>NW_022437018.1:4783796-4803859 GCF_009761245.1 Sapajus apella
GAAAGAAAGAAAGAGAGAGAGAAAGAGAGAAAGAGGAAAGAAAGAAAAGGAAGGAGGGAGGGAGGGAGGAAAGGAAGGAAGGAAGGAAGGAAGGAAGGAAGGAAGGAAGGAAGGAAGGAAAAGGAAAGAAAAGAGAGAGAGAGAGAAACCTATTTGTCTGACTCTAGATCTTGACACTGACTGCTAGAATGTGTTAGTTGGTCAGATATAGAATACCCTAAAACTTTTGCATGTCTCCTAAATGATCATGTTAATACTTACCATTCATAAAGACCTTCTATGTGTCAGGCTCTGTCATAAACACTTTATATGAATATTCTCTTTTAATTTGCACAGGGAATATGCATGCTGAGAGACAGGGGTTATTGTGATCATTATCTACATTTTACAGCTGGGGAGCTGAGGTTTAGAGAATTAAGTAACTCACCAGGTCCTCACTAGCAGTTGGTGGAGTTAGGATTCAGACTCAGGAACTCCACTGACTACACATAGCCAATATAAGCACTGATTTGTTTGAGAAAGTCTAGAGTCATCCCAGGAGAAAGAACCCATCATGCAGTGAAAAAATGCAGTTTTCATCTTTGGGTTCCTCCCCTATGTTAATTTGGATGAAGTCAGCTGAAAATGAACCTCATCAAATTTCCCAAAGGAGCAAACTTGTCAGCCAGCTACGGTGAGGAAGACTCAGGTCTTCCATTGGGTTCCATAGAAGAAGCCGACCAGTTTAACCAGCTGATGGTGGGTAAAAGTTCAGTCCTTTCTTAGAACCAGCTTGCAGAGCCACTGCTTGCTCTCTAGAGGTCACTGCCACTGAGGACGACCTGTTAACAATCCGGCTTGAGGAGCTACAGCTCTTAGCATGCCAGTGGGGTAACCCATTCTTTCTGCACTTTCTCCACTGGAAGGAGGTGGTAGCACTGTCATGAGCCCCTAGAAATGAGCCCCTAGAAATTTGACTAAGTAATTCTACAGCATAGAATTTGACCCGCTTGCTCAGGCAAGGGCCTCTATCATGCCCAGAGGTGAGGCAGCAGCAACAGAGATTCAATCTAACCCAAAATGGTTGTAGAAGACCCTGTGGGTTTTCTAACTATCAGTCATTCCCTCTTCTTTCCATTAACAGAACCCTGATATTGTTTAGCTGACCCTGCTACTCACAATCTGATGTTTCACTGTGCCCATAATAGCTACTCCACTTACCTTGCCAGTTAGTAGCTAAGGAATGGACAAATGACATAATTCTAGCCAACTGGTTGTGAAGGGATGAATGTGAGGTGACAGGAGCTCTGGAAAGGTTTCTGCACTGAATGTTTTTAAAAAGACACATAGAGAAAGCAAAGATCTTTTTCCTCCCACTGGACATTGTCATGTGATGCCCAGAACTACAGCAGCCATACTGCTATCTCAGTCTATCTCCCCTGAGACCAATTCAACCACTCTGAGAAGAACAGGTCAACATGATGGGAAGAACCTGAACTCTTGAAGGTATTGATAAGTCACCAAATAACAAACCCTGGAGCTGTCGTACCTTAGACTTTTGATTACGTAAGCTATTTTTCCCTGGCATCAACAGAGACTGATGCAGGAAACGCTGGTTAAATAAGACAAATAAGATAATTCACGCAAAGCACGTTCAGCAGTGCCTACCACAGAGGAAAGCTTAGTTATTATTCCATTCGTCGTGTCTGTGTAAAGCTCCCAGCTCTGTGTCTTCCCCTACCCCTAGACTAGTGTTGAGGCTAATAACAAAGGAAACAGTCCTGTGTAACCCATTTCAATCTGCAAGAAATCTCAGAAATGTTCAACCCCAAAACATGTTAGTTGAACCATGGCAATAATCCAGGTGGAATCTACACAAAGCCAAGTTTGGAGATTTGAGGCAAAACTACCACCTCATCTCCCTAGACGACAAAATCATAGTAACCCGCAATAAAGGACATGATGTAGAGATTTGCTATGACTTTCCTGTGTTTTGTTTATTTATTGAATCAAAACTAAAAGTACTGTCTCTCCTCTTCCTTATAAACCAGGCACTTTAGGAAGAAAAATCAATAATATTCCCAGCCAACATGTGCATGTCATATAATAAATACAGCATTATAGACTCTTTGAATAGGGTGTGATTTATAGTTGGATTCTGGCAGCTGCTTTGAAGCTGTACAATTTTTCACTTAAGGCTAATTAGAGGATTCTTAATTAGCAAGTCTTTCATCCATTAGATTAGACAATAAAGATTTTTCAAAACTACTGTAATATTTAGTTCTCGTTTTCTCATTGTAACAAAACAAACTCAATATCTATCACTTATAAAAAAAACCCCTCTGTTCAAGCCCTCTGCAGCTCATAGCCAGGAGACAGCCAAAAGTATCGAGATATGTGAACTCTCATCCCTACCCCCGATACTGCCTTGCCTTGGGATCTGGAGTAAGCCACGTTCTTTCTGGTCCCAGCTTTCTCATCTATGAAATGGAGAAGATCAATTAGATCAGGGTTTCTTAATCTCAGCCTCATACTTGGGACAAAACAATTCTTTAGATATCTAGCAGCATCCTCAGCCCCTATCCACTAGACACTAGTAGCACCCCTGCCCGTCTCACACATACCAGTCGTGACCAAACATTGCTAAATGCCCCCGGGGTGCAAATCATCCCAGCTGAGAAACAATGAATTAGATCATGAGTCATAAATGCCAACAAGGGTAAAGCTGTTTTACAAATGAGAGAAGTGGATCAGAAAAATAAGACAAATTCAAGAGCAGGTATCCTATCAAAAGGGGAAGACACTCTCCATCTCCAATGGGTTCTTATTATGTCTCACAATGGTTCAACAGAAGGCATGAATCCCACAGTTACGTGAAATTGCTTGGCTTTTTTTTTTTTTAATGTTGGCAAATCATTCCTTGTAGCAGTTAGGAAGGTGGACTTTGGAGCTAGAACGTCTATGTTCAAATCCCAGGTCTACCTCTTACTGACTTCAATATCAGGCATGTTCTTCAGAATCTCTATGCCTTGGTTTTCTTATAAAATAAAGAAAAGAATAATACTCACTTCATAAGATTATTGCCAGGTTTAAATGACATAGCACATGAAAAAGGCCTAGGAAAATGCACATAGTAAACTCTCAATAAATATTATCTGTTATTATCCCTAAAATAAAAAACACTTTGACCAAACTAAACATAGGTCAGACTATAGGTCAGACTCAGCCTAGAGGCTACAGTTTTTCAACTCTGGCCTACAAGATTTCAAGGGTGTTATATGATTCCATTTTATGGAAGCAAGAACACGGATTAGACTCTGATTAACTCTATACAGTTTAATTGAGGCGATAGAACTCTGACAGTAGCAAAGATCAGGTAGTCAGAAAAGAATTCTAATTAAATGTCAAAATATATGTTGTTAGAGGATAGCAAGAGAAGATGAGAAGACATTTCTGCTTTCCATTTAAGACAAAAAAAATTCCAAAACCTAAAATGCAATAAAATAAATAAATGGGGAAAAAAAAAAAAAAAAGACTTCCAAAAGGCAAAGCCAGTCTCCCAATCAATGTTTGTCTTGGCGCAAAGATTATGTTTCATCTATTGCTCCGCACTATTGCTCATCAGTAAACACAACATGCTTCTAGCAAATATTTCAGGATTATTTTGTGTGGTGTTTCTAGTTAAGGGAGGAATTTCGAGTGTGTCTTACTGCTATTGGCATATAGTATTCTAAAATAGGCAAGATTACCTATGGGAGTCAGACCACTCTCTGTATTTCCATTTTTTCACTTGTAAAATAGGGGTACAATCCTTAATTTACATAATTGTTGGAAGTAGGAAATACATTTGTATGTAAAAAGAATACGTGGCATATTAAAATGTGTTTAAGAATATTGGTTTTCTTTTAAAGATGTAAGTCTGAATATTTTCCACTGGCCTGGTACCTTGAGAATAAGTAACATTTAAGTATTTTATTGGAATTTCAACATTTTTTAACGTGGAGATGTTTAATACAGATATTAAATGCCTAATAGAATTATAAAAAAAAAAAAAGAAATTAGTTCTCTCTTTTGAAGAAAGTACATGAAAAAAGAAGAGCATCAAATTTGGAATCTGCCACCCTCAACAGTATCCTCTTAACAGATGCCATGACAATACACTGAGCTATTGTTGACTTTCTAGCTAAAATAAATTGTCAATTATAAGTTGGTATCTTTAGCCCAATTGCTTTTCAGTGAGATGGCTAATAGAGGCAATAATAGATTGGTTTCTCCAACCTTATCCTCCCACTAGAAACCAACATATCCACTCCTGATCAATACTTTGATCTGAGTTACTTATAACTCTGTCAGACATGAGTATCTGCTTCACTCCAGGGTAGAGAAATGAGATCATTTTGCAAAATTTAGGTCAGACATTAAATTGTCTTGGGTGAATTGTTATTCTGGTCTAGAGCCACATGACCAAATCAGCACTGTAGAGGATTATCAGAAACTAAAGGGGGCAACCTGAATAAGTACCCATTGCCTTTATTAAAGCCTCACCATGCAGGCATGCAGTATAACAAGGTACTAGTAGTCCATGTGTTTGAACTACATTTCAGGGAAATGCTTTGGGAACATGACTTTTGTGCTTTAAAGTTCACACTGTTTGACCTATAACTCCTCTTCCAGGAATCTGTCCTAAGAAACTATTCAGAAGCTAAAACTAAAATTTATGCATAGATATTCTATGCAATATTATTTATGATAGAAAAAGTAGGTACCAACCTAATGACCAATATTAGAAGAATATAAAATAAAGAAATAACCCTATGATGGACAATTATGCAGCCAATTATAAATGGTGTTTCAAAAAGTATTTCACTACCTGGAAAGATACTTAATATATAATACTATACAAAAAAGATGATAGAAATTGCATACGCAATATAATACCAATTGTGTGTGTATATGTATATATAAAAATAACTACATCAAAATGTGAACTCTGGTTATTT
The DNA here is from genome assembly GCF_009761245.1 of Sapajus apella. Lineage (NCBI taxonomy): Eukaryota > Metazoa > Chordata > Mammalia > Primates > Cebidae > Sapajus > Sapajus apella. The sequence goes on from NW_022437018.1 coordinate 4,788,776, forward strand.
TTGGCTGGCATTTTAAGTCATCTTCATTTCTATCTATAAACCCCTCTGCATTTCTACCTATAAACCTCTTGGCATCCCTAAGTTGACACCAGGGTTGCCATATGCAATTGCTCATATTGTACTCCACAGAAGGCATCAAGCTCATGGGGCACTCCATGCCACATATTCCGTTACTACTTCTGTTCATAGAGGATGCTTTTTTCAATTTGTGCATATGAGATACTAAAGCCCTGTTGTATTTTTATAACTTAAAAACCTATAATTTTTTTTTTAGAACCATCCAGTGGTAGGTAAGAGTTTATGTGGAGCCTGAGGCTTAAACAATTGAGAGAACCCTCTGCCTGAAAAGAATACAGGCTTTTAACTATAAAATAAGTCATAGAAGTAAATTTTCATTTAAAATGCGAAAAAACAATCACAAAAACTTCCTGGAGACTTAGAGATTAAATTCTTTCTCTCTAGGTAAGTTATCAGAAACTCTTAAAGAAAAGTCCTTCCTGATTGCAACCTGGCTTCCCTCCCAAACAGAACACTCTACAACTCCTAGCAACTCTCAGCTATCCTGGGGGCCCATGCAAGGAAATGACCCTGAAGGTTAAGTTTCATTAGTGCCCCAGTAAATCTGGCTCTACTCTTTAGGGAAAGAAAAAATTACATCAACCCAGAGCCAAGTGCTATTTTACAGATAAATTTATGATTCCAAACCAATTAGTCTGGCAAGAATTGTAGCTGTCCAACACTACTAAAAGAACCATTTTATTTCAATTTAGGAAGGGCTTTCCATAAACATTCATTAATATAATTACTAAAATATGGGAAGTTTCCTGCTGTACCCAAGGATACAGCTATCTTCTGTTACATATTAATTAGATTTTTTAAAGTTTTGTCATTTTAAAACAGAGTCAATCTCAGGTACCCTCTGCCTTACCTAGAGTTCTCCCTGTGCCAGGACAGCAAAGAAAACCTTCAACAGGCATTCACACCATTTTATTAGGCCAGAGAAATGGCCTAGGATTTGTAGCATATCTGTCCCTAGTGAGCCACTGAGGATACTAAGCTAGGCTCCTATCACAGAGAGGTAGGGGCAAAAGAGTGGTTCTTCAATTACAGTGAAATAAAACAAAACAAAAATCTAAACAACAATCAAAACGGACTTTTATATAAATACCACCAGTAAAAATTCAAACCCCAAGATATTCTCTAGATCAGTTTTTTCCCAACATTTTTAGAAAGAGAATTTTTTCAAACAAAGGCATACACTGAACACCAATATATAAATGAATATGTGTTTTCAATCATGTTATACCAAATGGAAGAAAACACCCAAAACTAAAACTATCTTCAGTAAATCATCACAACAAGGTATGCTATATGTTCATATTTCAACTGACTATATTAAACTTTTAAAATTGACAATGGCATATGCATGCTACCCAATTTTACATTTTGGACATACAAAGCCTAAATTGCAACGACAAAAAAAAATCACTGTAGAGTGATAATATTCTTATTTAGTGGCATCTATAGAAAACATTCAAATTTGTGCACAAATGGAAAAATATATCACGAATATGATTGAAAGGCAAATGATATCGTCTGGAGGGAAATATTCACAACACATATAACAGAGCACATATAAAACTGAAGTACCAGAACTAGAGGATAGAATGAGGCAGAAGAACTATTTGGAGAGAGAATGACTGAAACTTTTCCAAAACTATTGAAAGATATCAACCCACAGATACAAAATTAGCAAACTCAAAATAATCTAAAGACAAAGAAATCCACACTTAGGCATATGATAGTCAAACTGCTAAAAAAAATAAATAAATAAAAGGAAAACAGAAACTCTTGAAAGCAGATAGGGGCTGGAAGGAGCGGGAGGGAGGACATATTTCACATCAGAAATGGTGGCCAGAAGACAATGGTATGATATCTTTGAGTTCTGAAAGGAAAAAACCTATCAACTCAGAATTTTATAGCTGGTGAACATATCCTACAATCTGACAGTGAATTTAAAACATGTTTAGACAAACAAAAGCTGAAAGTATTTTTCTCTAGCAGATCTGCACTACATGAAGTGCTAAAAGAAGTTTTGCAGAATGAAGAGTAATTGTATCAGATGAATACCTGGCTCTGCAGGAAGGAATAAAAAACTCCAAAGGGGGGAAAACATGGAAAAAGTTTAATTTTTTTGATTTGTTGACATATGTGTACATGTATGTATAAATTCCTTTAGAATATTTTAATCATTTAAAGGAAAAATAATGACAACATATTTTACTTCTGTCTGACATAAGTAGAAGTAAAATAAATGGCAACAAGAACCCATAGAATTAAAGGTGGTAATTGGTAGTTTACTGTTCTAAGAAAACAATGGAGAGAATAAAAGGAGAGGAATATTTGAGGAAATTATTGCCAAGAACCTCCCAGAACCGAAGAATGACAAGAACTCTCAGATTGAGTGAGTGCCACCACCACAACCCATAAGTGTCCAAGTACCCAAAAGGATATTCTTTTAAACTCAACCTACAGATAGAGTGAAGTTTCAGAACTACAAAGACACATAGAAAATATTAAAAGTTACCTATGAAAAGACAGATTACTGATAAAAGAACAAATTCAGACTAACATCTCATTTCTCAGTAACAATGTTAGATACAACGGAGCAGTATGCCTATATTGCCCCACCAAATGGCTTTTTAAGAAAGAAAATAAATGAAAACATCCTCATACCTTCAAGCCTCAGAAGGTTTAGCACCCACGGATGATTTTCTAAAGAAATACTACAAAATATATTTCATCTAAAGGACAATGAACACAAAAGAAAGAAGTGGGATGTAAGAAACACAAACAAAGAATACAGTAAATTAGTACTAAATAAGTATGTAAAAGGACTAGCAATTTATTTATTTAAAAGGTCATAGTAATTTAGAAGTAGCATTCCAGATTATATGAACATTGAAAGTGTAGGACAAGCAAAAAGAAGTAAAGGTTCTTGTCTTGGTCTAGAGAGGGGTATACACTAACACTTGTTTTTATTATAAAAATATATGTTCCTATATATATATAATAAAAATTAAAATGTGGGGGAAAAATCAATAGAAGAATAGAAACAGAGTATATAGCTTTAACCAGTAGAGGGAAAAGTGAAACAAAGAGTACTTACTAATTTTATATGTTTGTAAATGCATATAAAATTACACAGAAGGAAAATACCACACTTTTCTGTATGTTTGCCTGATGTGTATCTGTGTGTATGCCTATGTGTAAACATTGTGTGTGTGTCTGTGTGTGTGTGATTTGTGTCTGGGTAAAAATACTATATACTATTTTTCTTCACGAAAATGGATCGTACCACACTGTTTCAGTGAGCTGTCTATTTCACACACCATGCCATAAATACTATTATCAACCTCACCTGTCAACCCTCAAAGTGCAAGAAGTCAGGAAGCTTGATTATCTTATGACCCACAGCTTACTACGGACAGTCCTGGGAAAACAGCGGAATGGATAAGTTGGTTCATTTGCCCCCAGGAACACGTTGTAAGTGGGCTGTTAACACTGGGCACTAACCCAGAGCTCAGATACTATTAGTTCTAGCCCTTTCCTGGAGAGCAGAGGCCCTGGTGCAAGGAATAGAAGAAGACTCAAGGTCTTAAATTCTTGCTCACTGAGCAGCATAGCTCAATTGTTCTGAGCATTCGCTCCAGAGATAGACTGCCTGTGTTCTCATGCCAACTCCATCACTTCCTAGCTGTATGGCTTTGGGCACATTGCTTAATCTTTTTGTGCCCCTATTTTCTTACCTGTAAAATGATGATAATAAGGGAGCCCCCTAATAAGGGCGTGGTGATAAACAAGCTGATATATGTAAATCACTCAAATAATGCCTGGCACATAAAAAATAATTGATGTTATGCCTAGAATTTAGGGGAAGTAGACGGAGGTACGAACAGAGCAGGACCATGGATGATGGGTACACAGGGCTGTATTTTAGGGTATGTTCAAAAGACCTCTATAAATATAACTGTCATGATAGGAGCTACTAAAGCAGAAGCACAGCTTCACAGTGGTCACAATATGGTTGAAAGATGAGGCATTGCCACACAAAGTAGCAAATGTTATCTCTTCTTGCCGAATAGTGTGATCTTTGTCAAGGTGTTAACCCCTCCTTTTCCTCCCCCACCCTCTAAAACCTTGTCTCTCAGGCAGCCTCATGGATGTCTCCAATATTTTCATGAAAATGTTAGCTTAAGTTTTGATAACCTAGCTAAAAAGGAAGCAGGGAAGGGGCGTGAGAGGGAGCAGAGCTGAATCATTGACATGAAGCTGTCATTGGCCTTACAAAACACACTCAGATGATGGTTCTCTTCATAGACTACATTAGGGTGGGAAGAAAGGGGACATAATTTGAGTGGACAAAAAAAAGTTGGGGCAGCAGGAAGGGAAGGGAGGGACCTAGTTTGGGGCAGGAAAGTTCTCTATCCAAATGGGCTTTGTGTCAGCCTTGAAGGGAGCACAAGAAATTACGGGAAAGAGGAAAAGTACCTTCTGAGTCTTGTGTGCTACTCCAATGTAGTTCAGGACCAACAGCACCAGTATCGCCTGGGAGCTTATTAAAAATAGAGACTCTTTGCTCCACCCCCAGACCGCCTGAGTCAGACTCTGTATTTTAACCAGGTGCCCAGGTGATTCTCATGCACAATGAGGTGTGAGACCACCTAACTCAGGACCTAGACACGGCTGGCTTTTAGTAAATGTCTAGATAGATAGGTATCTGGACGAACGGAGAAAAACAGTGCAAACTTTGCTTTCATTCAGCCATCCTGCATTCATTCTGCGTCACACAGAATTGTCTAAGGCTGTGATTCCTTGATTCTCCCTCAGCTACAAATTAGAATCACAGAGTGCTAACAACACCAGCCGAGCAATTCCCACCTCCAGAGTTTCTGATTCAATTGGTCTGGGGTGGGCTCTAGTCTAAAGTGGTGGCAGCTGATTTTATTTTTATAAGACCATCTATACCAAGTAAGAGGGCTGCCAGTGAGGATCCAGGAATGCGCCATTGAATCTACCTTTGCTGAAGACACAGCCAGTGAATATTTCAGGAGTTAATACCATATAGGAAATAAACATTTGCCCCAGTTTGGGTTGCCTTTTCTTCCTGCCAGTGCTCCAGAATATATGAACCATAGCTCTTAATGTGGGTGGTTGGAGGAGTAAGAGGCTGATGTGTCTGTGGTGGATGTTAAATTGTTTGACCTTTCTCCAAATAGATTAACCCATTGCCTGAGTCATGTTTCTACCCTATAGGCCCATTCTTCCTCCCTAACCTGCCACCTGCAACACACACATACAGAGAGGCCAAAAATTAGCATAGGGAGCTTAGGTAACTCAACTTCTAGTGTGCCTCTTTTCCTTGGTTTTCTGAGCTCAGAGAGGGTAAGCAGCAAAGCTGTCAACCAGCCTTGAAGCTGGGCCTTCAGTGGCTCTCCTTGAATACTGCAGATGTGTGGATTTTCATCAACCCCTTTCTGGTTGGGGATTACCTATTCCTGGGCCACCCCACCAGTAAGGAAATGCATTTTAACATAATTGGTCCAGCTGCATCCCTAAGCAGCGTTCACCACTCAGAAAATCTAATAAAGTAAGTCATATCTTCTGCCTCTCTCTTTGGAACTTCTCTTAATTAAAATTCTACCTACTGCAAGATGAGAACGATGGAGAGGTGAGACTTGGGCAGTGGCCCATCTGTGCATCGTTTTCTCATTAAAAACTTTTAGGAAAAAGCTCAAATGTCTTCACACTTCAGAATTCATTGAGGCAATCTGGACATCTCAATCCCCTTTCCTTTGTCTTCATGGTCTCATGCAGGGAGAAGAAAAATGAGAAAAATGAATGATGAGTGAATAAACAATGCTAAGTCCAAGTTAAGAAGAAGGATATTTAAACATGAAAGCCACAAGTTGTGATGAAGGAATGTGATTAGGTGAAATTAGCCCTGACTTCCAAGTGCTTTGATCAGTTTGAGGATTGGAAAACTTCTAAGGGCATGAAATGCCTGTGCCAGAGTGGCATCCTGGAAGGGAGAGAGTGATTAAGCTCCAGGCTGCCTGTCAGAGATGCTCCAATCTCTCCTCACTTGTGATGCTTCTATAGAGTTTTCACATGAGAGCAGGCTGTCACCATTTGGGAAGAGACAGCATCCTCTTGCTAACTCCTCCTCCCTTTGATGCCTGTAGAACTTGGCCATTAAAATCTGCCTTGGGCTAAAACTCAGCAGGCAAGTTTCCAGTCTGAGAACAGCTTTGACGAAATTTTAATAAAATTTAATAAAACCTAGTTTTGATTGGCAATAAGGGATCTGAGTTAGAGAAAAGTTTACCTACATGCTTAGATAGACATGTGGGATGGCCACACTCACTGTGGAATGCTACACAGCGGTAACTCTGGCCTGTTGGCATTTTGTTCACAACTGCTGGTGTCTTTGATCCAAGAATCACATGGGGGAATTGGGAGTTTTCTTATGCATCATTAAGGCATTTAAAAGGTCCTAGGCTTGGGTGAATTTTGCAAACTTCAGTATTGTTCTGTCCCAGCTAGCTAAAGGGATTAAAAAGCTTTAAAAGAAAATAAAGGGCAAATTTATTTCAAGGAGTTTATTTAAAGTGAAGCATTTGGTTGAGTTTGTTTTTAAATTAATAGAATAATTGCATTATTTGGAAACACAAACAAAAAAATGCTTTCTTTTAAAAACTTAACTTTGTTATTTTTATCTGCTCTATAAGATTCTTAGTAAAGAAGGTTACCTTACCTCTGAATATGGGTGGCATGCATGGTTTTGTTTGTACTTCATTCAAAAACAGAAAAAAAACATTAGAGTGCCTCAAAATAATCAACCCGTTCAATGCCTTTTGCCACTCTCCTTCTACATGCCTACAACACACGGGGGATCTGCAAGTGGCCATCCTGCCACTCATGGTTTGTTAGGAACTGTGGCTACTCACAGTGATGGCATCGCTTCATCCATTTGTCCTAAATATGGACATGTCCCATCACCTGACAGAGAATAATTGAAAGCTTCTTCTCTAAGAACTTAGCCTTATCGAAAAGGTTATTACATAGAGAAACAACCAGTTGGCAATTGCAATAAGGACCCTCCAAGTGCCTCCTTCAAGGATCCTTATTGATAGATGTATTTTGTTGGCAAAGACTGAAAGGTCCTTACAAAAAAGCCTCATTTGTGCCCTGTTCTCCTTAGCCCAGTTGTTCATTTCATTAAGGTCATAGAGAAACATGTTCCAAGAATGCTATGCAAATTATCTAAAATTAGTGTGAGACTATTTTCACCCTACCCGCCCCCTACTCCACTGATGCTAAGTATATATTTATATATATACATATACAAAGCAGAGACCGTAAGTAGCCTAACTCCCATGAATGCCTGCAGCCTAATACTAGTGAAGAAAATATATTTGCTAAATATCTGTCTTTTCATAACTAGAACTATTCAAATACCATTTGATCCTTTTGGGATCCAAACTGGTATAGTAACATTAAAGTTTATTTGTTTGCTTTTTAAAGCACAAAGAAGCCAAGTCTATTGTCTTGGTTGATCTATGTTTTCCTGCTGCACTAGCAGATGAATTTTATGTATTTGTGTATTTTGATTCCATCTCTCCTGGTATCATAGATACAAGGAATATACTTAATCTCTGACATGTATTGCAACACCAGAACGATATGGTAGTGAAAGGCTTCTAGGACAAGTTTTCCTAAAAGCTCATCCTTGCAGGTCAGCTCTTCTCCTTAAAAGTGTATACTAACTCCTAAGAGAAAAATTATTTTTAATGGTTCCTGGTTTTTGTCTCTGGGAGACTGTTTTGCATGTAAATTCCTTTGGACCAGGGTCAGGAACATCCTTTCTGTAAGCCTTTTGGGTGTATTTTCAGGGCAGCCAGTTTGACCTGCATTAACTAAAGTCTATCAGTTGGTTGATTTTTTTCTATCATATTCTGGACCAGAACCCTCAAGATCTCATGTGCCCATTAGTCCCTGCCCAAGACCCAAAGTCAGATGATTTCCCACAGAGCCAAATATAGAGAAAACAAAACAAAACTCACTGAGCCCCCTGTAGGAGGAAGAAGAGGAGGGTTCCACTTTCAGAGCAGCTTAAACTACAGCCTGTATTCCCACGATGCAGGGAATATCCATCCACATCTTGTACATGCTCCCAAGGGCCATTACAGGTAATATTTTGCCATCAGGATGCTCAACTTGTGGCCTGCATTAGATAATGCATAATTCCTTATCTCAGGTTGCTTTTGAGGTAGTTGAGAGAGTAAAATATAGACACATAAAATTACTAGTAAACTTTTGGCAAACAAGTGCTAAGATATATGTCTGGAGACTAGTTAATGAAATGCGCCAAATCTGTGTTTCTAAAACCCCTCAGTTTGTAATGGTTGGTCATGACTTCATCTACCATAAACCCAGCAGTATCTCTAGTAATAACCGTTGCTTCCAATTTTAATTCAGCAAGCTTAGTCATAGATAATTTCTCATTAATCTCCTAGTCAATGAGATTCTGTTACAGAGGGGCTGAATGACTTTTTAAGATGGACTAGTGGGACCCCAAAAGACACTATAAGCCAACAGTACACTCTATCTTCTAGTTGTTTTGACCTAGAGATGACTATTATGACTCAATAAATCTATTATTGGAAACAAAACATTTTTAAAAGTGACTTACTGTTGTAACTAAGCAAAACCCACAAATCCAAAAGTCATGTGGTCATGATATCACATGCGTTGAATTGTCAGCTACAGACTTCCACCAAAAAACAGTGTAATGTTCATTTACACAGTCAAAACAAACTTTTATTAAATGCTTATGCCATGCCAAGGCCAAAGTATACAAGATAAGTGGAAAAAAAAATAGGAAACATACAAATGAACAAATCAATAAAATGCAGTGTGATAATTACTATTAGCAAAAGAATCTAGAAAGTACTAACAGAGCACTTATAGTAAAATGAAAGAGTTTCATTAAGAATCAGGAAATGCACTCCAGAGAAGGTGGCATCTGATATGGGCCTTGAAGGATAAATAGGAGTCCATGAGAAGTGGCAGCACAGCATATGTTCACAACCCACTATATCTACAGTTTCCAATATGAAGTTTAGAAGTATGTGAACACACAACACCTCTAAGAGGAGCAGTGAGTGGTTTGGCATGGCTGGAAATAAGGACATAGGGAGGTTCTGAGGTTAAGAAAAGATAGTTTTATGAGTCTGAAGGCCCTCATGCGCTCTGCGAAAGAGCAAGTATGGGACTAATTGCTTTTAGGCAGGAGGATGACATGATTAGTATGTAAAAGATATATGAAAGGAGAGATACGAGATGGGAAGGGAAGGTCCGTGTTACAATAGCCAGACAAAGAGATAATAAGAACCTGAATTATTTATATGTTTATTTGTTGCCTTGTTTGTTTTCCATCTTGTTTCAGAGGAAATTGAAGGGAGCATCTAAAAATGCACAAAATATAAAAATGGTATAAAATAAATGTAAAACCAAAGAAGAATGAAAAACAGAGCTCAAATGGCTCCATTTGAGATGGAGCACAAATGAAGAGTTAAAAACAAATGTTCTGCATACTGGTTACTGATTGCCCAAGAGAAGTATAACTCAACTCACTCTTCTCGGTATTAACCCAAAACAGGAACTTCTCCTGAGTGAAAGAAAGGCTCTGGAAAGTCATTAATAACACCCTCGAAAATTTCCTTCAGCTAGCTTTGCAGACCTGATTTGGTACAGGTTAGATTTGATCTGGATGGGCCATTAAAACCATCCTACTTTCATATTGCTTCTCTAGGCTAAGCACTTGATAAAAACTGGATGGTCCAAAGCTAGAAAGGGCCTCAACTAACAAGGATCTGAAGCTACTCTGTACTGTTATTGATCACAGGTCTTTTATCTTAGTAGATGATCAGTTTAAAAACAGGACCAGTATCTCATGAAAGTTGAAGCTGGCTCTCCATAAAAATGGAAACCTCAAGAGAAAACCTGTCCCCAGTGGAAGAGAGTCGAAGGAGAATAGGCAGGTAAGAAAGGTCTTGAACAAAGGCAGAGGTGACTTGGATGGAAAAGAGAAGATGTTTGAGAAATAATTCCAAGGCACAATTAATAGGGCTGTTCACAACTTGATGTGGAATATGAGAGGAAAAGAAAGCAGAGTTGAAGTTGCACTCAAATTCTTCACTTGGGCACTTGGATGAATGATAGTGACAGAAGAAAACAAATAAGAAAGAATGAGTAGGGTTTTTTAAAAAGGTGATTGAATTCCATTTTGGTAATGTAATGTTTGAAATAAGGTGTTCCAGAAGCAGTTAGAAATAAAAACCTAAAGCTCAAGTGAGAGGTCTGGACGAAAATTATAAATGAATAAATCACTGAACTCTTGGAAGGAGACAAAAACCTAGTAATGAAAAAAGTCACCCAGGAAAAACCTAAGCATGAAAGAAAAGAAGACAAGAGGAGAGAGGCAAGGGCAGAGGACTGAGAAAAGCACATTGGAGCAGAAACGATGAGTACTGATGGGACAATAGGAAGTATTGAAAAGGATCAAGAAAATAATTCACAGGTTGAGAACGATGAAAAAGTGATATTGCAGAAGCCCATAGAGGAAGAGGAAAAGGAAATGTCCAATTGAGCTATCCCTACAAAGGTTTCAAGAGAGATGGGGACCCAAAAGATGCAACATGTTATCAGGAATCTTCGTTTCCAGGGAAGTCATCTAAGAAATGAACCCAGGTGGCGTAATACATGAATGCAAGGTGAAAGAGTAGAGAAGGTATGTGTGGGCTACTCGTATAAGAAATCTGGCAACAAAAGCAAATATAGACAAATGGGAATACACCAAACTAAAAATATTTTATATAGCAAAGAAAACAATCAACAGAATGTAAAGGCAACTATGGAATGGGGGAAAATATTTGTAACCCATATATCAAATAAGGGGTTAATTTCCAAAATATGTAAGGAACACCTGCAACTCTACAGCAAAAACCATATAACCCAATTTTAAAATGGGCAAAGGACTTGTACAGACATTTCTTCAAAGACATACAAATGATTAACAAATACATTAAAAGATACTCAACATCATTTGTTATCAGGGAAATGTAAATCAAAACTAATGAGATATTGTCTTACCCTTGTTAGAATGGCTGTAATAAAAAAAAAAAAAGTAGCAAGTATTAGCAAGGTTGTAGAGAAAAGAGAACCCTTTTACACTGTTGTGTACCATGTAAAATGTAAAATGGCCTAGCAGCTATGGAAAACAGTATGGTGGTTCCTCAAAAAATTAAAAATAGAACTACCATATGATCCAGCAGTCCCACTCTGGGTATATATAAAAAAGAAATTGAAATCAGGTCCTCAAAGAGATCTGCACTCTCATATTCATGGCAGCATTATTAACAATAGTCAAGATCTGGAAACAACCCAAATGTCCATCAACAAATGAATGGATTAAGAAAATGTAATATATACAGATAAACAGAATTAAAAATAAAACCATATGAATATCTCAATAGACACAGAAAAAGCATTTGATAATATCCAACATCGCTTTGTGAAAAAATCCCTCAACAAACCAGGCAACCAAGAAACATACCTCAAAATAATAAGTCATCTATGACAAACCCACAGCCAACATCATACTGGATGGGCAAAAGTTGGAAGCATTTCCCCTAAGAACCGAAGCAAGACAAGGATGTCCACTCTCACAACTTCTCTTCAACATAGCACTGGAAGTCCTAGCCAGAGCAATCAAACAAGAGAAAGAAATAAAAGACATCCTAATTAAAAAAAGAGAAAGTCAAATTATCTCTGTTCACTGACAATATGATTCTATACCTAGAAAACCCTAAAGAGTTCCCCCAATAAAGTTTCAGAATACAGAATCAACATACAAAAATAAATAGCGTTTCTATACACTAATAACATTCAAACTGAGAACCAAAAAAAGAGCACAATCACATTTACAATAGACACACACATACACACACACACACACACACACACACATATCTAGGAAGATATCTAACCTAGGAGGTAAAAAATCTCTGTAAGGAGAACAATAAGATATTAATGAAATAAATCATAGATGATACAAACAAATGGAAAAATATCCCAAGCTCATGGCTGGGAAGAATCATTGTCATTAAAATGTCCATATTGCTCAAAGCAATCTACAGATTCAAAGCAATTCCTATCAAATCATTAATGTCATTTTTCACAGAATTAGAAAAAAACAATTTTAAAATCCACATGGAACCAAAAACGAGCCCAAAAAGCCAAAGTAATCCTAAGCAAAAAGAAAATACTGAAGGCATCACGTTACTCTACTTCAAACTATACTATAAGGTTACAATAACCCAAACAGTGTGCTACTGGTACAAAAATAGACAAATAAACCAACGGAACAGAATAGAAAACCGAGAAATAAAGCCACACATCTGCAACCAACTGATCATTGACAAAAGTTGGCAAAAATAAACATTGGGAAAAGGACATCCTATTTAATAATGGTGCTGGAAAAACTGGCTAAGCATATGCAGAAGAATGAAATTGCACCCCTACCTCTCACCACATACAAAAATTAAGTCTAGATAGATTAAAGACTTAAATGTGAGATTTCAAACTAAAAAACATTTAGAAGAAAACCTAGGAAAAATTATTCTAGACATTAGCCTAGGCAAAGAATTTATGACAAAGTCCTCAAAGGCAAATGCAACAAAAACAAAGATTGACAAATCAGACTTAATCAAACTAAAAAGCTTCTGTACAGCAAAAGAAACAATCAACAGAGTAAACAGTCAATCTACAGAATGGGAGGAAATATTTGCACACTATGCATCTGACAAAGAACTAATATACAGAATCTATACAGAACTTAAATCAATAAGAAAAAAAAAAATTAAAAGTGGGCAAAGGCCCGAGCACAGTGGCTCATGCCTGTAATCCCAACACTTTGGGAGGCTGAGGTGGGCGGATCATGAGGTCAAGACATCAAGACCATCCTGGCCAACATGGTGAAACTCCGTTTCTATGAAAAATACTAAAATTAGCTGGGTATAGTGGTGCATGTCTGTAGTCCCAGCTTCTCAGGAGGCTGAGGCAGGAGAATTGCTTGAAACCTGGAGGTGGAGGTTGCAGTGAGCGGAGATCATGCCACTGCACTCCAGCCTGGCAACAAAGCAAGACTCTGTCTCAAAAAAAAAAAAAAAAAAGGCAAAGAACATGAACAGATGCTTCTCAAAGGAAGACATACAAATGGCCCACAAACATATGAAAAAATCCTCAACATCCTTAATCATCAGAAAAATGCAAATTAAAACCACAATAGATACCATCTCACACACCAGTCAGAATGACTATTATTAAAACATCAAAAAATAATAGATGTTGGTGAGAATGAGGAGAAAGGGGGCCACTTACACAATATTGGTGGAAATATAAATTAGTTCAGCCCCTGTGGAAAGCAGTTTGGAAGTTTTTCAAAGAATTAAAAATAGAACTACCATTCAACTCAGCAGTCCCATTACTGAGTATCTACCCAAAGGAAAGGAAACCATTCTACCAAAAAGACACATGCACCCATATGTCCCTCACAGCACCATTCACAATAGCAAAGATACAAAATTAACTTATGTGCCCATCAATGGTGAATAAGATAAAGAAAATGAAGTACATATATACCATGGAATACTACACAGTCATAAAAAAAATGAAATCATGTCCTTTGCAGAAACATGGATGAAGCTGGGAGCCATTATCCTAAGTGAATTAATGCAGAAACAGAAAATCAAATGCTACATGTTCTCATTTGTAAGTGAGAGCTAAACAGTGGGTACACATGGACTTAAAGACAGAAACAGTACACACTGTGTACTCCAAAAGAGGGGAGGAAGGGAGTGAGAACAAGGGTTGAAAAATTACCTACTGGGTATCATGTTCATTATTTGGGTGATGAGTTCAACAGAAGGCCAAACCCCACCATTATGGAATATATTCATGTAATAAACCTACATGTATCCCCTAAATCTAAAATAAAGATTAAAAAAGGAAAATGTCATACATTCATATGTATTACTCAGCCTTTCAAAAGAAGAAAATGCTGTCATTTACAACAAAATGGACGAACGTAGAGGACACTATGCTACGTGAAATAAGCTAGTTACAGAAGGACAAATAACTGCATGATTCACCATCACAGCACTATATGAGGTTATCTATCATAGTAAATTCATAGAAGTAGAGAATAAAATAGTGGCTGCCAGGTGCTGCAGGGTAGAGGAGATTGTTGTTCAATAGGTATAAATTTTCAGTTATACTAGGTGAATAAATTCTAGAGATCTGCAGTACCAAATAGTGCCTACAGTTATCAATGCTGTACTGTCCACTTCAAAATCTGTTAAGACAGTAGATCTCATGTTAAGTGTTCGTGCCATAAAACAAACCAACAAAAACACAAAGGGATACAAGGAAACTTTTGGGAGGTGCTGAATATGTCTATTACCTTCACCGCCATGATGGTGGCATGGGTGTTTATATATGTTCAAGCTCATCAAATTATCCACATTAAATATGTGCTATTCATTGTATATCAATTGTACCTCAATATAATTCTTAAAAAAAAAAAAGAAATCTGACAGTGAAATGAATAAGGCAGTAATTTGAAGAAGAGGTAGACTCAGGCAAACATTTTTGGTTGACAGATGTATTAAAATAGGTTACCAAGGTTACTCACAAATAAGTCTGTGAAATTCTTCTTAAACCCAACTAGTATTTCTCTCTTCTCAAGAAAGTAGCTCTGTGAGTTAGGAAAGCAACAAGTAACAAACAACAGAAAGCCAAACTAATGTGCTGGCTTTGAGAAAGAGGGATTTATTTTCCTCACATGAGAAGATCCAGAGGTAGAATCTGAGGGCTGGGGCAGTGGCTCGACAATGAGGGACCCAGACTCTTTCTATCCTTCTGTTCTGCCACCATTTTTTTTTTTTTTTTTTTTTTTTT
>NW_022437018.1:4803959-4834715 GCF_009761245.1 Sapajus apella
TTTTTTTTTTTTTTTTTTTTGGGACGGAGTTTCGCTCTTGTTACCAGGCTGGAGTGCAATGGCGCGATCTCGGCTCACCACAACCTCTGCCTCCTGGGTTCAGGCAATTCTCCTGCCTCAGCCTCCTGAGTAGCTGGGATTACAGGCACGCACCACCATGCCCAGCTAATTTTTTGTATTTTTAGTAGAGACGGGGTTTCACCATGTTGACCAGGATGGTCTCGATCTCTTGACCTCGTGATCCACCCGCCTCAGCCTCCCAAAGTGTTGGGATTACAGGCTTGAGCCACCGCGCCCGGCCTCTGCCACCTTTAACGTGTAGGCATACTTGGTGCTGCGTATCTATCACCTCGTAGTTACAAGATGATTGCTGCATCCTTGAGGCAGCAATCATTGAAAGATTCCTTCTTTTGCAGAATGGAAAAGAAGTAGAAAGGGCAAATGGCAAAAGGAAAATGACTACTGAGTCTGTTCCTTCTCAGGAAAGGAAAAACTTTCTCAGAAGCCCCATTCAGATTGCTTCTGCAATATTTCAGTGGACCCAGTGACGCCCAAAAGCTACCATTATTCAGAAAGTGCCTAGGCAAAAAGGAGTTAGGAACAAACATTGGGTCAGCCTTCACCAACATTCAGAAGAGTGTTTGTTATGCTAGTGTACAATGAAAAATAGATGGACTACAACATTAAGGCAAAAGTATAAACTCTTCCTGAAAAATAAAAAGCAAACAAACAAGGGCTATTGTCTTGTAATGTACAAGGCACTTCCTCCATCTACCTACCTAATAAAGAAAGCTCTCAGAGTTGAAGAGAGCATGTTAGTCTGTTTTGTATTGCTAAAAAGGAATACCTGAGCTAGTAATTTATAAAGAAAAGAGGTTTATTTGGCTTGTGGTTTTGCAGACTGTACAAGAAGCACAGCACTGGCATCTGCATCTAGTGGGGACCTCAGGCTGCTTCCACTCATGGCAGAAGACAAAGGGAGAGCAGGGATGTCACATGGTGAGAGACAGAGCAAGAGAGATACCAGGCGCTTTTAAACAACCAGCTCTCATGTAAATTCATTATTGTAGGGAGGGAACCAAACTATTAATGAAAGATCTGCTCCCATGACCCAAACACCTCCCACTAGGCCCTACCTCCAACTTTGGAGATCACATTTCTACATAAGATTTGGAGGGGACAAACATCCAAACTCTACCAGAGAATGCGTGTTAAGAAGACAATTATCATTGCCTAGATAAAAGATCATTATCCCACCACCCCCGTTTGAAATGTTACGCCCTTAGACTGTACCTCACATTCTTCTACTTGCTGCACACTTCTAAAAACCCATGGTCACTGCCACTCTCTTTTCTTAAAGACTTTATCTCCAGGCTTAATTACAATCACTGTCTTCATTATTACTCCTGACCTAATTCTTAGTGATTCCAGTAAGATGATCCTCCAAGAGGTCTTGGTTTCTTGACCTCCTTCCCTGCAATGATCTTGTTCTCCACCCTACCTCAGCAGCTCTCGCCTGTAGCCCACTTTGGACCTAGTCCTTGCCAACAGCCACATCCCTTCCACAATTAGCCATCCATTCTAACCTTCTATTTTAACACTCTATTTTACATTTTTGACCTCCATGTCCTATCTTTCCAACTGTTTCTCTCTAGTGCCTTGACTGAACATCATTCCAGGACCGAAACACTCATCGGCTCTACCACCCTTTTTCTATCCGTACCATTTTCATGGCCTGCTTCCTTTACCTTACTCACTTTGTTTACTTTCGTGATTAATCAATTACTTCCTTGGGTCCATTCTCAGTTCTCTTGCTCCTCGTCCCTTCGCCTTGCTCAGATGACAAAGGCTAACCCTTATGGAATCCCACTCTCTTCCTACTTCAGGCCTGTACCCAAAGAGTTGAACACACCTGGGGAAAAATAGTCTCGTGAATAGATTTATTTAAAATGTTTGACCACTTCCAAATGAGGCCCCAGATGCTGCCTGGCAGTCCTACTGCATTTTGCTATTCCATTCACCCTTTCATGTTCCTAGATAACCACTTAACACCTTTTTCTCCTTTCCCAACCCTCTGACTTCTTTCCCCTATTCAGTCTCACTCTTAGTTGATGACTATGCTTCTTATTCCTCTTGAGAAAACAGCAGCAATCAGAAGAGAAATTCGACAGGCTGCATCACCACATCTACTCACAGTACTCACAAACCCCACCTTCCTGCCTGTTCCTGTGGGCAAACTCTTCAGGTCCCTGTTTAAGGTCAAGCCCTCTGCTCTTGCACCAGAAGCCACCCACTTCTTGTCCATATAAAGACATTACTCAACAAGCTTCTGTCTCACTTGAATCATTC
Organism: Sapajus apella; assembly: GCF_009761245.1. Taxonomy (NCBI): domain Eukaryota; kingdom Metazoa; phylum Chordata; class Mammalia; order Primates; family Cebidae; genus Sapajus; species Sapajus apella. The sequence goes on from NW_022437018.1 coordinate 4,806,309, forward strand.
GTGTTTCCTCTTTTTAAAATCATTTATATCAGCATTCATATATGCTGAGATTTCTCCGATCTTATAAAACTTTTTTGATTCCCATATTTCTCTTTAGCTATAATTCAAATTTTATGTTTCCCTTTGAGAAAATTTTCTGAAAGGACTTTCCTATTCCCAGTGTCTCTAATTCCTCTGTCCTTATTCATTTTTAAACCTATTACCATAAGGCTTTTTTCTCCAACCATTTGGCCAAAACTCTTCTAGATCACCAATGACTTCCAAGTTGCTAAATCTGTGGTCAACTCTTAGGCCCCATCATGCATGACCTATAAGCAGCATGTAACAGAGACAGACTCCTCCTCTGAAACGCTTTCTTCCCTTGGCTTGCGGGACATCAAACCCTCCTGGGTTTCCTCCAAACTTACTGATTACTCTTCTTGGCTGATTCTTTCTCCTCCTTATACAGATCCTAAGCATTATGTTGCTCCAGGTCACAGCCATCAAGACTCATCTCTGGCCAGATGTGGTGGCTCAGGTCTGTAAATCCCAGCACTTTGGGAAGCTGGGGTGGGAAGATTGCTTGAGACCAAGAGTTTGAGACCAGCCTGGTCAACATAAGAAGACTCCATCTCTACAGAATTTTTAAAATGAGCTGGGTGTGGTGAGGTATGCCTGTAGTCTCAGCTACTTAAGAGGCTGAGTTGGAGGATCACTTGAGCCCAGAAGTTGAAGGTCGCAGTGAGGAGCTAGGATCATAACTCTGCACTCCAGCCTGGGTTATGGAGTAAGATTTTGTCTCAACAACAACAACAACAATAACAAAAAACCCTCATCTCTCCTTTATGTGTACCACTTTCCAGGATGATACTGTCATCCAGTCACATGGCCTCAGTGTCAAGTATAGACTGATAATTCCTAACTTTGTATTTCTAGCCAGGATAGCTCTCCCTACCTTTAGGTTTATCCCTCCAGCTGCCTACATGACATTTCCACCTGGGTATGTAATCATCATATCAATCATAAGATGTTCAAACACTAAATCCGATCTTCCCCACCTCTCCTCCATAGCCCCCTGTGTATATTCTTATCTCAGAGGAGAACAACTCTAGACTTCCAGTTGCTGAACCCAAAAATCTCATAGTCATTCTTGCATGACTCCTTTTTCTCTTGCAGCTCACATCCACTCCACCAGCAAATCCTGTTGGCTCTGCCTTTAACACCTCTCTAGGGTCTATCATCTTCCCACTGCCTTCACTGCTACTACTCCAGTTCAAGCTGCCATCATCTCTTGCCTGAATTCTTGGCATAGCCTCCTAACTGGCCTTCCTGGTCCCGTCCTTGTCACTCTTTTGTATACTCAATGCAAAAGTCTGGGTGATCATATCTATTCTCCCCAGCAACTTATTATCTTACTCAGGGTAAAAGCTGAAATCCTACAGTGACTTAAAGGCCCTACATCAAAAATTATTGACCTGCATTATGATCTGAGCCTCTTGGGAAGACTGCTGAAGTCTACAGAGTCTTTCTCAGAATGCATAAAAGTAGATATATGGAATTGGAAAAGAAACCAACTAGACTGAAACACGTTGAACAAAGATTAAGTAAATCCAAATTTCTGATTTATTAATACATGAGCTTCTTTATTACACTAAGTAACAATATCTAGCAGACCCCAGGAAAGACCTTGATCTGAACAATCTGGTCCCTGTCATCTCTCTGCACTCAGCCCCTGCTAGTCTGTTGTCCCATCACTCAGCTCAGGCCATGCTGGCTTCTTTGCTGGTCTACCAAGCATGCCTCAGTCACTTTGCAGGTGCTGCTCCACAAACATCTGCATAGATTACTCCTGTACCTCCTTCTCTGATCAAATGTCACCTTGCCTGTACTGCCTTTCCTGGCAACTTTCCTCTCTTACACAAACCTGGTACAACCTTGCCTGCTTAATTTTTCTTCATAACATTTATGACCATCAGAGATTTAGATAGATTGCAACTCCCCATACAATGCAATGGTACACCTTGTAATAGCATGGGGAGTGGCAATTCTCCGTATCTAGATAAATGAGAAACAGATGAGAGAGAATGTCCTAATTATTTTTTTGTTATACACACACACACACACACACACACACACACACAATGTCCATGAGGGCAGGGATTTTTATCTACTTTGTTTTTGTTTATTACTATGTTTCTAGCACCTAGAATAGTACCTGGAAGATTATTGGTACTCAATAAATATTTATCAAAAGGACAAATAAATAAATTCCTCCCAGGTGAGCGACTGAGTGCTGGCTTCTTTCAAGGCAGGCAGTGACCATGCCCAGGGAAGTGACTTCCAATTTTGCACGTTTTCAAGATCAAAATACCCATCCTCATATAGTCCCCAAAATGAGATGGATTACTTTGGAAGCCTTGCCTAGAAGGGCAAGCACTGAACTGAGTCCTTGACTTGGGTGTTTGACCATTTGACCACTTTTCTTCGTGCCCAAGGAGAACGGTCTGGTGATGACCATTCTTTCTCGTGTCAGGGCCTTTTAAACAAAGTTCCACTCCAGAGATCAAGTGTGAAAGGATAGGGAAGAACACTCAGTGATAGATAAGATACTACAAAAGACTGTCAGAATCTTAGCAACAGAGTGAAATAGTGCTCAGGGTACTGTCAATGAACACAATCATGAAAGAGCACACCATTTTCTCAACTGGGCACCGGCCAATCTATGCACAGCTGCGCAACATATTTCTCCTCCCAAGATGCCAATCTTGAAATATCTCTATTGATCTCCATCTAACCCTGAAAATTAATGATCCCAAAAGAAAAACTGACATTGAATCGTTCGAGAATTTCAGACAATAAAAACAAAAGGGTTGTGGCAAGGTCTGAACTTGATGGGTACAGGTGTCATAATTTCAATCCATTGTGTCTAACGTAGCCTATAGAATTACAATTAATGTTTTTTGTTTGTTTGTTTTAGTTTAGCGGGCATTTTATTTTTGTTTTACTTTGTGGCACTTCCATTTCAAGCCTCCATAGGATCACCCTTTTTTTAATATCCTTGTTAGTGATTAAGGGCTGAGGGGTCACGGAATGAGAAAAATGGATGAATCTCCATCCATAGAATACTGTTTAGACTCAGAAGCACATTTTAGTGCAATAGGGATGTGGGTCACCGGAAAAAGACCATAACTTCTATTAGGTGGCATTATAAAAATCCAGGGTTATACTATCATTAAAGGAAAGATCCTTCTTTTTTTCTTTTTGCAAGCCCATATTCTTGCAAGAATGCAAGTTTCTCTTTTGAAATGTCTTTTGCCCCTACAAGATTCCCCTTGATATTAATTTTAATTTGATCCAACACATAGTATGATGGGATTTACCCCAGATTCTACATTTTTCTAGGAATGTCTCTATGAAACTTTGGGATCTGGGTGTGTCTTTCAGAAGTCCATATATTACATAGAGTGTGAAATATCCTTTGAGGCTCCTTCTTGCTCCTTAGGGTTACCTGACTCACCTATCAGTCCCCATGCACAGGCCAAGCAGATGTTACAAAAATTACTGAAGAGAGAGGTACTGCAGTCGGATCCACCTAATTCTCATCAAGTTGTAATGAGGGCAGAACTTGCTTGGCAGCTCCTCCACTGGGAAAATAAAAGTACCTGGGAAGGGAGAGAAGTGTGCAAGGAGGACATCTGTGGAGCTCCAGGCACCTCATGGTTCCCCCCGCACAACTTCCAATGGCATAGGGAACTGTAATTCCTTACCCTTTTTTTCTCCCCTTGAATTTGGGTGGTTTAAGTATAGGGACTGGAGCCAGTTATCCATCTAGGGTTTGCTTGGTGGCAACATCTGCTGACCTGGCCTGGCATGAACAGCACAGTGAGTGGGTGAGAAGTTGGCAAGGATTACTACACATGTGCTGTAGAGCCAAGGTAGCGTCCATTGATCTAGACCAGCCTGGGTCATTGAAACCAGGAAAAGAGAAGCCACTTATATACTTATAAGTATTCATAACAGAAGGAATTTAGGGCAAGGAATTAGTTATATAGGTGATGACAGAATCAAGAGTCAAACATGGGATGGTAAGACAATCCAAAGATTAGCAAAGTAGAAATAAATGAACACTAGCTCTATTAGCCTGGAGAGACAAAGGATGGAGGTGGTGTTTTGGGGTGCAAGGGCCAGGGACCACAGAGGATCTGTTCAGTGGGAGCTAAAGCCTACAGAGGACACCCTGTTGCTGCCAGTTGATGCCACCTGCAGCTTTCGATCTCCTGCCAACCCTCTCATTTGCTGAACCTGGCCCTGGGCCAGGAAGCCTAAGCTGACCTGGAAGCCTGGGCAACACAGCCTGTAGGAGTCAGCCCCTTGTGTTAATAGAGGCTAGCAGGGGAAGAATGAGGAATGAGCCCAAGATTTAAATGCCTGAGACTAGCACAAGATGGCTGAGTGGCAGAGCCCAGCAAGCCATGGCCCAGTAGAAGTGTAGTGGGATCCCTGGAGGCTGCCATGCAAGGGTGAGGGAAAAGAAGCAGTATCACCCGATGGGCACCCAGGCACTCTCCGGCTGGCATGTGTCAGTCAAGCAACCAATGATCCAATGTCCCATGAGACAGCAACCACACATCCCACCCAGGCTGAGGAAGCCACTTGCCAGAACAGTGGCATCACCAGCACCTGAGAGCAGACCAACCAGAAACCAGTGGGTGAGCCTTGATGAAGAATACTTGACTACATCCCAGTTATCAAGTTCATTTCCATTCATGCATCCTTACCAGTGGGAGCAGACACCTCCCTTCCTCCTTTTCCCTCCTGCAATGGAGGGGCACAGGCAACCCGAGGTCCCAGAGGGTGTAAGGGAAAATCTTTGAGAAGAGGGCAGAAACCATCAAATTGGTGTATTAAACTGGACAGCAAAAATTACATCAATATCTAATTTGAATTGGTTATTTATTTTATATTCAATTATTTTAAACCACAAGTGACTTAAAAATTTTAGGTTCAGATCCAATTTAATAGTTCGGATTAAATCAGGTGGGAAATGAGAACCTGTAAAAGAAACGTAAATGCTTTTATAAAGAAATTTAAGTATTTTATACACATAGCTGAGAGGTGACTATTCAAACATTACTAGTACACTAAATATACAGGACACCCTTAAACCACGAAGGAAAGACAGTTGGAAAATACGGAATTTCCTCACTGTCAATATTAGTGGGCAAGGCCCGGGAGGTGGCTTGCACCTGCAATTCCAGCTACTCAGAGGCTGAGGCAGAAGGCTAGATAACTTGATCCCAGGAGTTCCAGACTGCTGTTCCAAGCTGTGTTGCACCACCGCACTCCAGGCCTGGGAGTGGAGCCAGCCACAAGGTTGAGCCTGTGGGCGGAGCCAACCACTGGGCGCGGCTAGTGAGGGAGGGGCCAATCTCTGGGTTGCGCCTATGGGATGAAGTCAGTACCTGGTCAACAAAGCAGTAAAAATATTGGTAGGTAAGACTGGAGAGCAGTGTATGCAACAAAATAATCACGGATAGCTCTCCCTTCTTCTCTGTCAGTTGAGGAAGATCTCATGAAGGCAATGGATATTGAGGATTTTTGATGATTCGAAATAATTACGCGACAGGCTCAGGGAATGGAAATTCTGGGCAAATGTTTCTCCTTGAAGAAAGATCAAAGACAGTAGTGAGGGTGAGTGGCTGAAGGGGGCTTCCCAGAGGTGTGCGGTGTATTAACCTCTCAGCTCCAAGCCCTCCCTTCTGTGTTCTGCTTGGTGATACGGGAGCCGGGTTCTGCAAACCTTACCTCACCTTCGCCAGTAGGTTGTGTCAGGTACTGCTCATGGGGTGAGGGCAGAAGAGGAGACTACAGAAGAAGGGTGAAAGGACTTGCTCATTCCTGTTCTGTTTCTTGTTTCTATGGCTTCTTTTCTATGGCCTTCATCCGAGCTATAGTAATTCGTTCCAGTTTCCAGAGTTTTGTCCGTACGTTAGAACTGCCCCAGCGGAACCTGCACCAGCTGGTCATGCCACGCCCACACACAGAGGTCTTGACCTCTGCTCTTTGTACTCCCTTCTCCAAGCTTCTAGGTTCCTGACCACTCCAGTATCCTCCCTCTGTTCCCCTAGCTGCTTCCTATAGTGAAGACTTCGATGATATCACCTGGGTGTATTTTCAGTCCTCCAATACCTGTTTACCTATCTCCTTATTAAACCCTTACTATTGAAATATCTTATGTGATTTCTGTTTTCCTGACTGGACACTAACTGATGCCATCCTGCAGGAGATAGGAGAAAGGCACAAGATTTAACTAAGATTTAAATGAAGATGAGAGAAGTGAGGGAATAACTGAGATACCAAGACAATAACAAAGGGAATGCCAAGGTACAAACAAGGTATGACAAGACATGCTTCCACTACAACCCAAAGCTGTGACTGTGTTCTTTCAGTGAAAGCGAGGGAGTACTATGGGTGCCTTAAATTGGTGGCAAAATATACCATATCTCAAAGTTCAAAGTACATGATAAACATGCTTTTATAGCAGGTTTACATTAGGGTGGAGAGGAATATACCTATTTCTGTGTCAAGTGCTCTTGTTGGATAACCTTATGTAAATGTCAGGCCATTTATAAAAATCTTGAGATTTCCTGTTGAGCCTATCTGATGGAATTCCTGCAGACTGAACACACAGAGACAAGTGACCCTATTCAGGGTCCTGATTTGTCATTAACTTAGTCAGAGACCCCCGATGGAACACACTGGAATTCTCAATTATGGGAAATGGCCTAGAAGTCTCCTAGAAGAGAAGACAGACCAGCAGGAAAGCTGTTGCCTGTTGAAGATACTGAGCACCAAGGAGTGGTCCGTCTTCTCAAGCACCATGGAAACCAGAAAGAGGCACAGAGACGACTTTCCACGTGGGTTTAGGAGTGAGAGGATCTTCAGTGATCTTAGTAAGTGTGGTCTCTGTAAAGTGGGGGTGGCAGAGGCTGGTGTGGACAGACTCTAGGAGTGAGTCAGGGCAGATTTTTGATGCATCATTTCACTAGTGCTTGGGAGTTGCTAACAAGCAGGTGCAGAGCTGGGTGGTGTCTGCTAACGCCGACCTCCAGCACTCTGGTTGGCACTGATTGCTGTCTGAGCACAGCCTGGTACATAAACCGGATCTAATAAGGCCTGGGGAATCATATTCTCCTCTACTCAAAGCTCATTTTCAAATAGACTGCAATGGATTTTTCCCTCAACTCCAGTAGCCCAAACCCAGTAGATGATCCAAAAATGGTTAGTATTATTCTCCCTTTCCTACTACAAAAGGTATAAAAATGCATCCTTTTGTCACAGAAGGAAGACTTTGCCATCTGCCTCTCCTTTATGGAAGAGAGAGAGATTGTGTCAGTTGTGTGTAATCTCACTGAGAATGAGAGGGAGGATTGGAGCATGCTGGTCAGTCCCTGTTGCTCTGAGGTTGAACAGAGCTTCAGTCCCAGCTGGGTCACTTACTCATTGTGGGCCCAGAAACTTACCTAACCTGCCTGACCTGCAGTCTCTTCATCTAGATTATAAAGGAGATGACTGCATCTTCCCCAGTGAGCTGTTGTTGGAAATAAATTAACCAAGTATCTAGTACCCAGCCTGGTATAGAGTAGGTCTACTGGTCAATGTGAGATCTGGTTAGTTGGTTTTAGGGGCCTATCTAAAAAGTCTTTAGGTTGCATAATTCTATCTGCCAAACTTCCTTCAGAGAAAATAATTATTTCAACTCAGTGTCATATGCCCTGGGGAGATTTGCAAGGAATTGGAAGATCTCTTATCGAAGGACAAACCTGCTGATTACATGTTAGTTTTTGTCTCACATCCTTTCAACATGGTTAGAGCTGTGGCTTCCTCTCGATGGATGTCTGGGTTTAGAGGAATTTAAGAATCTTTGGGGCTAAGGAAAAGAAATAAAGGCAACATCTTGGACAGAAGGCTCAACTGCTCTGTTCCAGATCATATGCAGCGGTACCCTAGACTGCAAAGAGGTATAATGCACATTTGAGATTTTCCACTACAGCAACTTCTCCCCTTTCCTCCTGCAGCCACACTGATTTCTTGGGATTGTTTGTTTGCTGGTTTGTAGTGATCTATCTTCCCTGACTCTCAGCCCTACAGGGCTTGGGAATCCACCCTTAGCCTGTCCATAAGCCACTGGGATCACTGGCCTTCCCTAGTCCTAGTGATTTGTTCAGGGGTATGTTTGTGACCTAAATTGATCCAATCATGGTGGAATTTCAGGGATTTGGCACATAATTCTAGGTCAAAATGTTTGCTCTCCTTTGGTGAGTTTGGCCTTGTGATAAGGTAGAACTGGAACTTCTGGGGGCACATTGTGGAGGCTGGAAATGAATCCAACATAGTAGAGAGCAGAGTCAAGTGGAGTTAAATTGGACTCCAAATCAAGTCAAACCCAAAGCAGATTTTGAGTTTTCAATGACCAGAGACACCAAGTTCCCCATTATACTTAGGCCAGATCAAGCCTGAATTTTTGTCACTTATAATAGCAAAAGTTGTGACTGATATTAGAGGCAACTGTAGAGAATATCTGAACAAGTTTTTACCAGAAGAGAGAAAATTCTGATTCTCCCTGAGCTGCTACAGAATTTATGATTGAGCACTTTCTTTCAGACACTGCTTTGTATGTATCTGCTGCCTTAGTCTATTTGAGCTGCCATAACAAAATACAATAAACTGGGTGGCTTATAAACTACAGAAATGTATTGCTCACAGTTCTTGAGGCTGGAAAGTACAAGATCACGGCACCAATAGATTTGGTGTCCAATGAAAATTCACTTGCCTATTCATAGATGACACCTTCTGACTGTGCCCTCATGTGGTGGCAGGGGCTAGCTAACTCTCTGAGATGAATCTCTTTTATAAGACTAATTCAGTCATAAGGGCTCCACCCTTAAGACCTAACCACCTCCCAGAGGCCCCATCTTCTAATACCATCACCTTGGGGATCACCATTTCAACATATAAATTTGGGGGGACACAACAATTCAGACCACAGCATCTGCCAAAGAAAATCCCATTGGCATCCTCCAACAGAGAAACTGAAAAGAAATCAGAAGACTTTCACTTAAATTCATAAGTGCCTTATGAACAATTTTAGTTAAATTCCCTGTAGGCTAAACTATAATGGTCATTTTTAAGATATATTCTATTAACAACAGCATAGGATGGGATAATGAAAATTACAATAAAACCTTGTAACTACTGCTATCATACCAGGGGATGTCAGAACCCCAGAGCTTTCAATGAGATACCACACCTTTAAAGAAGAGAACCCTCCCCCCACTCCATGATTGAGCAATGCTTTCTCCTTCAGGAGCTATGTCTCCAGTGTTCTGTGGGCACCATGTGATACCACTTTGTAACCAAAAACTAGTTTCCTTGGTGGTGGCTCAGATGCTAATTGCCTTGAAGAGTAAATGAGTCATAATTTGTACCAGAGATGTTGCTGTAATTATAAAACAATGCAAGAGCCAGAACTTTTCATTGTTCTACTTTAATAATAGACCTTGGGCTTCTTTGTGGGCTAGAAGCTCAGCCATCAGCAGGCTCAAAATCTGATGTCCTTGACTCTTTGTCATTTCCATTTCTGCTCTGAGGGCCAACAAGGTAAACTGTCTCTTCATCTCCAAATGCAGAGGGGTCTCTGGCAGATTTCTGCTGGGTTTCACGTGAAGCAGCATCATACTTTTTTTTTCCTACTGCACACTGTATGTAACAGCTATTCTGTAGGAGATAGAGGCCAGCCAGTGAAAGAAGTTTAAATGATGCTAATGGAATCCATCCATCTTCCCTGCAAACCTAGCATCCCCAGGAATGCACCTTCTAACACATTTCTACCTGGAAAGATGCCTGGTAATAGCATGGTGAGAAAAATCCATCTTACTTTTTTTTTCCCCTCCCCTTCCCTCCTCTTCCCTTCTCTCCCCTTCCCTCCCCTTCCTTTCCTTCTTCCTTCCTTCCTTCCTTCCTTCCTTCCTTCTTTCTTTCCTCTCTCCCTCCCTCCCTCCTTCCCTTGCTCCCTACCTCCTTCCTTCTTTTTTTTTTCCTTTTTAGTAGCTCCTCTAATGGGCTTGGAATTTTTCCTTAAAGACTTCTAGCAGATAAATTAAAGAGATTTCCTAGATTTACAGTTTCCACCATTGATTTTGTTGTTGCTGTTGTATCAGCTAGAGCTTTTTAGTTGCAAGCTACAGATACCAATCCTGGAAAACATAAGCAAAAGAAGAATTTACTGAAAAGATATAAGACAGCTGACAGAATTGAAGGAAAAAGTAAAGAATCTGGTGTGGAAAAGTCGAGAACCAGGGCAGATTTAAAATTCAGGTAGCAGCACCTATGAATAATCTTTTTAGGGCTCTGCAACAATCATTTTCCTTTTTTGCAATAACGTTGCTGAAAAGTCAAATTCCTGGAGAGAAAGTCCCATGGGACTAGATTGGTTCAGCTGCCCCTGGCCCTTCAGCTCCCCAGGGCTTGGCTTTCAGGCACCTTGATTGACAGATCCACCAAATCAGCTCCCAAAAGAGGAGGGGGCGTTCCTTCTTTTTTTTATCAAAAAAAAAAAAAAAAAAAAAAAGGAAAAAATGGCATCAGGGTGAACAAAATCAGTTGATGCCATTTATAGCATATCTGATCAGGCTGCCTCCTCTATCTGGAATGCCCTTCTCCACTGCAGACCCTACTCAGCCTTTCAAATCTAGCTTAGACATCACCTCATCCAGGAAGCCTTCCCTGAGCCAAACACAAACCCTCACGAGCTGCTGAGTTAGGCATCCCACAGCCTCCTGGGTTTCCTTCTCTTACTGTCCTTAAACAATGAAGTGTAATTATATGAGTGTCTGACTTCCTAGAGAGAAGAAACAATTTATTATTCAATCTTCTATTCCTAGCACCTAGAATGCGCTCATCAGATACTTCTTGGATGACTAGTTAGAAAGAAAAATGGACAGTAAATGAATCTGATATTTCCTATAATTTGGACCATACTGGCCTAAGTTGTTATAGCTATATCTTCATAACAGAGAAAGAACCAACTGTAATGTATTGATCTAATCAGTATTATTTTCATGGCAGTAACAATACAAGTTCTTAAAGGATTTGTTGCAACTTTGGGGACACAGAATATAAATACCTGTTTACTTTGTGCTAACTAGCTCATTTTTCATCTGCTGTCACCTGCTGCCCCAGGGACACAGACAAAGAGTGCAGGTGATCACTGTCATCCTACTAAGCCAGGGAATGAACATGGAGACTTGCTATGTTTCTAAGTACACAAATGTATTAGCTTCCTGAGGATGCGCTTATATTCTGGTCTACATGGTATCTGTTCCAAAGCAGAAGCGAGGATAGCAGAAACTGTCCCCACACTTGAATAGTTCACTCTTTTTCTGCAGATTTGTATTGCCATCTCTGTTATGAACCAAATTGCCATGTATTCATGGGTCTTTTTCTAGAACTTTTCCCTTTCAATTTGTCTCTCCCTATGCAAATACCAAACTCTTTAATTACTTTCAGAAGGCAGTTTTTATTGACGCTGCACCATTTTTTGGGTGAGATGTGACTACCTCCAGGAAGCGTGATGCTCTAAATCAATGACAATGCCATGTGCATACTGTCCTTGGATTCCTTCCAATCTGTCAATCCATTGAGAGGAGTTTTGGTGGAGAAAGTCTGAGGGAGATCCAGAGAACACAGGGCTCCAGGAAAGAGGAAAGAAGAGAGACTCAGGGAGAGGGTCTCTCTAGCAAGAAGCAAAACATGGCACCTCCAATTACTCAAACTTTTTCTAGGCTTGGGCCTGAACATAGATACATTTGCCCAGAAATAGGGTATTCCAATATATAAACGTACCCTACAGCATTCTATAACTCTTATCATAAAATCATAACCAGACAATAGCTAATATTTATTGACACCTAGGCTAAACATTGATAATAAACATGATTTTATTAAATCTCATAACATGGGTAATTTCCCTGAAATATAGATGAGAAAATTGAAACTCAGAGAAGCAGAGTGATTTGGCCAAGGTCACACAGCCAGTTAGTGGGAAAACTCAGTATACCTTCCTCACTACTGTGTTCCACTGCCTTCATGTTGTGGAATGTACCACATTAGAGTGAGATTACCTGCTTTTGAAGGGAGAGAGTGAATCTTGTTTTACCATTACGTTCTCAACCCAAGCACCGTGTTAGTCACACAATAGGCTCTCAATCAATATTTGTAGACAAGAATGAATAGATGCATGTTAGCTGTGGAGTCTGTGGTTTCTGAGTCATGAAAGGTCTAAGTGGTTTATTTAGTTGTTTGAGGGAGAAGAGTCTTCACCTTACTTCCTCTGAAAGCCACGCCAAGCCTCTTTTCTTCTTACCCTCAGATGATAAGCTGAGTTACAAATACACAGCAAAGTCCTTCCACCTACACAGATCCTAGGAGCATACAAATTGATTTGGGGGTGGGAGAACCAGGCACACAAAGATCAGTGCCAGCAGCACTTGCAGCTTGGACATTTGCTTCCAACTTCTAGAAATAATCTCCTAATTCCCCAGATGTTTCCGTGTCATCAGCTCTGTTTCTTAGCAGAGGCAACTGCAACTCTTCCTCCTCATGAGGCTGTGTGCTAAATCTGAAAAAGCATTTGCAGCTCAACCCCACAAAGATTGCTGCTGCAGTGGGGATTCCCTGCCAGCGCAGAGCCCCTTGCTGTCGAGTGGATTTCCCCGATACGATAAGTGAGTGGGCCACTGGTCCCTGGGGGATTGTCAGCACCATAACTTCTGTGAAAAAAAGAAAGTGGTGTGGGGGTGGGGTTGGGAGACAGGGATGTGTAAGGGGAGGCCATAATGAGTTGGGAACTGGTTTAGAAGGCATGGGTCTCTCTTCTGCAGAACTAACGGATTCATCAGTGATGGCTTCATAGCAGTTAGGCCTCTATCATCAACCCACACCTTGGATTAACTAGTTTACCACCTCTGAATGGAGCTCAGCCTCAGAGCTACTCAGGCCCCATGTGGCCTTCCTTCCAGCAATACACATTTGGAAAGCTTTGCATCTGAGGAAGTGCCTCCTGTGAGTTTTTGTTCTAGGAACTCACATCTGCTGTCAAGATCATTCACCCAGATTCTGACATTGATCCAGAATTTCCTAGAAAACTCTGTGCTTTCTGACTGCTGCTATAATTTATGGCTCCTAGATCAGCCTTTACCACCAGACCTTGCCACCCTCCTTGCTGTGACTTCTTGCCCTGTCTCCATAAGCATTGCTCTCAGGAACTCCCACATGACTTGACAGGCAACCCCGTGGCCTAGAAAAGTCTCCTTAATTTCAACAGTGCATTCACTCATTCAACAAACATTTCCTGACACCTGCTATGTTCCAGCCACTCGTCTAGGCATTGGGATGCAACAATAAACAGGCAAAGTCCGTGCTCTCAAAGTCCTGCACTCTAGTGGAGAGGACAGAAAATCTACACATAGATAAAGAGCTTTTGAACATAATATTCAGTAGTAATGAGCAGTAGTAATGAAGCAAAAATAAAATAAGGTTAGATAATTGAGATTGGCCTACGAGGGGACAGCACTTCAGATAGATGGATCAAGGAAGAAGATGGCACTGAAGGAGACCTGAATGAATGAAAGACATTACAGGGGGAACATCCCTGGTAAAAGGGCCAAGGTAGAAATGTGCTTGGCAAGATTAAGGACAACAGTCGGTCAAGGTGCCTGGAAGAGAGAGGAAGAAAGAGAGAGAGCGCGAGAGAGGAAAACAGAGAAGGTATGAAAGGAAACAAGTATATCATGATGTGCTCCTAATCAGCCAGTCCTCTTAGCCCATGAGACCTCAGCCTAGATCACCAAACTATCAACTGCATCTTACCCAAATTATACACACTAGCATGAAGAGAAATGAAAAATTTCACGCATTTACCCTTTGCAAATTGATCCAATGACAGTAAACTCTAAGGAAGGCAGTACCAGGAATTCCTGAAGCCTATCTGGGCCCAGTGAACACACAGTAATTACATAGGACTATGGAGTAAAGCAGAAAAAGGCCCCTTGGTAGTCCTGGCAAATATGTGGTACATGTGTCACCTCTCCCCACCTCCAAACCCAAGCTCACAAGCCTATTGCCAATCAACAATGTTATTCTCATTCATTGAGATGGGATTAGTCAGCCTGATAGATTATTGACATTCTGGCTCCTGAGTTACCTATAATGGTTTAGTTTTTCAAGATCAGACACACTATTAAATATCCTTTGGCAACCTCCTATCTGCAACAGCTTTCAGCCATATTATAAATGAAGTAGCAAAGGAAATATATTTATTAAGCTTTAACCTGAACCCTTCACATAAACTATCGTGTTATGTGTCAACAAAGCTCATTTTTGATGACAGTTTTAATCACACTCAGGCACGCTCAGACATCCAGTGCCTTCGACGGTCACCAACTCACTTCACTGTGCTGTGTTTGACACATCTGCCATTTCTGAGTGATTCTGTATGTCTCACACTTTTGCTTACCTGCTTCCCAATCAGTACTCCAATTTTGCCATTCTTTCTGCACAAGACACCAGGCAGTCAAACCATATATGCACTTAATTCTGCCAAGGATCTCTGTAAATACTCTTAAGATCTCATGCTAATGATGGGAATTTCTGAAATTGTGACAGAACTTCTGGGAAGAAAGCTACTTCAGGTCTGGGAAAGGAAGGGGTTTTAGCACTTTTGCAAACATTATATCAGAAAGGCAACCATCCAGGTAGTTTGCCATATATCACTGCATGCCACAGAAAGCTAGTTCTTCTCTGCTTATGCCCAAAATAAAGGAAGTGAGTCTTGTCAAAAGCCATTTTTAACAATCTCTGGGGCAGAAGAACATTAATGTGCTATCTTGATTCTTTCAAAGCTCTTCTACTAATTCCACATGCATACCTCCGTGTCCAGGTGTCACTTGGGTGGACTTCATCCACAACAAGCTACAGGATGAAGAGGCTCAGAAGGGAAATTTCTTAACCGTGTATAGTACTCTAACCACATCCTGCCCAGAAAGGATGGGCTGAGCTGTAGGTCACTGTCCAATGCATCTAAATGCATAGACTATTTTTTTGGTTGTTTATTTTATTCGGGGCTATGGACTTGGACTTTTCAGAAAATTCTCTGTCATCATTATCAACACAATCTTTCTTACACTTCAGGGAGTTTACTAACCCCACCCACACAAATAGAATGACTCATCCGGAGGGGTCTGAGTTGGTGTCTGGTAAGACAGTGAGATTAAACAACTGCTTCAAAAAGCAATGTCCTAAATTGCTCCTGTAGCGATTCCCCCTAGGAAGAAAGGCCCAAAAAGAGGGCATCCAGATACTATTTCATAGATATATCGGACAGGTCCCAGCAGAAAACAATGGCACGCTCAAATTGTGTAATAGGAAGAGGATTTATAATAAAGAGACTCTTTTCAGAGAAGTGGTCAGGCTACAAGGGAAACCACCAGAAAAAATCATACAGCATTTGGGTCTGGCAATTGTGGTACTCCCCATACTATCTCCAGGCCTGAAAAGGTGAGGGGAAGGAGCTGTTTCCAAGGAGAGAGAGAATGGCGGGGAAAGGTCCCTGACAGGAGTCAGGAGCAATGACTCACAGTACTAGGACCCAGACAGTCTGCACTGTCCCCACAGGAAGAGAGTCAGGGGAATCGATACCCCAATCTCGCTCTTATCTGCTCAGCAGATCTCTTTCTGGTGCCTCTAACTGGCCAATTCCAATAGGAAGCCAAGGGCAAGGAAGCCCAGCAATGCAGCCAGTGGTCCGCGGGCAGGGCACAGTGTGGCAAAGAGTGGACACTGGGTCTAGAGGACTGATCTGAAGACACACAGTAGATACAGTACATGTGTGTATATTCAAGTGATTCAAGTCCAAGCAAAAGAAGACTTCTCTATAAGCCTTCTTTTGCTAGAAAACTCTATAACTCTAAATATATTTCCCTTTTTATTTCATTGTCTGTTTCTGTTTCATTTTCCTTCCATTTTCCCTTTTTATTTCTCCCTGAACTACCCAAGTACTCCCTTAAAAGAATGTCTAAATCCAGGGTAGTAAATAGATTTTTCTTACATATATCAGTACCAAGCAATGGGTTGTACCTGACTGTAAGTTAATGTTGAGAATTGGGAGGCCCCACTGGCTTCAGCAGGAATTGAGTGCCATGTAGGTGAGCAATGTCTGCCATGGACTCCGGAAGGCTGAGGGCCAGGGAAGTCCTCAAATTAATATCTCCATGAACTAAAGCAAAAGGAGGAATTGAGGTCATTATCCTTGTCATCTGGCTAAAAATAAATTTACCAAAAATATTCTCTTTAAGTATGTATATATGTTTATGTAAACTTCAACCTATTTACTTTCTCCAATACAAAAACAATTTTTAAGATAAATATTGCATATACCATATCACACCCATTTCTGGGAGCATGAATAGATTGTCTTGATACTTCTGATTTTATTCTCCTCATGGTTTTCATGTTTACATGTCCAAATGGCACTGGTGATCTTACAAAATTACCTGTTACTTTTATGTTTATGTTCTAGATCTGTGCTGTCTAGTATTGTAACCATGAGTCATAGATAGCTATTTAAATTCAATTAGAATTAAATAAAATTTTAAAACTCAGCTCTTCAGTCACACACATACACAAATACACACTTGAAGTGTTTAATAGCCACATGTAACAGTGCAAATATAGAGCAGTTTCATCATTGTAGAAAGTTCTATTGGAAGGTGTTGCTCTAGATCCCAGAGCTAATTCTTGGACAAAGTGAAACTGATATGTTTATAAGCATCATTTAAGCTTTCAACAATCCTATTATGCATAAGGCAGCAAGCTAAGTCCTTTATAAACATTATCTCATTTAATCTTCAGAACCACCCTATGAGGGGGAATTATTACTCTCATACTACAGATAAGGCCCAGAAAGGTAAAGTAACTCATCCTATAACCACAAGGTAGTAATTAAAGGAGCTCAGATTCAAAACTAGATCATTCTGACATCAAAGCTCATACTCTTTACCATTCTCTCCCACCTGTGAAAGAAATAACAACTCTATGGAATAATTCACTTAGTTTTGCATTTAACACGTGAGGCACCCTAGGGATGCCTCTATTAACAAAGCTGAAATGACAATTTATTTCCAAAACCAGTATTCTTCCTTACGTAATAGATTGTCATCTGTTGTTCATAATAAAGCTAAGTATAATATATTCTTGAATTAACCTCATCACTATCTTTAGTATTGTGAATGTGAGTTAATAAGCAAATGAATAATTGTTGTAATATTCATCCCGTCTGTCTCAGTCTGGGTCCCATCAGAAAACAAATGGTGCACTCAAACTGGGCAATTAACTCTATAACTATTTATCAAGGTGCTGACAGTGTCCAGGAAAACAAGCAAGGAAAAGTGGATACCCATGGCGAGCAAGAGTCAGAGCCATTAGTACTTAAAGCCTACAGTAGATGAAGAGCAAGGAAAATAATACTTCCTAGAATCAGAAGGGGCAGCTGTATGAAGAAGGCACCTGATGGAAGCTGTGGCTTTTTGTAGAGGGATACAGTCAACTTATAGTGACTCAGCAAAGAGAGAGTCACTTCACTCACTTCCTAACCTCCCAGGTGAGGGCAAGTTCATCCATTAAGACAGTCCATACAGTACAGCCTCATGGGGTACTCAGCAAGAGGGAGACGGGTGGAAGAGGGATCCAGGGGGGACAAATAGAAGATGCCATGCACATTATCTATTAGAGTTGTTTGGAAAAAGACAAAGGACAGCCATGCATGAGCTGAATATGAATGGGGAAAGGTCAGCCAACACCAGACTTCTCTAAATCACAGAGAGTCACTCATGACCAGTTAGATCCTCAAGGTAGAGGAGATGCCCAACCTCAGGGCCAGGCAGGCCATGGGTCTCCTCTCACCACCAGTTTCACATAAGTAACTAACTACTGAACTTTGCAATGGGATTTCCTTCATGCCATGGCCAAGGACATGGCAACTATACCATGGGATTAACCTGAAACCAACAAGCACAGGCTTGATTGTAAAGGCTGCTAGGTTAGTGGCCCAAGAATTGACAACTAGACTTGCAGTATTGAGAACAAGGATCATGGGTAGTCTACATCCCAGGGCCACTTCTATGGAGCAGCAGAATTTAACTTTGGAGACTGATCTTTGAATCACTATTTATCCCATGCCTATTCCACCCCAGATACTTGTGTGTCAATCGTCCAGCTCATCCCACCATTTCCAGGCACACCATTTCCTTTCCTGCAGTTATGACTTGGCGTGTGATGCTCCCTATGCCTGATTTCCCCTCCCTGGCTTGGTCTGATAAACTCCTACTCTAACTTCAAAACCTACCTTGCATGTCACATCCTCTGAGAAGCACTTCCAATTTCTGCCACACAGACTAAAGGCCTCCCTCCCTGAGACCTCTGTGGCTCCTGACTCATCCTGCCATGATAGCGGGTATCAGAATATAGTGAAATTAATCTATTCAGCTAGTGGGGAGCTAGTGCTTAGCCTGGAAGAGGTTGGTTTCCATTAAATTTTAGTACATAAGTATCTTTGAAAGGCACTGTATTGGGCATCGTGGGACTGGGTGTGGGAGTGGTGGAGATGTGGGAGGAAAAAGGCAGATAATAAAGGGTAAATAAAGTTACCCATCCCTGCCCTTAAAGATGAGACTATAAGACAAAACACAGAATGCCCAGTTACCTTTGGGATTAAATTAGCATATGAAAGATGCTCACATCATAGATCGTCAGGGAAATGCAAATTATTAATAAAACAATGATGAGATACCGCTACACACCCACTAGAATGGCCAAAGTCAACAACACTGACAACATCAAAGGCTGGCGAGGACGTGGAGCCACAAGAACACTCATTTGTTAACTATGAAAATAAAACATGATATGGCTCTTTGGAAGACAGTTTGTCAATTTCTTACAGAACTGAACATACTCTTACCATATGATCCAGCAATCAGGCTCCTTGGTATTTGCCCAGATGAGTTGAAAACATGTCTACACAAAAACCTGCACACAGATGTTTAGAGCAGCTTTATTTATAATTGCCAAACTTGGAAACAACCAATGGAATATTATTCAACTCTAAAATGAAATGAGCTAGCAAGCCATGAAAAGATGTGAAAGAAACTTAAATGTTTATTACTAAGTGAAAGAAGCCAATTTGAAAAGATAGCATACTGTATGAGTCCAACTATATGACATTTTGGAACAGGCAAAATGTGGCACCCATAAAAAGATCTGTGGTTTCCAGAGGTTGGAGGTGAGAGGAGATGGAGCATAAAGAAGTTTTAGAACAGTGAAACAGCTCTGTTTGACACTATAGCGGTGGATACATGTCATACATCTGTCCAAACCCACAGAATGTACAACACCAAGAGTAAATAAACCCTTAGGTTAACTATGGACTCTGGGTGATCATGATATGTCAATGTAGGTTCCTCAATTGTAAGAAAAGTCCCACTCTGGTGGGTTTGTTGATAATAGGGGAGGCTATGCCCCCTTATTATCTGTGGGGTCAGGGCACATCCAAGATATCTCTGTATCTTCCTCTTAATTTTGTTGTGAATCTAAAACTGCTCTTTAAAAAGTCTTTACAATCTTTTGAATTTCAGGTGAGCAATAGATAATTTCTAATATAACTTCTAAAAGTGTATGTCATGTAGGCTAGGCATAGTGGCTCACACCTACAATCCCAGCACGATAGGAGGTGGAGGCAGGTGAATCACTTGAGGTCAGGAATTGGAGACCAGCCTGGCCAATGTGGTGAGACCCTGTATCTATTTTAAAAATACAGAAATTAGCCAGGCATGGTGGTGTGTGCCTGTAGTCCCAACTATTCAGGAGGCCGAGGTGAGAGAATTGCTTGAATCCAGGAGGCAGAGATTGCAGTGAGCTGATATGGTGCCACTGCACTCCAACCTGGGTGACAGAGTGAGGCCCTGTCTCAAATAAATAAATAAAATAAAGTATGTGTCATGCAAATAGACTCAAATATTCATGGGATAAACATAAACAAATAAAAACTTATTTTTATAGTAAATACAACTATGTGATAATAATTTTATTTTGATTTTTTAAATGAGTATCTTTATCAGGGCTTTAGGATCATAGGGGATTAGTCACTCCCATAATGATGCATTTATTCTGGGACAATTTTAACTTTCTTTGTCTACTTCAGAAACGGCTGCAGGAATATCTAAAATGAAAATAACAGGCATCTAACACACCTTTACTAAAACTTGATTCCTTGGGACAGAGGAGGACCCTCACTGTAGTTGGTGGTACAAATAGACCTTCTCACGTGCTGTTTCCAGGCATCACTGCCAGACTTCCTGCCATCACCAGTGTGCTTTTCTCCTTCAAATGCACCTCCAATCTCAGCCCCACTCATTGGAATGTTGACATTTACAATGCCATAGTTTGAATTTCATCTAAAATTCAAATTTAACTGGCTGTATTTTAATTTGCTAAATCTGGTAACCTTCCTCAAAGGATTCATATTCTAGTTGCTGAAATAATATGTGAATACTGGGCCGTTTGTGCTACCAGGCAGGGCATGCTATGAACACAAGAACGGCGCAGCCAGGGAGTGCTAAGGTGAGCCCAGCGAGAGCTCTCCCTTTCCTCTCGGAACAGAAGGCTCCTGCAAGTAAACATGGCTTCTCTCAGGCTACCCAGCCTTGCAGAAGCACGATGCACTTAAAAGCACCATGGAATTCAAAGACAGAACCTGGGCTTAAGTCCTGGACAGGCCATTTATCAGCTGTGTGACATTCGGAAAATCACTTAATTTCTTTAAGTCTCATTTTTCTTTCCCATACTGAAATGCTTATAAACAATTTTTTTTTTAAAGAGTGTCCTTTGTAGGGACATGGATGAACCTGGAAACCATCATTCTCAGCAAACTGACACAAGAACAGAGAATCAAACACCGCATGTTCTCACTCATAGGCAGGTGTTGAACAATGAGAACACATGGACACAGGGAGGGAAGCATCGCACACTGAGGTGTGTGGGGGGGAAACTAGGAGAGGGACAGTGGGGGGTGGGGAGTTGGGGAGGGATAACATGGGGAGAAATGCCAGATATAGGTGATGGGGAGGAGGCAGCAAACCACACTGCCATGTATGTACCTATGCAACAATCCTGCATGTTCTTCACATATACCCCAGAACCTAAAAAGCAATAAAATATATTTTAAAAAAAGAAAAAGAGTGAGGAGTCTTTTTGTGTGCTTAAGGATTCATATAGGGCCTACTCTGAGAAGAATCAGAATCTTGCTGTAGCATCAGCCACGGCCAACCCTTTTCTGCCTCCATATTACTGACAAACCATGGCCCCCAGACATGGCCCAAACCATGCGCCAAACCACCTAATGCTTATGCATTTCATGTCTCAGCCCTCAGAATCTTCCATATCAGTGATCAAAAAACTTTTACTATAAAGGGCCCGATAGTAAATATTTTAGGCTTCGCAGACCATATAATTTATAAATTGTAAACTATTTTAGGGTTTGTGAGTTTCTGTTGCGCCCACTCCACTCATCCACTGCAATGTGATGAAAGCAGTCAAAGAAAAAATGTAAACGAACAAGTGTGGCTGTGTCCCAATACAACTGCATTTATAAACCCTGAATTCAGATTTTGGATAATTTTCTCATGTCATGATATATTATTTTTCTTTTGACTTCTAAAAAGCCTGCAGAAATGCAAAACTAGCATTTAGGACTGCGTTGCTAGTATCTGATAAACTCTTCAACTTGGAGGGATGGTCCATCTCCTAAAATTGGTGACGTAGAGCAGAGTTACAGAAAGAGCGGGTCTGAGTTCTTATCCAGCCCTGGCCTCTGCCTTTAACTTACTATGTGAATCCAGGGAAATTACGTCACTACTTCCTGCCTCATCCTTCATCTGCTTAAAAAAGACTGGGAGTGAGGGGGCATTATATTTAGCGAGCTGATAAATAAAGTGATTGGGAAACACAAATGAGGAAAATAGAGACACACTTAGCAGTGACGGTCCAAGTGTTGAGTAACATTAAAAATCATACAGCAAGAGAAATAGAGGAATCAAATTGATTTCCTGAGAAAATTTCCACCACAGCTTTTTACTTCATGGAAAGCAAAGTAACGGGTGAAGTCATTTTTCCTTCACACACAATTCACTTTCATGAAGTTTGCCAAAAAGGGGAAGTTTCTCTCAACAGAGGAGCCCTGATGCCCGACTGAGCCCCAAGGGAGCATTTTCTCACAAAAACCATTTCTTTCCCTTGCCCACCCCTCTGCTCTCTTCCTGTGCCGCTTCCCACCCCCAACTAGGGCTATTGCCCACAAATCTCACCTTTCCTGGTTACGGGCTTCATCCCTTTCTCAGGTAGGATTATGGAGCTAACAAATACCAGGTATGTTGCAGAGCCAGAAACCAACACAAAAGTACAGGACTTACCAATCATTGTTGTTTTGATGAGATGATGTCAGGAAACTTTTAAAAATGAAAGAAAACCCTTAAAGCTTATGAAAAATAAAACTGCCAGGTAAATAGTGACACAGAAAACTCAAGTATAGAAAAAAGAAAGGTGCTTGTTTTAATAACGTGGCTTTTTTGCTGGTGAGACATGGCAATCAACCTTAAATGACAATTCTAGGGGGATTTTAAAAAGGGCCCTCCAGGTGACATGAGGGGAAAAGATCAGGTTTTGTTAGAAGTAGAAAGCATCCACCAGAACAGAATGATGATTAGAGATAATTATAGTGAATTACAAGGGTGCCAGAGTACTGGTGTCTACCCAGTAAGTTACAGTACAGTTGAACGTCATTTTTAATAACTTCGAATGTGCCACTTTTATTCCTTGGCTAATGAATCTTTCACAGACAATCTCAAGTGTATTTACAGAGCATTTTGGTTCAACTAAGGTCAAAGAAAGTAAGAGACACATTCTCCTTACAGCCTCATTCTCTCTCAGTTGCTTGCGTAAGTGGCTTAAGAGAAGCAACTTGGGGTTGGGCACAGTGGCTCATCCCTGTAATTCCAGGACTTTGGGATGTGGATATGGGTGAATCACTTGAGGCCAGGAGTTCAAGACCAGCCTGACCAACATGGCGAAACCCCATCTCTACGAAAAATACAAAAATCAGCCAGACATGATGGCGTGCACCTGTAGTCCCAGCTACCAGGGAGGCTGAGACATGAGAATCGCTTGAACTCAGAAGGCAGAGGTTGCAGTGAGCTGACATCATTGCTGCATTCTAGCCTGAGTGACAGAGTGACACTCTGTACCAGAGAGAGAAAGAGAGAGAGAGAGGGAAGCAACGTGGAGCACAAAGGGGAGTGCTAGAATTCAGGGCTTGGTCCTCTTTTGAGGCAGGTGAACGTGAACACATTGACTTCTTTGAACCTCAGTTCTTTCATCTGTACAATAAAGATAATGTCCTGAACTACTTGCCACATACTCTGTCATGAACTTCAAATGACTTGAAACATAAAAGGACTTTGCAAATTATAAAAAATAGGAGTGCTTTTTATGGTTATTATTGTGATTCAAGGAGGAATAGTCATTCAGGTCAACGGCTAAGCTATTGAACGGCTGCTTCTGTCACTTGAACAGATGACTTATGAGGGTTAATAAGCACATGTCTTGGTCACCACTTAGGCCTGGTGAGTCACAGCCCCAAGCACGAGGCCCAGATCATGGGCTTCATGGGACCAGTTCATCTGACCTGGAAAGCAGGAGCTTCCAAGCTAAAGAAATGTGGGATTGAATCCCATCTCTGCCCGTTTCTCACTAGGCAAGTCCCTTATCGGTTTCTCCATCCCTAAAATTAAGAAAATAATACTACCTGTCAGAGCTGTTGTGAGGCTCAGAGATTACACACATCATCTCTGGTGCACAGTAGGTTTTTCACAAATAGGAACAAGTGTGGCTAAGGGAAGAGCTGATGGCTCTGACCCTTGCCTGCTATTCTGAAAATGCACATGAAGATCACTTATGTGGACAATCTGCCCACATTCATTCCTACTTCTTGGAAAAAAAAAAAAAAAAACTAAAGACATGGCTTATGGGTGATGAGATTTGCATCTACAAATGACAGCACATTATAAACCTACTACTTTCAGTTACTTTTCTTATTATAATATAGTTCCTGAGACAACAGAAAGGAAATTCTGATCATTTGACCTGAACTGGTCATAAGACTGCTCCTTAATCTTATTATTCCCATGCTCAAAACTGCCAGTCCTCCCCATCCCTCAACCCTGCCTCTCTGTCTACTGTCGTGAATCCTTTCCAAACGTCTACCTCACTTTGCTCCTATATCAACCCAACATTCAAGCCAAACTGAATATCTCATTATTTGCCAAAGTCACCCTCTTCCTGGAAAGCCTGACACTGGCTTAAACCAGGCATCCTGGAAACAGACACTAAAATGCTGAGATTTGTGTGTAGGAGGCTTATTGGGGAAAGCGACAAGGAACACCTGTGAGGGGGCAAAGGGAGATGTTGAATCATGATGTGTCCACAGCTAAGGACTCAGCTTACACCACAAAAAACTCTGGAGCTGAGATGACTCCTCAGGGTTGCCGTAAATTGTGCCAAGGGGCTGTGACCTCTACCCATTGACCAGTCTCTGGAGATAGGCTGCCCCCAGTGAGGGGACAAAACCTTTGGATAAGGGCAGAGCTCAAAGAGGAAGTCAGCTGAGATCCATCAACAGCCGGCCCTCCCCTCAGCTGGGAAATGTGTATCACCTCCTGAGGGGGCATCTGGGCTGCCCCCCACCACACTCACTATTCCACTGGCCAGCCCACGAGGCCCACTGTTGCCCCTGCCTCACCATGAAGCCCACTCTGACCTGCATTCTCTCCCTGTTCGTACATGAGATATGGCCACCACACTTGCAAGACACTTCCAGGTGTCTCTTGCTATCACCACTGAGTTCAGAGGTCACAAAGCTCAAAGCCTATATTTGGTGCCACTTCTCAAAATTCCAGTGAACGTAGAGAATGAGAAAGTTATACCCCTCAAACATATGCCGTGATGTATAGTACTCTCATAGTAAAAATTTCCAAGATCTCAGCATATTTAAGTATACTGAATACTTACTAGGCTGGTTCCTCATTTTGTTTATAGGAAAGAATATTTCATCGGTAATGGTACAACTCTATTCTTACACAATATCCATTGGGGTTTTCATTTCCTTTATTTGCTGAATAATTTTTCTTTATAAAGTATTCTGTTGAAAATGTAACAAGAAGTTCTACATACTGGAAGGAAAATTCAGACTAGATGAGCAGAGTCAAATTAGTAAGAAAGCTTCCAAATTACACAAAAGTATCAACCATAAAGAATATATGGTTATAAGTGAATGCAGTATTCAGCATAAATACACCTGTCCAGCTCCTTACAAAGTGAAGAAATGAAGATTAGTGTCATTTTGGTGTCACCATTTCACATATTGAAATGATTTATTGGATCAAAAACACAAAACTTGGTGTTTTGAAATAAATAGATTGCATAAATTTTAAAAGACTGAGTGAATGAATGAAGCCATACACTTTACCAAAGGGGAGAGATTACTGGTACATAAAAGATCTAAGTAATATTTATAAAACACATAAATTAAATCTTATTTTATATACATTATATATGCTTATTTTATATGCATTTACATATATAATGTGTGTGTACACATGTGTGCATTAGGGGAATACACACACATACACATATATCCCTAACAAATTATATATGGCTGCTGTCATTTGGGAATTTGTAGCACTTCCCTCTGACAGACCATTGTAAAGTGAAAGGCTGAAGTATCTCCAGCTCTAGTTCAACAGTATAGCTATCTACAATGGTCCCACAATGCTTCCAATCTACAATGCATGACCCTACACAGTACCACCCTTAGATCCCGGCCTATGGCCCATGGTGCACACCTCAGGGTACCTGCACTTTGGATGTCTTGTGCAAATTTTTCCAAGTCTTCCTCAGGTAACTGGAATCTACCAATGCCAGCAATGCCATCAGGGTCAGGCACCCCATCTCACACTGGGACTTGCATGAGCCCTGGCCCCCATTTCTCCTTTTCAAAACATTCTCCAACCCTCTGCCCCAGTGTGGGATTGACCAGATGCCCCAAGGAACCTCTCTGTGGTCATCTGGGCCTGCGGTTAGGCCGCGTTCCTGGAGAGTGGTCTGGTAAACAGGTCACCCCTACTGGCAAGCATGGTGTTTATTTTGCAGGATCTTATAATATCGTGCCAGAGTGGCAATGACATGCTGATTTGGGGTGATTCACTCATGTTGGACATGGGATTATTCAGGGCTCTGCATTCACTGCCCATCCTGGACTTGAGCTTGGCTTTTGTGGACCTGTGAATGTTGGTGAAACACTGACAGATCAACAAAAGCCAGACTCAAGTCCAGGATGGACAGTGAATGCAGAACCCTGGTGTTTCTGCCTCCAAACTACAGAATCCCAGGCTGGCAGGGCAGTAGCAGGTGTCCTTCATCCTGTACAACTCCCACCTGAACTGCTGGCCCCACCCTCACAGGCTCCTTCCACATGCCAGGTGGTCAGGGGTTGCCCCACCCGTCTCCAGGTTTTCTGGAGACTGCCGTTTCACAATGCAAGTGGCCATGGATCTTTACAACAGATGTTCCCTTATCTTATCGACGTGGATCTTGCATTTTTCCTGGTTGGTCTTTTTGTGGGAATGAAACTACTCTTCTCACTAAGCCCATGGAAGGAGAACCCCAGGAATGCAATGATTATAGCCCAAAGCATTCAAGAAAAGACGCAGTTGAAAGCATGTTATTCTACATTTATGCTATAAAGACGCAAATAATAAATTTAACAGGACCAAAAAGTGAGCTATTATTGTTCCCATTTTATACATACTCTCAGTAAGGCCTGCATTCGTGATAATCAGCTAAGAAGCCCAGTAACAATCCTAGAGAGAGTCACTGGAGGCCAATATTCACAGGGAGCACAAGGAAGGAGGAGGTGCCATGAGGAACGATATGACGAGCACTACAGAAATGGTTATTAGGAAAGTAAAGAGGCAAGAGAGTCTATCTGTATTGTTCCCATGCAAACAGGCTCCAAAGGGCTCTGTGAGTATTATAACACTCTCACAAGCCCCGTGAGTATTATAATAACATATTTCTCAACTTTTTGCCACAATGGGAGATTTGAAGTTAGCCAGGAGTGGTGTATTTGACAACAAAGAACACAGAGACGTGCTTCCTGACCGTGAACAGGAAGCAATGGTGCCTGGACACCATGAAGAATCTTTATACGCACTGACTGGACAATAAACCAATCATGTAAGTATCACTTCTTTATCCATTATTCTAAACCTTCATTAATAAATGACAATACCTCACATGGGTCCATGAATTTTATGTGCTTTAAACCAATTGTTTATATAGAAAGGGGTCCTACCAAAAAAAAAAAAAAAATTCCCAGGGCCCTGTAAGCCTAGAGGTGGCCCTGATCCCACATGAGTTAGAAAAATCATCCTGAGACCCAGAGATACCAAATGAACAATGACTTTCACAAGTCCTTTTTGAGTACAGCAAGTTTTCTGAACATTTCCCAGGCTGTGATGAATATCATTATTATATTTGCTTGTTGGTACTTTGTGGTAACCCAATGAAACATCTTCTAGTGGAATTTCTGGGAAATATATTGACTATTAAAATCAAAGTGGATCTTAAGAGCCCAATAAAACCACCTCCCTTGCCTCATGTCACTGATATTTTCCCATTATCTCCATTTTTGCCTCCTATTTGTGATCCACTAAAGTGAAAAATTCTACAATTGTTTTAAATGTCAAATGGAGGTATTTATATTTACAGATAAACTAGTATAGCACTAACCCAAGATGCTCACTAGAGCTGACCCAGCTGCTTCACCCAGCTGCCTCTCTCTCACCTTGAAGTAGTCAAAACCCCACATAGACCAATGAAAATGTTTCCTGTTTTTCATAAATTCCTGAGAAGGAGACTGCATTGTTCTCCACGATTACCCACTTCAGTGTTTAGCAATGTTCACACTGCTTTTATAGGAAGCACTCATTCTTCATCTGAAGAACCTATCTCTGGATTCATGGTCCATGTCTCTGGGTCCCTAACTACCCAACGACCCCATCCTGTCTATCCAGGCACAAAAGACTTTTGAGGGACAACTAACTTTTCCATGAAGACCTGCCTTAAATCTTTCTAAATTTACCTACCACTCTGGTATATGGACTCAAATAACTTATTTCTTAAAACTTGAAAAAATTTATTCCCAGA
>NW_022437018.1:4834815-4925791 GCF_009761245.1 Sapajus apella
TAATTTTTTTTCTGGAGAGGTCTGTTTCTATATTTCTTTTTTTTTTTAATTGTACTTTAGATTCTGGGGTACATGTGCAGATCATGCAAGATTGTTGCATAGGTACATTCATGGCAAGGTGGTTTGCTCCCTCCATCCCCCCATCACCTATACCTGACATTTCTCCCTACCCTCCCTCCCACTATCCCTCCCCTAGCCCCCCACAATGGACCCCAGTGTGTGATGCTCCCTTCTCTGTGTCCACATGTTCTCATTGTTCAACATCCGCCTATGAGTGAAAACATGCAGTGTTTGATTTTCTGTTCTTGTGTTAGTTTGCTGAAAATGATGGTTTTCAGGTTCATCCATGTCCCTACAAAGGACACAAACTCATCATTTTTTATGGTTGCATAGTATTCCATGGTGTATATGTGCCACATGTCCTTTGTCCAGTCTATCACTTACACTTCTCCCATTTGCTGCTTTTCCTATTGAAATCAAGTACTCCTGATTTTAACTCATGTGAAAGAAACATATCATTCAGCCTCTCCTCCAACAGGGGTTTGCTTGACAGCTTTTCTCAATCCCTAAAAAGTAGAAACGTCAATTCCTATCATGCCACCTTGTAAGTGAGACCCTACTGTGGTAATACACCCCCACTGAGCCCTTCGTCCCACCCCCTAAAATTGCAGAAGAACATGTTTCCCCTTAGATCTCCTCTAGGAAATGCCTGATTGCTTTAGAGGCTTTGGGGCACATTTGACATCAAGATATGAGAAGTGAAAGCTTAAATGCAGTGATTCACATTTGTAGCAGTTATAAATTTTACATGTTAAAACAAAATGGAGCTCTCTTTAATGCACTGTAAATGAGCTTAAATTAGTTCACAAATTCATAGTGGAAGACTTAAGCTCGACAATCAAGGTAAATTTAGTCACTTCTGGTTTATGCCAGTCTCCTTGGGAGGGCATCACCAGTCATTTCACAAGGCTCCCTTCTCTTTCTTTATTCCTTATACCCATGGGGAGATATACAAGTTGTAGGAGGAGGTGTTTGAAACTTGCTGGCATCAGGCAATAGGCATCAGGCCAAGGTCATCAGTAGGTGTGAGATTCAAAAGATGTAATAAATAGTTGGAACAGACACTGACTGACACCGTGGGGCCTTCCTGATGAGTGCCAGCTGATGGCAACCCTGCCTCTATTGACAATGGCTTCCAAAGAAACATGCTCTTTGACTGTTGGGATCCTTACCAGGGTATCCAAAGCTGAACCACTTACTTCCTGCTCCGTTCTCAGGTTGCCAGTTTTGAAGATCACACAGTTGACTCCAGAAGCTTATAAGCCATTTGATATCTAAATAAGAGAAAGGAAAATTAGAATGCACCATGATTAACCTTTATAGCAGTTATGGATTTTATGTGTTAAAAAAAAAGATAAATCCAAAAGGCCGCACAAATACTCATCTCAGGGGAATAGGAAATGTTTGGCTCTCTGGCATCTCCTGGGACTGCAGGTCTGGTGGGTACTGCTTCAGGCTTTCTCTGCCTAGACCTTCCTATTCCTGCTGCAGAGCCATGCTGGAATGGGAGACTTATCGACAATAATTGCTTCCTTTTTCTAGAGCTTCATCATCAAGCAATATACAAGGCAGCAAATGCATCCTATCCTATGCTATCCTTAGGTTCCCCAAATGCTTGGCAGGAGGAGGATCGGCACAAAGCACTTTCTCTGGTTCTTCACCAGCCTCTGTCCTTAATTTCTTCTCCTGGCTGCCTGCTGCTCAAACCCAGTCTCCACGTAGGCACGAAAATACTCCCGACCCATTCCTTCCCAATCAGTGGTTTCCATGTGCCAAAAATTCCAGAGTCTTAAGCTTTTGGAGTTCAGGCTCTTGCAGCAAAAGTCTCAGCTTTGAAGTGTATTGTCTTTTTTAGGGATTTAAAAAATAAATTCAGAAACTCAATTGACTTTCTTATCAATAATTTTAGCTTTTTCCTAAAGAAATAAATTTCACTGGCATAATGAGTGGAGGGTTGTAAAGAAGTAAGGAAATTGTGAAAAATGAAACAGTTACACAAAAAATCTCATTCTCTCTAAACTGTATGGGTTGCACACATTAGGGGAGAGTTTCTTTCAACATCTAAGACAGAGACCAGAGGCCCATAAAATAATTTATATTTATGAAAACCAATCAATCATTTTTGGCTATTGTATTGAAAATGTACACATCAATAGTTAATAAGATGTGATGAAGATATCTAAAATATAAAATATCTTCATTCTAAAAATTCTACTCCATTTAATATACCACTTGTTATATGACCTAAACTCAAAAGAAATTCAAGATAGCACAATTATCCTCTCCTTTTTTTTCCAAAGAAAATATTTCAAAGGACCACCGTTAAGATTTTCACACTGAATTTTAACAGCTCATGGCATTAGTCACCCCTCCTAGGGTTGCTGATAATTTGTTTCCTTGTTATTTTACACAGTTTAAAAGGAATACCTTCCATCTTGTCTTTTCTCCCCAAATCCAGAGACTACACACACAGACACACACAGGTTGAGTATCCCTAATCCAAAATGCTTGGGACCAGAACTGTTTTGGATTTCAGATTTTTTTTTTTGAGCATTCCTAATTCAAAAAAAGCCCAAATCTTAAATGGTCCAATAAGCATTTCCTTTGAGCATCATGTCAGCACTCAAAGTTTCAGATTTGGGAGCATTTCAAATTTTGAGTTTTGAGATATAAATACATTATATATATATATATTTTATATAAAAAAAAAAATTTATATATATAATATATTTTATAATAAATTTCATATATATAAGATATAAAAATATATCTTATACATATAAGAGTGCATATTCAGTCTCTGAGGGAAGATTAAAAACGACATTTAGTCCAGGCACGGTGGCCCACGCCTGTAATCCCAGCACTTTGGGAGCCCAAGGCAGGTGGAAGGTCTGAGGTCAGGAGTTCAAGAGCAGCCTGGCCAACATAGTGAAACCCTGTCTCTACTAAAAATACAAAAATTAGCTGGGTGTGGTGGCGCATGCCTGTAGTCCCAGCTACTCAGGAGGCTGAGGCAGGAGAATTGTTTGAACCCTTGAAGTGGAGTTTGCAGTGAGCAGAGGTCAGGTCACTGAACTCCAGCCTGGGCAACAGAGCAAGACTCCATCTCAAAAAAAAAAAAAAAAGAAAAGAAAAGAAAGAAAGAAAAGATATTTAGTCTCCTGGCAACAAAGTCATCAGCATCTCTATCAGTCTTACAGCCAAGTATATGTAACATATCATCCTGGAAGTAAGAGTGGAAACTGGACCCAAGGTTAGGAGGAAGAGAAGAAAGGGCAGGCACTTATATTTGCACAGCATCTCAGAGAGTACAATAAACTCTTCCTTTGATCTCATTTGACCCTGAAAACAACCTATGCAGTAAGTGAGGTAGACATTATTATCAGCTTATCTGATAGTTAATGAAACTGATCCTCAGGAAGATTGTGTCCCATGCAAGGTCCTGTAGCTAATAAGTGAACAGCTGGACAACTACAAATCCAGATACTTTAATTCCAAATTCCAGACTCTTTTCAGTAAAGTACAATAGCATCTCCCATTAAATGAACATAGATTTGGGAGCTGTAACAATTCCCCTCTGAGACTATTTCTATCTACCAAAAATTTGTCCTTTTTTACATATCTATTGAAGGCTATGGCAGAGAGTGCTATTACTCACATATATGCATATTTCTTCTCCTCTTCTAGAAATTTCTAGTAATTTCTTCACCTTCCTAGGTGAGACAATATGACTGAGTTACGCACAATGAATTGTGGGCAGAAATGAAGCATGTCACTGTCTTGCCTTGTTTCTATGATCACCATAATCCATGAGTTTTCTCTAATCCCATCTTTCTCTAATTCAGACCCAGAGAAGCCATTGGAGAATACTAAACAGAAGGAATAGGGGTCGCTGAGTGCATGCAGCAGCAGTAGCTTGTGACATGAATGAAAAATAAACCTCGAATGTGAAAGCCTCCATCATGTAGGGGCTCTTTGCTACAGCATTAGTAATTTATCCTAACCGATACAAAGAGCAAAAAAAGATCATATTTTAGCATACAGAATGCAGTGACAATAATATTTTAAATGTTAAAAAGAGGATGGAGGAAATTGTTTTCAGTTTTTAGTGTTCTCTTATCTGACATGAAAAAATCTTAATGACTGACTGGTTTAGGAGAGGTCCAAGATGTCGCTTATACATTACCCAGTCTCAGGTAGTTCTGCATGGGAGTGTGAGAATGGACTAATGCACATACTTATGCCAGGATAACCTGCAATAACTAGGAAGTGACCGAAAGCCATACAAATGTATCCCTTTTAATCCATACTAAGTCTATCCCCCATTGCACTTTCTCTAAGTCAGATAAAACAAACAGAAAAACATATGGCTGTCCCTGTAACACCTAGCTTAATTGATTACAGTTAAAATATCTAGAAATTTCCCTAGGTGTGAATGTTTTAATAAAGCTCAGGTTGATGTCCAAAGCCAGCATGGTCCATGGCTTTTGGGTTAAATGCTCTACTCCTAAATTGCAAACTTCATTCAGGAAATCCTAAATTGGCTTCATGACCATTTTTGATGAAAAATAAACTGGATTTTTAACGCTTTCATCAGATACAATATAATGAAACCTCTTTTGGAAGTGGGTCCAATGATTTTCCCATGTATCTCTCTTTCTCTCTCTCTCTCTCTCTCTCTCTCTCTCTCTCTCATTGTAACATAGTCTAGAAAATAGCAGTTATATTGAATTTTGTGGTCATCCCCAGAGGGTAAGATTGTGCATCAAGGTGCCTAAGGTACATTGTCTATTGGCACCTAAAAGTTTCAAAGCAGGCACATTAGCTAAAATATAAAACTCTGAATTTTTAAACTACTTAAGTGTATTGTGAAATGGAAGAAGAGTTGAGATTATCCAGGTAGGTTAGAAACTGGGTGGTATTAATCTGGGAGAGCCCCTTAGGGAAGACATGTAATTTGGGGCACTATAGGATAGTGGTTAAGCTCCATGGAGGCAGGGACTTTGTTTTGTTCATTGCCATCTTCAGTGACCACAATACTGCTCAGTACACACCAAGTACTTAATGCACATTTTTGGCTTGGACAGAAGGAGGGAGGGAAGGAAGGAAGGAAGGAAGGAAGGAAGGAAGGAAGGAAGGGAGGGAGGGGGGAGGGGGGGGGGGAGGGAGGGAAGGAAAAGAGGGAGGGAAGGAGGGAGGGAGGGAGGGAAAGAGGAAGACAGGAAGGAGGAAAGCAGGAGATTAGAAAGGAAGAAAGCAGGAGAGAAAGAAGGAGGGAGGAGGGGAAGAAAGGAAGAATGAAAGTAGGGAAGGAAGGAGGAAAGAAGCGAAGGAAGGGGGAGAGGAAGGGAGAGAGCAGGGAAGTAAAGAGGGAAAGGGGAGAAACAGAGGGAGGGAGAGAGAGGAAAGAAAAAGAAAGAGGAAGGAAGGGAGGGAGGGAGGGAGGGAATTGGTTGGATAGAAGAAGGATGGTTGGCAGAAGGGAAAAAAGGAGGAAGAAAGGGAGGAGGAAAGGCAGGCCTTTGCACTAGGTAAGTGTGTTTCAGGTTCATCTGTAAAATAAGGATAAAAATAGTCCGTCCCTCATAACATTGCTATGAGGATTAAATGAGGTAATACACACAAATAATTTAGAATAACGTCTGGTACTCAATGACTTAGTTATTACAAATGAATATTTGCCCTTCATTTAGTTCTATGGGGCTATCATTCATAGCATCCAACAAGAGAGGATACTGTTACTGACTGTCACAGAGAGAAGGAAGCTGAACTAAGAATAATAGGAAATCTGCCAAGGGGCCTGAAATCTCTATTCCAAAAATTCGTGAGAATTGGAAGATCTGGGATTTGATCTGCAGGCAAGAGGGTGCCCTGCAATGTGGCAGGAAGACCCATCTCAAGCCCCAACTGGGTAAACACTATCAATAACATCCTGTCAGGAACTTTTTGTGGTCTCATGTAAATTTAGGCTACCTGAATAAAAGATAAAAACTGTCATTTCCTCTCTCATCATGTAGCCTGATGATTTATCTATTCCTTTGAAAGAACCAAACTATTGCTTAAATGTTCCTGGTTATATATATCCGTTGTGAAATATAAGAGAAGAATAGTGTAACATGGTGGGATATTTTAGGACATTTACAGAGAGGAACACTAGAAAAAAATGAGAAATAATTAACTCAAGACAATGGGCAAGTCATTAAAATTATTCCTAAGGCAGTCTAGAGGGAAAAAGTGTCATGGGTTGTTTAATCAACCCTGAACTGTGGGGGTGACTAGTTATAACTTAGGTGTTTTCCAATTAGCTATTACCAAACATTAACAAATGGCCAGCTGCATTCATAACACAATGCTTCCGTATACTTACAGGGAATTAGTGTAGCATCCTCTCAAAACTTTAAACTTAACTTGGAATACTCTTAGAAAATTCTACTTCTCAAAAGTTGTTATATCTTATTTATTTATCAAACCCATGATCTTCAAAGGTGTTATATCTTATTTACTTATCAAACTCATAATCTCACAAAAGCAATGTGAAAAATCACTATGGCAGGAACTGAGGGCTATTTTCACATATAGGCAAGTCATTGTGCTCAATAAATCCTTTAAAATGGGGACAAGGTTGAGGTCCAGACTTGTGAACTGTGTTCCACATAAAAGACTAATTTACAACTTGTCTCCTTCCATTTGCAATCTGATCTTGCTCTGAAGGGCAGGGAGTGTCATATTCAATACTATCCACATTGAAAGTCCCTGGTTAAATGGATGAACAGCAGAGAGTTTGGTGTTTCAGATGATGTTGTAGAGAACTGTTAAAAAACAAAAACAAAACAAAAAAAACCCAAAAAACAAAAACGTAAAAACATCCTGCAGAATTACGAGGAGCAATGGCTTCCTCCCTTGGACTCAGCCTGAAGGCTCATCTCATGTCAAGGTCAGAACAAATGGACCTCATCTAGCACAGACCTTCCAGACCTAAGTCCTCCAGAACACAGAGCACACATACAAAGTCTTAATGTGACCAAGTGGAAGGGAAAGATCAATTTCGTTAGTCCTATACCTCAGCCAATCTCTGAAAAACCTACACTTTGGCTCATTTGTATCAACAATGCTAAGCCGTATTTTCTTTTCTTTCTTTTTTTTTTTTTTTTTTTGAAGCAGGCTCTCACTCTGTCACCCAGTCTGGAGTGTGGTGGTGCGATCTAGGCTCACCGCAACCTCCACCTCCCAGGTTCAAGTGACTCTCATTCCTTAACCTCCTGAGTAGCTGGAATTATAGGCATGCACCATCATTCCTATTTTCAAAGGAATCTTTCTGGTGTAACTGGGTATTATTTTAGAAAAATCTTTGTTTATCAGATGGGTCAATATTAATTAAAGATCAAAGTAAAATCATATTCACTCAAATCCTATTAACTAACAAGGATGAGGCATAGAGAAAAGAATTTGACCCATGAAGTCAGATAGATCTCCAGTAAGATCCCAACTTAACAGAAACTAGACCTGGAATAAATACCTTGACTTCTGAGAGTCTGAGTTTCTTCAACTATAAATGGGACATAGAAGCCTCACCTTAAAAGGTAATTGTGAGAAACAGTATATATCAAGGGTTTGGCACAGTGTCAAAAAATAGTAGGGGCTCCATAAATACTCTTATGCTATTACTATTGTTATGGTCAACATAAAGATTTTGTGATAATTCATCCAAGAAAACATTAGTAGATCTAAACTCCACTCTTGAAGACCCAAAACTTAGGTGTATGACTTAGATCAATCAAATTCGGTTGATTGATCTAAAAACAGCAGTTGTTTCTGAGCCTTCTGGGTGTGTCTTGCCTCTAGTACTCTTCTGGAAGCCAGGGTCTGTATTTTAATGTTCCTTGAATCTTCTGTGTCACTTCCCACTCCTCTTCACATGCTATTGGTTGATTAATTCTAATCTCTGATATATGCTTCTTTTTATTTATTCATCACCTTTTTATCTACTTGTCACCTGTCTAAATGTAGCAAAAGAATTGTCCAGCCGGGCGCGGTGGCTCAAGCCTGTAATCCCAGCACTTTGGGAGGCCGAGGTGGGTGGATCACAAGGTCAAGAGATCAAGACCATCCTGGTCAACATGGTGAAACCCCGTCTCTACTAAAACTACAAAAAATTAGCTGGGCATGGTGGCGCGTGCCTGTAATCCCAGCTACTCAGGAGGCTGAGGCAGGAGAATTGCCTGAACCCAGGAGGCAGAGGTTGCGGTGAGCCGAGATCGCGCCATTGCACTCCAGCCTGGGTAACAAGAGCGAAACTCCGTCTCAAAAAAAAAAAAGAATTGTCCAGCAAAATCATGGAGGAGCCTGAGTTCCTCCACCTGTTGAAAAGTGTAATAACACTTCCTAATGACAGTAATGGCAATTATAATAACACTTACTGAAAATTTTCAATGTCCTAGGTATTATACTAAGTGCTTTACAAGCATGACTTCATTTCATCCTCCCAGCAACCTCATGAGGTAGCTATTGTTACCTCTCATTTTTAGAGAAAGAAGCAGAAGTACAAATAAAGTAACTTACCCAAGCAATAGAGCACTCTGACGCTTTGTGGATATGAGCCCAGGATCCTGACCCAAGGCCATATCACCTCAGTATCTATAACCCCTCTGGTTTTTATGCACCAAACCAAAGCTTTAAAATTTACTTTGGAACGTCAAAGTCCTTGCATATAAACCTATTGCTAATAGGGAGATTTTGATTTGTGGATCTGTATACACATCTAATTAACCTTTCTCATTTTATCAACCAAACCCATCCATAACATGCATTGCCTTTTAAAGCTATGAAACTGCCCTAACGCATAAATATCCCATTTCTTCAAATTGTACCGAGAACAGAGATTGCTTCCTGTTGAGAGGGTCAACTTAAACAATCGGTATGGCAGATGCAGTGCTCACATCCCATAATACTTTTACAGTGCCCACGAAAACGTTTTAATTTCTTTTAAAATAAGGGGAAAAAATGAGCTTTCAGGTGGAAGGAAATGTTGTCACATACAACATGAACACATTTGTCTGTATACCAATGTAGGCATAAAATATAATCATGTATTCATTTTTCTTTGTGAAGAAGAAGGCCTACCATGGCAAAAGTGCCTAGGACCCCTGAAGTCTTAGTGTGACTCGGCCTATTGCCTGTGCAGAGTTGATCAGATCTCTCTGTGCTGCTGGTGGATCTTCTCATAACACCATCCTTTGCTGCTCTTACTATCATGTTTCTGCTCTGTGTGACATCAGCTCTTCCCTGTGGATTTCAAGTGCAAAAGGGAGGTCTGGCTGGCAAAAATCCTAACAGCTGCTTTTTAGCATAAATAGCACAGAATGGAATGCTGGTGTTAGAGGAGTGGTTTCCTTCTCCCTTTCAGCATGATGAGGCAACGTGGCTGGATGGGACATCTAAACCACTCACCACATGAGGGTTTTCTGGCCACAGATAGTCTTGCCACAGGAAAAGAGGCCACAGCAAAAGGATATTTCAGAGAGGACATTTTTGAAATGGCAGTAAAAACACATCTTAGCTGCTTAGCAAGAATGCTCTTAAGTTAGGGTTCTAAGAAATGTACCTGTCACCACCAATAATAATGACAAGCTCCCAGAAAGCCTGGAGACCAAAGTCCTAGAAGAGAAGTCTGTCCCCAAATGGAGCCCGCTTTGTGTCACTTCTTTCCCCCCCTCACGCCCATAATCTTGAGCTCTTTTTAGCGAGCTCAGATTCCAAATGTCTACCCAAAATACTTACAAAGCTTGAGGGAAGTTTCAGGTTAACATGAGGACTCAGTGAGGGGATCCATGTCATCTTGACCCCAGCTGGGCTGGGAACTCACTGAGACCTGTGGACTAACTTTTGTCACATTTGAACTTTAGTGACCTTTATCCCCAGGTCTGGCCTGTGAGTTATGAATACGAAGCCTTCCTTTCAGCCTCTTGGTTTAAAGAAAGAGGAAGGAAACAGTCCATTGTTTTTCTAACTTTGCAGTTTCCTAGTATAAGATGGAAAATTAAGGATGGCCAGTGAAAGCAGCAGTCATCGCTATAGAAGGACATCCGGTGAGGCCCAGGCCTGCTCCAGATGGGCATCTGTTGACTGTGGGGCAATGGAGACAGGAATGAAAACAAGCTGAAGCAAGTTTCTTTAGCAAACGGACCTGAATACTCACTACAGCCAGCTCTTTCCTCCAAAACCCAATGTACAGCCTGTCTATCCTGTGTCTGGAAGCCAGGAAAAGAAAATCTCCTTAGAATTACAAAAGTGGGAAAATATACCAGAGCGACAGTCTGCTCCAGCTCCAAGAGAGATTTTGTTGTACCTGAATGCTGAAAGGGACAATTGTAACCACAATTTTTTTTTTTTAATATTCTGTTCTGTTCATCCACTAGTGTGGTCAAAAATAGCTCTCAAGTTTGTCCAGCACAGTTTGACCTTCATAATTATGTGGGTGATTATGGGACCCCATTGGAGCTTTCAAAGAACTTTGTACATAAGGGGCCTTTAAACATTTTATTATGATAAAAACAAGATCATAAAAATCCCACACATTTCACATAGGCCTTTGATAACCCATCACACAATAATGGCCTGCAGTAACTAACAGCCTATACTACAGTAATAAAGGTAGCTCAGAGGTAGAAGGTTTTGTCTCTTATTATCTCTGTCTGGAATCATCCAGGGGCTTAGAATAAAAAGAAAAAAAGAAAAAAAAATGCTAGTTTTGCCTTTAGATGAGTAAATTCCATGAGTCATCAGAAACAACCTCTTTCTTCTCTGGCTGCTTCTTCGTGCAGGCATGTTTGTC
Organism: Sapajus apella; assembly: GCF_009761245.1. NCBI lineage: Eukaryota > Metazoa > Chordata > Mammalia > Primates > Cebidae > Sapajus > Sapajus apella. The sequence goes on from NW_022437018.1 coordinate 4,845,707, forward strand.
GGAGTGGAAGGCATGGACCAGGGCACAGGTGACTTGGGCCCCAACCCCATTCTAGTAACCACCTGTCTATGGAGTCCGAGGTCCCTTCCTCTCTCTGTGCCTTGGTTTCTCTTCTGCAAAGCCAGAAGTTTGGCCTAAAATCAGTGGAGTTCTGTGTAAGTAATCTAGGGCATTCAGGTTGGGGAAAACCAAGCAGGGAGGCGCTACCCACCTCCTCTCAATCAAAGCAGACCCCTTTATATTTTATAGACAGGTTTATGAATTATGTTTCATTTGGAAAAAAAATGTTTGAAAGCCATCATATGAGATGATCTCTCTAGGGCACCTTTCATATTGTGAGTCTATGACTGACAGGAGCCTACCTCGGGTGAGCCACCCTTCAGGTTAAATAATTGCTCGGGGGTTGGAGGAGTCTTTTCTAACCCATCAATATCCATTAATGAATGAAGTAGGGATGATTTTATCCTATTTAGTAGAAAGTCAAGTTCTGAAGAAACGGGATATAGAAGAGGTAAGTCTTGATATGGAAATCGAAGGAAAAAAGTGTGCAAAGATCAGAGGAGCTTGAGTGGACCGTAACGCCTTGCCTTAGCACAGCAGGCCACAGTGGGCAGCTCGGCAGATGGTGATGGGTACCCAGGGACCCCAGAGAGGGCACTGGGCAACAGCCAGAACCACAAACCTTCACTGACCACTGGCTCTCACACATGCCATCTTAGCCTTTACAAAGGAATAATCATGCCCCCATTTTCCAGCTGCAGGAACTGAGGCTAAATCATGGTCCAAGATCTTCAGGTAATCAATTCCAGAGTCAGAATCCCAGCACAAGGGAAGGAGAGAGGTGCCAAAATAGGAGGGGAAAGAGAAGACAAGTTTTCAGGCCCTTGCTCTGATTTTGTTCCAGTCACATGGTAAGCTCTATAGCCAGTCAGTCAACTAATATTGCTTACATTTATACTGCAGGCTGGTGCTGAGAGAAAGGCAAACAGAAACAGTTCTTGGCCATTACCTTCCAGGAGCTGATGGCTAGTATAAATGTGAATGAATTCCATTGGGGTAATTTAATGTTAATTAAAACTTCTTTCAAAGTTCCTGCATCGTAGGCTTACACACATGGATAGAACGTTTTGGCATATTTACCTTTATACCAGTTACTTAGACAGCCATAACAAACTCTGAGGGAGAAAGGGGGTGTGGAAGAAGGGGAGGAACTCATGAAGCAGGAATGGAAAATATAGAAGGCATTTCCATTTTTTCTTTTTAGAGTGATCGCCAATTTCTCTGAGTTTGTATGGCCACACAATACCTTCAACCAATTCTCAATTTCAGCCTTCCCTTTCTATGATTATTCAAAATACAACTGCATTACTTGTTATAAATTACAACTCTCTGTTCTGATGTTCTTTCCATTGAGAAGTTCTCTATATCCTAATTCCCCTCTAAAGTCACGAAGCCCCATTAAAAGTGAGCAATAAGCTACCATTTGTAGACTGTGGGCCAGGCTCTTTGCTTTGTGTGAGTTTCCACACTGACCTTCAAACAACCCTGTGAGGTGGATATGCTTGTTACAGACTTGACAAATAAGGAAAATGAGCAGGTTTCAGGGGTCAATACCTTACTCAAGCCCCACAGCCAGTATCAGTGGCAACAGGCAGTTTGCCTTCAGTACCCATTTGGTTATCTCACTAGGAGCATGCTAAGGGACATGCTCCTAAAAGTGGCTCGGGCATCTTAGACCTCAGCCCCCTATTCACCCACCACATGGCTTATAAGCAGAAAAGGGGTCAGATACACAGGGCACTCTGGGGTACAGACAGACAGACAGACACAGAGCACAGAGGCTGCCCGCCCCTGAGAACAGACTGTGCGGCTGGAGGCAGCCAGCCAGAGCTCATTGTCCTGGGGCGCTTCTGAAAGAAGGTCTTAAAATAGCATTTGTCTATCTGTAGACACACAGATATCTTGTGTGACTAAGCTCTGGAACTCCACGAATACCACTGAAATCTACACTCTGGAAAATGCAGGGGAGTCAGGAAAGTCCGTGTCCAGGCCTGGCTCTGACTTCAACAAGCTCCATGACCTTAGCTGATAGTAATGGTAGACAGCACCTAGGCAAGGAATACAAATACGGGTGCCCAGTGCTGGGCTCAGTGCTTCCCATTCATGCTCTCTTGCATCTACTCTTCCCTAAAACCACACAAAAGATAGGCGTGGTTATTATCTTGCGTTTCAGAGATGACAGGTGACAAGTAAGTGGCTTGTCTATTTATTACACACACAGGAAGCAGCAAAGTCAGGATTTATTCCAGCCATTTCCTTTTGCTGGGCCTCAGTTTATCCGTCTATGCAATAAGAAGGCTGGGCTTGATCATCTCAAAAATCTATTTTTGGCTGGGGGCCATGGCTCATACCTGTAATCCGAGCACTTTGGGAGGCCAAGGTGGGCAGATCACCTGATGTCAGGAGTTCGAGACCAAACTGGCCAACATTGCAAAACCTTGTGTCTACTAAAAGTACAAAAATTAGCTGGGCGTGGTGGTGTGCACCTGTAATCCCAGCTACTCAGGAGGCTGAAGCAGGAGAATTGCTTGAACCCAGGAAGCAGAGGTTGCAGTGAGCCGAGATCACACCACTGCACTTCAGCCTGAGCGATGAGAGCAAAACTCCTTCTCAAAAAAAAAAGGAAAGAAAAAAAAAATTTATTTTAAAAAAATCTGTTTCAGCTCTAATATCTAGTCTCCTTCATTCTGTTGCAAAGCTCTGTTTGCACAGGCACAAAAGAAAGTGAGATATTTAATCTTTATCATCATGAATTTGCAGAAAACTATTGTACCACTCTCCCCTTTGCCTAACTTTGTTAGAATTGGCCAGAATGGACCAAACTCTAAGCAACACAGCTCTGTTTTTCCTGAAATTTCTAAACATTAGAGAGTGCTTGGCAAATTCACTATGAGATTAATCCCAATGGCAGAGATGATAATGAGAAAAAGATTGATGTTTAAACATATCTCCTTTTCTTATAATAAAATGATGCGACTCTTGCCTCATCCTGGCAGGTTAGCTATTGATTTATATGAGGAAGTGGTTTGGAATTAAGACCAACTTCATCTTCTTTCCACAGTGCTGACTGAGGTTAACACTGCCTCTGCCCCAAGTTCTAAATGCATTCACAATTTTTATTTATTTATTTACTTAGATGGTGTCTCACTCTGTTGCCCAGGTTGGAGTGCAGTGGCGCAATCTCGGCTCACTGTAACCTCTGCCTCCCAGGCTCAAGAGTTTCTCCTGCCTCAGCCTCCTGAGTAGCTGGGACTACAGGTGCCCACCACCATGCCTAGCTAATTTTTGTATTTTTAGTACAGACATTCACTATATTGACCAGGGTGGTCTCAAACTCCTGACCTTGTGATCTACCTGCCTCAGCCTCCCAAAGTGCTGGGATTACAGGCATGAGCCACTGTGCCTGGCCAAATTTAATTAATTATTTATTTATTTATTTTATTTTTTGAGACAGAGTCTGATTCTGTTGCCCGGGCTGGAATGCAGTGGCATGATCTTGGCTCACAGCAACCTCTGCCTCCTGGGTTCAAGAAATTCTCCTCCATCAGCCTCCAGAGTAGCTGGAACTACAGGTTACTGTAGTTTCACCATCATGACCAGCTAATTTTTCTATTTTTAGTAAAGATGGGGTTCACTGTGTTGGCCAGGCTGGTCTCAAACTCCTGGCCTCAAGCGGTTCGCCCGCCTTGACCTCCCAAAGTGCTGATATTATAGGCATGAGCCACCGTGCCCTGCCTTACCCCTTAAATTTATACAAATAAAAAAAGTAAAATAAGTAATTTCACTGCTACAACAGGTATAAACCAAGAAACCAAGACTATCAGAGAGAATCGAGAGATATGTTCACCCTAACTTTCACCAGTGTAGAAAGTAGAGCACCAGGAGGCCACCTACCTGCCCAAGACTCCAAAGTGACTCCTCCCCTCCCTCACCCTCTGTGAAAGTCCACCGGCCTGGATCACACACTGCCTTGTGTTGCTTTTATCTTGCCATGAGACTTACAGCTGCCCAGTCCCTAAAATAATCACCACTGTGGAAAAGACAGGGGCCATGCCTCTCTTTTCATCTCCCTCTCACTTCCTGGCCTAGGTGCTCAGCAGGTACGCCATCTGTTAAGGAAGTGGGTAGGTGGCAGAATCCACTGTTCATACAACCTGATACTGCAGGGGTCTCTCACCCAATCTAGGAAGGAAAATCTTGAACTATGGAACCACCAGGAAGCTTGGGTTTGTGCCCTAGATGTGTGAACTCGGGGAAATCACTAAACCTCTCTGAACCTTAGTTCGCTGTACAGTAAGGTTGATAATATTTATCTATAGTGTTGTTAGGAAGATTAAATGAGATAATATATGTAAACCACTCAACAGGGCCTTATCAACCACTGATAATTCCTTCCCTCTCCTTTCTGCTAAACTGCTTCACCTGAACAGAAAGAAATGACCCAGATAAAGGCATCACAGTTTATAACAGTAATATTTACTATTATATATATTATTATAAATATGCTATATATAGTATATGTTATATAAAAATAGACCTTATTTATAATATATAATATACATATATATGTATATAATATATGTATATTATGTATATATACACATAAATATTATATATATAATATATAAATATAATAGACAATATATAATATAAATATATAATATATAATATATAATATATAATAAATATATTTGTCTATATTATATTTATGTTATATACTATTATATGTAACATTATACATAATATATTATATATAATATATAATATGTCATATATAATATATAACATGTTATACATTACATATGTTGTATTATATATATTATATATTGTCTATATTATATTTATATTATATTATATTTATATATAATTTATACATAATATACATATGATATATATGTATATATTATATATAGTTGTGTATTATAAATATATATAATATAGATTATATTATATAATATACAATGTATATATAATAATACACATTATTTTACATACTATACACTGTATAATAGTAATGTTTACTATTATAAACTGTGATACATAACAAATTGCTTCTGCTACTACTGCATAACAAATTGCACCAAACCTAGCTGCATACACAACCATTTTCTTATGCTCACTGATTCTGTGTGCCAAGGATTTAGACAGGTCACAGTGAGGATAGCTTGCTCTGTCCAGTGACACCTGAGACTTCAGCAGGAAGGACTTGAAGGCTTGAAGTGACTCCACCTTTGGGGCCAGCGATCACTCGGAGATACTTCTCACTCATGTTTCTGGTAGGTGTGGCCTGGATTTTCTCATAGCATGGAGACTCCGGACTTCCTACATAGTGATTAAAGGCTCCAAAGGTGAGTGTCTCAAGAGAACCAGGAGGAAGCTTCATGGCTTCTTATGACATAGCCTTGGAAGTTACCTGGTTTCACTTCCACTGCAGTCACAAGCCAGTCTAAGAAGGTGAAAGTAGAGCCCAGCTCTCAACAGGTGAAGTGTCGGAAACAGGGTAAGAAGACTGTGAGATAGGAGATCTTGATTTGGGCATTTATGGAAAATAAAATCAGCCGAATTTACCCTGTAAGGTAACTACAGCGATAAGGATGGATAAATTCAAAACAAAAACAAAAAGAGAGACGACCACACAAAACATTGCAAATCCCAAAGTGCTCTGGATCTCTGGAACACATTGAACACATGAGTGGCCCTGGCTTTTGTGAAGCTGACCATGCCCTGCCTTTGAGATGCCGAGACTTGGCTTAGCAATGCAGTTCAGTTGTGCTCTACATTTAGAAAAAATTTGCTGGTGAAAATTCAAACCTTAGGAAGCAAAGTCTCAGGAGATGGGCATTCGTACTTAGTTGTTGAGTTTACTTGCATACCACATAAAATGTTAGCCTGGCAGTCAGGGCCTCTCATAACCCAGACTCTATCCACCTACCCATTTAATCTCCAGCTCTGCTGAATCCCCTGCCATTCCCAGAATAGGCTTGTATTTTCTGCCATGGTATCTTCGGGCTATTTTCATCTTTCTGGAATGTTCCTCCATCTATACCTTCCTATCAAAACTCTACCTATCCTTCAATGTCCCCTCCTCTACAAAGACTTTCCCAGTTACCCTGAAGGTATTCCTTCAGAATTTTTAGAGACCTTTACTTATATTATACCACATTCCACCTCATTTAAACTTTGCCATTTCCCAAGACCCACCTCACTCTCCATCTTGGTCTTCCCCACTTTCCCCCAAGCCCCACCCTTAACTGTTGCTAAGAAGTAAGACGAAAATTTTTCACCCATTTCGAAAGTAACTGGGTTTTTACCAATTACAGAAAGCAGAAAGTGTTGCCATCAAGAGTTGGCAAGAAGTCAAGGTGCTAAGAAGAAGTGGAGCTGCATCAGGCACGATCGCCCTAGCCAAATGATTCCCTCCCCTGACTCTCATGATTTCTTCTTATCTTACTATTCCACTTTTTTTTTTCCTTGAGACACAGTCTTGATCTGTTGCCCAGGCTGGAGTGCCTTGGTACAAACACTGCTCACTGAAGCCTCGACCTCCTGGGTTCAAGCAATCTTCCCACCTCAGCCTCCTAAGTAGCTGGGACCATAAACATACATCATCATGCCCAGTTAATTAAAAAAAAAAAAATTAGTAGAGATGGGGTCTCACTATGTTGCCCAGGCTGGTCTCAAACCGGGGTTAGGCACTTCTCCTGCCTCAGCCTCCCAAAGTGCAGGGAATACAGGCATGAGCTACCATACCCAGCCACTACTGCACTTTATGACACTGCTACTACTACACACACACCACAGACACATAGACACACACACACACACACTCACACTTAACTAAGTCATATGAAAGTGTTATGAATCTCAATAAGAAGTGCATTTTTTTCAACCACTGCTAAATAATTATGTCTCTCACAAACATAGAGATTCGTTTTGAATATGGAAATTTGTGAACTTATGGATTCTTTCCTATTTGACAAAAACCTTTAATCCTTGGATTCCTATTTCTTCTCCAGACCACACTCATCTAACTTCCCATGAAACACTCCAGTACACACAAAATTAAATTTAAAATTACATTGATTTTGACTTCACTTTAAGTTACATTATATTTCTTTCCATTGAACCAGAGGGCAAATTTGAGCAGCTAATCTCCTGCTAAATACAGCCATGAAAGAGGAGAATCCCCCACCTACCGTGCGCGCGCAAGTGCGCGCACACACACACACACACACACACACACTGCTTTTTATAATTTTAATCTAATCTGAGGAAGAAGAGCCCTCATCAAGTCAAGCACCAAAGCTCTCTGGCATATCTGATCTGACCTTAATGGCAGAATTATGACTCTTTTGCATATCCTGTTACTTGTTTCCTTCAATCTTCACTATATTCATTACTTATTTCACATCTTCAATTTCAGCTAGTGCTCAACTGAACTCCTAGGGTAGTTTAATTAGTTTCTGGTAAACATTCACGACTTAGGCCACAGATCCACTCTGTGCTACAGCACCCATTGGAGTGGGGGCAAGGGGAGAAATGGGAGTCTCTGCTGTCCCTGTTTATCCCATCGGCTAACTGGTAAGAGACCTTTATGTGTGTTCTCTTTCAAATGACAGCAACTGACTAATAACTGACAACAATCCCTACTTTCTCAAAGACAACAGCATTATTTTAATATACTAATGCTACCCAAGAAAGTGCTGCCACTCAAGTAGACGGACTGCTGCCTAGTTAGCAACGGAGCAGTCCAGAGGGGTCCCATCTCCTAATTAACCATCCATCTAGGGACCTCAGCCTGTCCCTGCATTAATCTTTAAAGAGCTATCAAAATGAGCAAAGCAAGTAGCAGATATTTCAGCCCTTAGCTTTCTGGGATAAAATTCCTGTCTCATCAAATCATTCATTCAATAAATATTTCTTGAGTACCCACTCAACCCAAGTGAGGACACTGTAATCCAACAGTTCCCAGAATTTAAACTTAATAGATCAGTAAAATTTCAAAAATATTTGATGGGTTAACAAATGTTGCCACTTTTTAATTTTGTTGAGGGAGGCCAAGGCAAGATGAGCAATGGATCTCCCACTCAGAGAGTGGGACCAAACTGGCTGATGGTACAGGAATGGCAGGGAAAAGGTAACTGTAAACAAGCAGACACATGTGCAAGATGAGAAACATGCAAAAAGTAAAGAACATTCTCTGGTCTCAAAGTTACATGTGTTAAGAAGATTTGAAAATGGCAACACAGGCATACCCATAGCCTAGTCAGCAAAGCTTGGAGGAGGGATAGTACCATAGCTGTAATATGAATAACTAGGAAGCCTGTTTTTCCAGCTCCCTCCCTCCCCACCATATTCCCAGAGACAGGCCTATATCACCCTAGCAAAGGGCTCAGCCACCACCAGGGTCTAAAGCCAACTATCTCCTAGCCGAGGAAATCTTGCTGAGTCATCCTGAGCCCATCCAAGTCAGCTGTGACCCTGATCTTGGTTACTGGGCTTTCTTCGTGACCCAGCCTGTACCTTCTAGCCCAGTTTCTGTTAACTCTTCTTCTTTGACTCCTGGGGCCTTTTCTTGGCTACTTTCCAGTAGCCCATCAGTCTTCTCCAGGATGGGAATTTTAACCCTTTAAGTCTCAGTCCCCATGCTGAGTCTCTGACACCTATAGCCAGGAATTTCCAGTACCAGCTCCCACACAGATGAAATATTAACAACTGCGTATCCCCTTCCTGCTGCTGGGAAGCCCCTGGTAGGCTTCTTCTGAACTTCCTGCCAGCCAGCCTCTCTGCCTGAACCTACAGGTATTGCTTGTTATCAGACTTTGCTGATGCTAATCCACCCACCAAAGGAGACTGGTTCCAAGGGAGCTGGCAACCCCAGAAATAGCGTTCAACATTCTGCTTGCATCTATATGTGTGTTTGTAATTTCTAGACAGAGCTCTTACCACTTCTCAGCTTCTAAATGAGTTCCATGACTCTGAAAAGGCAAACACAAAAACAAAACCCACTGCTCTAGGGCCATTTCCTGACTCAAAAATCTGACTTTTGTATTCCAGACTGAAACATATTCTTATTTTATAAGAAATCCAGGCTTTAATGAGGGGAATGCATTTACAAAGGATCCCTAGTGTTGGCAAAAACTGGGATTTAAGTCCAGTTTTCCTATTTCCTTTCTAGTTCACCTCTGGCCTATGTGCGGTCTTCTATCAAATAACTTTTATATTTCCCTCTACTGGTCATGCTACCCACTGTCACCTCTTTTTAAACAAGATAATACAGTGCTTGGCACATTGTAAGCACTTAACACATGTCAGCTGTTGATATGATTTCTCTCAATGAGACGGGACCTCTTAGTTTAGAAAAGTGAAAACATGTTTTCATGCCTTTTCTCCTTGGAAAACATAATCAGTTTAATTCCTACACAAGTTCCTTTTCCTAAGAAAAGGAAGACTCCTCCACATGTGCCCTTAGTTTCTCTAAGCCTCAGAGAGATGCAGGTTGGCAGGAAGGTGCAGGCCGGCCCCCAGGTGACGTTAATGTCTCCATGGCCATGAACATGAAGAAGTATGGGTTTGATGGTTAACAGCCTGTTCAAAGAAAATTGTGAGGTCCTTTGTACAGTTTGTGAGGGTACCCTGGGAGTTTTCCTTCATTCTTTCATGTGGTCTCTCTCTCTGTCTCTCTCACTCCAGTGGCTAATTGCTAAAGCGAGAGCTGGTACATGAGGAGCTGAGAGGGATGAGGTCTGAGAATTCACTGGCACTTTCAAAGGGAACCAAGTCTCTACTGAGGTTTTCTGAGGTCATCAAGCTGCCTGCAGTGGCCAACTGCTGAAGAAGCTACCCACTGTCAAGATGTCCAACGCGCTGGGCATCCAAGGTCTGGGATCTGATAAATGGAGTGTCTCAGCGTCACCTCTGAAAACCAGCTTTACTCAGTGGGCTTTCCCCTGTGAACCTCCATGCCATCCTCTGGGTTCTCACAGGGTGAACGTTGGCATACCACTTCAGAAATATCTAAGACCTTAGATCTTCTTCCTTCGGCAGAGACCCTTGACCCAGCGTCATTCAAAATGCGTATATCTTGACTTTACAGCTCAATCAAAAGAGCTCCTCTCATAATTTGATGTCTTCTGCCTTTTTACCCAATTTGTTTATTTACACATATTCCCCCAAGGTATCCATCCCACTCCTATCTTGAATTAATTTTTTAAAGAGGCAGCAAAACTGACAGGATACAGAGGTGGTCCAGACAGCTCTTTTCATGCACAAAACTTTCATCTCAACTTGGAAATCTCAAAAAGAAATTATTAAGCAAGTTACCTTCTTGAGAATTCTAAACATGAGACATTCTAACCGTTTTCTGGAAATTGTTTAACCCTATGATGCAGTAACACATCTGACTTAATAAGTCTTTTGTATTTGATAACAACAATGGTATTTAATCTTTGGCATCATTCAAAATGGAAACTGCCCTTATTTCAGAGCAATCAAATAAATCTAATTTAAATAGCAGAGCCTTTTTGAAAACAGAGATTCACCGCTCAATGCAAAGAACAAATATTTGCATTACCTATTTATATTAAAATATGCAGAAATTTCCCAAGCATTCAGCCAACTTATAAATTTTTATAACTTCTTTGGATTGTTAGCATTTTTTTTAACACACTGCATTATTTCAGCTTTGTGAAGGGCTCAATAACAATCTTTCTGGTCAGGAAAAAGGAAAGGACATTAGAATAAAGAATGCAGAATAAATAAAAACAAAACAGTACAGCCCGTACATCCACTCATACAAAGACAACTTTCATGGTGAGCTATAAGCAATTATAATAACACAATGCCTTCATGTTGATTTCAGCAGTGAAAAGAATTTCTCTAGTTATTGAAGACTTTCCTGGCCAAGTTTCAGAAAAAAAATATCTGATTCTATCCCAATCTGACTTCTGTGCAATGCAAGTCATGCACATTTTAAACGCTAATATATAATGCTGCCATTATTCCACGAACTGTTAACAGCTGTAGAAACTATTATAGCCGGCTTCAAAACATGTCTGTGTAGTCAGTGCTCTCCAGACACTTAGCAATCCCAAAGCTATTCCTGGACTCACTCGGATTGCAGTGCGAACACAAAGTTTTGATTTATGTTGGTAATGAAACAACAAACTTCTGATCTTTCCTCTAAATGGCCATTCAGATTACATGAACAGCATGTGCTTTGGGGGAAAGTGGAGGGCAGAATTTACAGAAACAAAAAGGAAGCAAGAAAATAAATGAAGGGGCCACCCACAGTTACCTTAAGGAAAACCCACAGTTGTCAGTACAAAGCTCCGTCGTGGGACCACAAAAGGCCCTTGTGCTTGGAGAGAAAGAAATAGCCGTACAGGCTTTGGATGGGGAGGTGATCCAGCAAGAGCATGTGCCATGGCCAGGGAGATGGGCAAAGCTGGTGCTGGACGTTCACACGCCCAAGCTGCCACTCTGGCCATGAGTGAAGATGCACAAAAGCCGTGAGATTCGCTTTTAAACCAAAAGTTCCACTTCAGTGAATCATGACAAAATCCCCTGAAACTGACAAACTCATGCAAGGGAATTTTCTAGTTGTAGCAATCCAACCGCCCCCAAAAGCAAAATGTCCATGGGAGACCTTAAGCTACGAAGTTCCCTTATTCCACATTTGCCAGCTGTAACTCAACTGCTTTAGTGCTTCACTAAAATGCTGCATTTCAAGCTCACCATTACAAGATTTCACCTAATTCTGCATCTAAGTTGTTCATAAAGAATGGAAATATTGATACAGATCCAAAATTCAAAGACTGTCCACTCCTAGTGATGAGTGATATAACATGAAGAAATCTCTGTTGGATGTTATAAGGCTTCTGTTTTCCAGCTTAGAGACCAAGAAGGTGGTAAACCTGAACCTTCTTAAGATAAGCAATGTGCTTACTTCCCTCTCTTGCTGGCTTAGATAAAGAAGGAATGCCACAGTATTCATTCATTTCCCAGTCATTGAGACTGTTCTCCACACCCAGTGCAGGAAGGGATACCAGAAGGCTAAAAGGTCCAGCCTCTGTTCTGAAGGATTTCAAATCTAGTAGGAAATAAAACGTACATGAGTATAGGAAAATCGTAGAAAATGAAGTATACTCTAAAGTATTGAGGGTATAGAAGAATGCCGTCATCTAATGGGTTAGAGTTGAAGGGCTGTCTAGCTGTGGTCAAATTATTCAGTCTCTCTGAACTTAGGAGCTAGGTATAACTGAAATGTTGGAGGAAGAGAGGTACCAGGATAGCCATAGTATCTATGTGAGATGTTGTTCATTGCTTTTGTATCAATTTGTATGTATTAAGTTGCAGGTCATGGAATACCAAACTCTAGTCATTTAAACAAAGAGGCCACTCAGTTATCTCACATAACCAGAGATTTGAAAGTAAGTAGTTCCCAATTTGGTCTCATGACTCAGGATCTTTCTATCTTTTATGCCCCCATTCTCTAACATGATTGTTTTTCCCCATGATTGTTGCCTCATGTTGTCAATGGGGCTGCTATAGCCCCTGACATCACATTTACATTCGTGGCAGGAAGAAGATGAAAAAGGAGGTCCCAGCAAGCTTTCTTCTAACACTTGTCCTTGTTATCAAGAAAATAAAAGCTTTCACAGAAGCCCCACCCCCAAAGGTTTGCTACTTATTAGCCAAAATTCTATCATATGACTACCACTAACAGCAAGGAAAACTGGGAATGTGTGTATCCATACATCTAAGCTTATCCTAGCACACATGCAGTCATCACTATGCCGTCAGTAGTTAGTCCCAGTAGTCGGCACGATGTTGCCAGAAGAAATCAGGTTTCTGAAAATGGCAGCTAAGTAGTCAATTAATAGTGTTTCCAGTGTGCCCTTCTTTTCTGTTTTCTATCTTGATTAAAAAAAAAAAAAAGAACTTAAGAATTTCTTTTTGTTGTTACAAAGAAGCAGAACAACAAAAATATTCTGTTTTTCATGCAGAGTACTTTTATCTTGTTTCCAATGAGGTAGGGTATAAATCTCACCATCATTTTCTCTTCCAATGGTGTAGAATAATTTCAATAAATGAAAAGGGAGCTGTGGTATCAAAACATAACATACTTGCAGCAGACAGCACTGGTTGCCCACCTTACAGCCATTAGCCCCAGGTCTTCTTTAAAGTTAACTGGACCCTGATCTTGATCACCCTCTGTATGACAATATGCTCAGTGAAGATGCCCCTTTAAAGCTTCAGGGATGAGTTTTAATTAAACTACATTAATCATAGTCATTCTATTTTCTAAATTAGAAATTGGTTGAGGAATGAGTATGCAACATAATTCTGGCCAATGATTCATGAGGGGAAACTCTCCTGAGGACCTTCTAGGAAAAACTTTCTTCCTTGATAAAAAGAGACAAATGGAGAAACTATCCCTTTCTTCATCTCAAAGAAAATGGGTGAGGATGAGGATAAGATGCCTGGAGCATTTGCAGCCATTTTGCAACCATGAGGGGAGAAACCTAAGAAAAGGCCAACATGTTAAGAACACCAAACAGAACCTGGGCCTTGATATCATTGTTGAACCACTGAATTAACCAATCCTGAAACTGCCCTACCTCTAGGTTTTTTATTAGGTGAGGTAACAAATCCCTCCTTGCTTCAGAAGCTTAGAGTTTGTTTTCTGTTAACCCAAATCATCCTCACTGACATGGTACTATCCTAACTGGCATATCTCCCAGGCTTCATATTTTCATTAATAACCTTATTTCTCTAGCAGCAGCATCAAGCTCTCATCAATGCTCAGTTATCCTAGGACAATGTACAGGGCTTTGATAAGCTCATGCTGGCTTATCCTCATACTCCATGCTGCCTCCTCAGCCTCAGCAGAACTACATATTCTAAAGTCCACGTGGTCAGAAAATTCCATTTAAGTCATGGTAACAAGAGATTCTGCGGCTCTTCCGGTTCACCGCTGAAGGTTCCTTATTTCCCTTCAGCCACCCACCACCTGCCTACCCTGAAGTGTCTCATTGACTGACTCTAGGAGGGGGCCACATACACGGCTCCTGAGCTTGCAGGCAAAGGGGTGTCCGGTGCTCAAAGGAGAGAGCCTGTGAAAATCACAAAATCATTTGGCAGAGAAAAAGAGATCTATGTATGACAAATTTGCTCTATTTTGGGGCTTTTGTTCTTTTTTTGTTATTTTTTCCGGGGCTTTTATTCTTATAAATGAAGATATAATATGTCTTGTGCACAAATTATATGAAAAGATGAAAAAGCTGTGAATACACAAAAATATATCCAGATATAGAGTTATTATAAATGGAAAAATAGCCTTTGGCTCTATTAAGTGGTTTATCACAAATTATCTTTTCATAGAAAAGATTTATAGTGTGGTTAAATGTCTAAAATGTCAACTGACACATATGCATGTATCTTTTTTCTTCCCAGAAACAAGGTTGTCATGCACAGCTGCATGCTTGTTATGGAAGAAAATTTTGCAAAATAAAATCATGTATTTTCCTTAATACCCAGGACTCCTGGTGTTCAAACACCACTCTCAGGGGCTGTGAACTTGCAACTGAATCAGTTACTTCTCTGAATCCCATTTCAGGGCCACTTTTTAAATGTTCACTCACTTGTTTTTGAATGAGGACAGTATGCTAAAGGGGCTCTAAATAAATACGATCTATCTTGGCATAAGAAAAGTATACTGCAAACTTTCACCCCAGACCTTATACCTGTAGGTATAAGGTTTTATACCTACAGGGCCTTTCCAAGACAGCATCAAAAGGATTTAGACTCTGACTCCCAACTGAGTGGGGTCAACAACTTAATTTATAACTTCATGATATAGTATTCCATAGACTTTTTTTTTTTTAAGACAAAATCTCTGTCGCCCAGGGTGGAATGCAGTGGTACCATCTCAGCTCCCCACAATCTCCGCCTCCCGGGTTCAACCAATTCTCCTGCCTCAGCCTCCCAAGTAGCTGAGCTACAGGCACATGCCACCACACCCAGCTAATGTTTGTACTAGTAGAGACGAGGTTTCTCCATGTTGTCCAAGCTGGTCTTGAACTCCTGACCTCAAGTGATCTATCCCCCTCAGCCTCCCAAAGTGCTGGGATTACAGGTCTGAGCGATTGCACCCAGCTAGTCTTCCAAGGACTTCTGAAACTAGTGATTTTTTATGTTTACATTTTAAAGCTGTTTATCTTAAACCAAAAACTCTGGACACTGAGTTTGTCAAAGATACTTACTTAGAATCAAACCAGCAGGTTGTGAATACACAAAAATATATCCAGATATAGAGGTATTAAAAATGGAAAAATAGTATTTGGTTCTATTAAGTGGTTTATCATAAATTATCTTTTCATAGAAAAGACTTAAAGTGTGGGCAGGCCAGGAGGGGACAGACAGGCTTCCAAGAAGCTGATTAGGTGCAGTCTGTTCAGTGCCACCTTCAGATTCACAGGGCTGAAGTCAGAACCAATATACATAGAAAACAGAGTAAAAAGGCTGGGCTGGCTTCTAGTTAACAATGTTATAGCAATTGCTTTTTTCCTGAACAAATGAAAAAAAAAAAAAAAGTTCAGGCATTGTAAGTCAAGATGCTCTGAGAGGTTGATCATAAAACACCACAGCTAATGTTTACACAAATACAGCAAGACTTTTTCACCTGGAAAGGGGGCTAGGTACATACTTTGGGAAAGTCTACATTTCCCCTAAGAATGTTGCTGTTGCTTAAAACATTTGGAGAACTTCTCCTTTACAATTTCCTTTGAGAGCCTTAAGCAGGTTCTTTAGAATACTCAGTGGTGATATATCTTTATAATTTAAATTTGTATTTTGTTTAGGGGATGGGTGGGAAGGTTTTAAAGGAAATGATGGGGAGATTTAAGTAACCAACAATCTTTTGAAGGAAAATCCAATGAATAAAGTTGGTCAGTAAACTAGGTTAGTGCTTTTTTGCACCCATCTTATTCACCAAGAAGAACAGTTTTCAAATGGGAAAAGAAAGGCAACTATCATTAAGAAGGCACTAAAATTTAAGAGTTTTCAAATAATTGCTAATTTAAATGAGAAGAATTATATCCCATGGGCCTCCCCCGAAAAGAAAATGAAAATAAAAAATGTTTCAGATGTAATCAGAGAACCATGGTCAGTGACATTTAAAAAATCAGGGAGAAAGACTAAGGATAGATCAAAGCCCCTAAGACTAAGACATAATCCAAAGACTAGGGGTATTTCAAAGGGAAGGAACAGATTGGGAGAGGAAAAATTGGAATCCAGAAATTTCATGTTGTTTCTAGAAAAATTCTAAAATAGGATGTTAAAATATGACTCAAAATTATAGAAAGCTAGAAATAATTAAGCTCATAGTTTTCCAGATTTTTTTTTAAATGGTGGATAAAAGAGACAAATTGACTTGCCTGAATGATCAAATTAAGCATCATGGGGAAATCCAAATAATCACCCAGTTTACATCCTGATGACTTCTTAGAACACTTAAAAAATAATGATCACTAGAAAGAACTGGGTTCAGAAGGAGAACAACAAAGGAAGAAGGAGAATCCACAAAGTCACAGCAATCTCCTTTAATAAGCAATTAAACAGGGAAACACCGTAGTCAGTGTATCAACATCTAGCAAAGCATTTCATGCAGCATCGGGTAATATCCTTGCAGACAAGAAGGGAAAATGCCTCTGGGTGCTGGTAACAGCCAGGAGGATTTAGAACAGTTGGGTGGTTTAACAGTCATAGCAAACTTGTGGGTAGATACCACCTGCTGTGTGCGGCAAGGCTCTCATTGAAACATCTGTATTATGACTGGGGGTAGGGGTGGCAAGAGTCTGTTTGTCAATGTATAAGTTATAATACTAAAAGAAATTTTGAAACATTGACATAGAATTCAATCACCACCATTATAAATTGTATATATACTGGTGTGTGTGTGTATATGTGCGTATATATACATATATATATGTATAGATACATGTATGCATGTATACATATATGTATATATATACACATATATATAAATAATACCTAGAGGTGTCATTTTCCTGTATTTGTCTCCTTCCTGTTATTGTCTGTTTGTGACTCCTTTAGATTCTGAATCTCCTTAATAAGCTGCTGGGTCTAAAATTGGCACTTTGCCCTGAGTGGGGTTTCCCCAGCCTAAAGGTATATACACACACATATATATACATATATGTATATATACATACTCAAATATGTACATATGTATATAGGATGGAGGAAGCTGGCTTATAATGGTTCAGATGAAAACAAATTTTAAAATAAACAACAGCAAATAAGTCTTGCTTGACCACAAATTCAATATAAGCCACCAGGGCAGTATGGATACTAAAAAAAGCAAACAGTCTTAATCCGTATCAACAGATAGTGTCATTGTCCCCACACACTTTGGTGTAGGGGCCTCAGTGACTCCATCCAGAGGATTATGTTTCCTTCCCAGGCCTGAGTTTCACAACGAACCTCCACAAACTAAGTCAGCCCAGAAAAGGGTGACCAGAAGAGTGAAAGCCAGAAACTTGAGAAAAGGGGAATATCTGATATGCTTAACTGGAGAAGAGAAAAACCTAGGTGTCATAGGATGGTTGGTTGCCTTCAAATATTTGGAATAAGTAATCAGAAAGGGAGGGAAGGCATGTTGTATATAAAAGGAAAGAACTCTGGGGCCAGGTGTGGTAATCTCAGCACTTTGGGAGGCTGAGGCTGGTGGATTGCCTGAGGTCAGGAGTTCGAGACCAGCCTGGACAGCATGGTGAAACCCTGTCTCTACTAAAAATACAAAAATTAGCCAAGTATGGTGGCAGGCACCTGTAATCCCAGCTACTTGGGAGGCTAAGGCAGGAGAATCACTTGAACCCAGGAGGCAGAGATTGCAGTGAGCCAAGACCACACCATTGCATTCCAGCCTGGTCAACAGAGTGAGACTCCATCTCAAAACAAAACAACACAAAACAAAACAGACTCTGGCTGCATAATAGAAGAAGCCAGATTCATCTCCACATCAAGAACTTTTTTTACCAACCTTCCTGGCCAGCCAAGGGATGGCTGACTCACCGTGTGTGTCAACAATGGGTGCTCCAGCACCACAAGGGCATGGTAGAAGTCGGGTGACCATCGGTCAGGAACCCCTGGGAGACATTCCTCCAGCTGGAGTCAGAGGATGGATCAGATGCTTTCTAAGAGCCTTTTCCAAAATTAGAGTTGGGTTTTGTTTCCAAGACTTGTGACCACGGAGGTTTTTAGAATGTTTTTCTCTCACAGCCCAAATAGCATCTGTTTGGGTCATTTTCAAACTAGCCTAATCTTCTTCTGATGATTTTTATTCATAAAATTCTCTTCCACAAATTAGAACTAACATCCTTTCCCAATTCCACAATGCCTCATCCACTAATCCACTGTCTCTTTCTAAGATATTGAGATAACTGTAAACTTGGCCAGAGAGCCAGTTTCAGGTGTCATTTTCCTGTATTTGTCTCCTTCCTGTTATTGTCTGTTTGTGACTCCTTTAGATTCTGAATCTCCTTAATAAGCCGCTGGGTCTAAAATTGGCTCTTTGCCCAGAGTGGGGTTTCCCCAGCCTAGAGGTATGAAAAGGCACTTTACATTCTGTGGCACTGGGGAAGTCCCAAGGCCTCCACAAAGCTAAAATATTTTATTTTAAATATTAAATAGAAAAGTAGCTTAATTAGTGGGTGTAGAGAAGAGGGGAATTTTCAGTTGTGAAATAGTGACTAGATTTTCAATTGTGAAATAGTGACTATCTTAACAATAAAAGATCATGTCTCATCCTCAACTCACACAATCACACCTGTTTGGTCAATTTGTTCTTTTACCAACTCTCCAATATTCTGGCAGCACCATAAGAAGAAGCTGTTCAGCCTGCATAACACAGAAAGACCCCATCTCCACAAAAAAAAAAAAAAAAAAAGAAAAAAAAATTAGCCAGGTGTGGTGGTGTGTGACTGTAATCCCAGACACTTGGGAGGCTGAGGCAGGAGGATGGCTTGAGCCCAGGAGGTTGAGGCTGCCGTGAGCTATGATCATGTCACTGTACTACAGCCAGGGCTACATAGTGAGACTCCATCTCTAAAAAAATAAAATTAAACAAACAAATGAATAAATCAGTAAAAGAAGCTGATCTGGAGGTACCAGAGTTACAACTAGATAACACATTATCATCTGAACCAAGCAGAAAATTTGTATTTACTTTAAGAAAATATTGAGAAAATCTTATTTGTAGTCAATGTCTAAATGTTTTCCACATACCAAATGCCTTAGACAAAGTGTTTTTTTGAGACAGAGTCTTACTCTGTCACCAGACTGGAGTACAGTGGCACGATCTCAGCTCACGGCAACCTCAGCCTCCAAGGTTCAAACGATTCCCCTGCCTCAGCCTCCCAAGTAGCCGGAATTACAGGCACTAGTTGCCACACCCAGCTAATTTTTGTATTTTCAGTAGAGAGGGGGTTTCGCCATGTTGACCAGGATGGTCTCAATCTCCTGACCTTGTAATCCGCCCACCTTGGCCTCCCAAAGTGCTGGGATTACAGATGTGAGCCACCGCGCCCGGCCTAGACAAAGTTTTGAATAACTTTCATCCATTAACATCTCACTGGAAAATGCCAGCAAATTTGTTCACCTTTTATGAGTTAAAAATGGGATCCCTCAAGTCATCTAGACTCTTTTAAAAAATCTTCATAGCCTCCTTTAATAGAAGTAGAGGAGAAAAAGCTGGGAAAGAGTCTATGTCTACTGAAGGCTATCACTACTAAGTCCTAGTGCATGGTAATGACGGAAGAGAAAGAGCTTGCATGGGTCCACTCATCCTATTAACTCTCTGGGACAAAGATCTAGAGGCAGGCCACAGTTCTTAAAGACTAACAAAGAAAAGTTAAAGGAATTGGCAATAAGGAGATGGAGGAGGCAGGAGGTGAAAGACATTAACCCTAAGCATCTGGATCCATTACCTGGGAACTGAACTTTAAATTCCAGGCAAGGAGAAAGGAATGGGACCCATACAGGTTAACCCTCAAAGGGCCCATAGCTTCCTCTTTGCTGTCCCATCCCCAGATTTGGAGCATGTGTGTAAATTGAGCCTATTGATACAACAATCTTGTCTGTCAGGGACCTCTTTGTTTCTTCCTAGGTTACACTAGCAAGAAGGGACGGAGGGTTTTTTGAGGATGATCCACTGAGATGCTAATCAGCAAAATAACACCACCAGGAGATGGGTTAACAAAGGATAGAAGGTGTGAGTCATCAATAAAAGTAAAAATTTATGTTTAGTATACATTAAGAAGTATACTCCAAAACTAGTTTTTTAAGGCTACCAAGATTATTCCTGCCTGAGAGCCTCTGCCAGGAATGTTCTACCCAGATCTTACCACTGCTGGCTCCTTCTTGCCCTTCAGGTTCGACTCAAGTGCTACAATCACAGAGAGGATTTCTTTAATGTTCAGGCTAAAACAGCCACCCAGGGCTACTCTACTATCCAGTTTATCATCATGTCACTCTGTTCTTTTCCTTCCAGGACTTAGAGCTTTTTGCAAGATAATTATCTTGTTCCCTTGTTTCTTTTCTATTGTCTGCCCCTCCTAGAATTTGAATTCCACGCAGACAGGAATCTTGCCTGTGTTTTTTTGCCGCTATATTCCTCACTAGTAGGTACCGTGTAATGCATGGAATGAGTGTTTAATACACATTTGTTGAATAAATGAATGACCAAATCAATGTTGGAAACTTCTCAGTTCCTAATAGCTCATAACTAATTAATTTTCTGGTTTTTAATTGAATATCTAACAGATTTTCTTGTGGGGAGAACTTCATTCCCCAATAATACCAGGCAAATGGAGCATGTATATGGGAGACCATATTGTCATTGAGATTTAAGCCATTTAAAAATAAAATTTCTCCCTAAGCACATGCTATTATTAAAGAAGACTAATAGATTATGAATCACAGCTGTAAAATAAAACTGTCCATCACTTACTGTTTCTGATCCCTACACCACTACTCATCTGTCTCCTGACCCTTAGGGAGCTGCTGTATGCAAAGACCACCTCTTTATTTCAAAAGTAACATTTTAAAACTTTACCAGTTTTAAAAAGTTGCTTTTCACTGAGCATCTTTTTCACTTGGCTTCATTGCATGAAATTATTTTTCTTTTATGGCTGTTCCAGAAATCTAAACAGAGTCCCACCAGAAGACTGTAATACTCCTACTGGTGGTTGGCAAGATGGCTGAACAGCAACAGCTCCGGTCTGCAGCTTCCAGCAAGATCAATGCAGAAGGTGGGTGATTTCTGCATTTCCAACTGAGGTACCAGGCTCATCTCACTGGGACTGGTTAAACAGTGGGTGCAGCCCATGGAGGGTGAGTCAAAGCAGGGTGGGGTGTCACCTCACCTGGCAAGTGCAAAGGGTGAGGAAACTCCCTCTCCTAGCCCAGGGAAGTCTTGAGGGACTGTGCCATGTGGAACAGTCCTTTCTGGCCCACATACTATGCTTTTCCCATGGTCTTCACAACCCTCAGACCAGGAGATTGCCTCGGGTGCCTACACCACCAAGGCCCTGGGTTTCAAGCACAAAACTGGGCAGCCATTTGGGGAGACACTGAGCTAGCTGCTGGAGTTTTTTTTCATACCCCAGTGGCACCTGGACTGCCAGTGAAACAGAACCATTCACTCCCCTGGAAAGGGGGCTGAAGCCGGGGAGCCAAGCGGTCTAGCTCAGTGGATCCCACCCCCACAGAGCCCAGCAAACTAAGATCTACTGGCTTGCAATTCTCAGTGCCAGCATAGTAGTCTGCAGTCAAGCTAGGATGCTCAAGCTTGGTGGGGGGAGAAGTGTCCGCATTACTGAGGCTTGAGTAGGTGGTTTTCCCCTCACAGTGTAAACAAAGACGCTGGGAAGTTTAAACTTTGTGGAGCCCACCACAGCTCGGCAAAGCTGCTGTAGCCAGACTGCCTCTCTAGATTCCTCCTGTCTGGGCAGGGCATCTCTGAAAGAAAGGCAGCAGCCCTAGTCGGGGTCTTATAGATAAAACTTCTTCTACCTCTCTAGGACAGAGCACCTGGGGGAAGGGGTGGCTATGGGCACAGCTTCAGCAGACTTAAACGTTCCAAGGATCACAACTCCTTGCCAGCAAGGGAATAAAACTAGATGGAGAATGAGTTTGAGGAATTGACAGAAGAAGGTTTCAGAAGGTGGTAATCACAAACTTCTCTGAGCTAAAGGCACATGTTCTAACCCAATGCAAGGAAGCTAAGAACCTTGAAAAAAAGGTCAGAGGAATTGCTAACTAGAATAACTAGTTTAGAGAAGAACATAAATGACCTGATGGAGCTGAAAAACACAGCACGGAAACTTTGTGAGGCATAAACAGTTATCTATACCCAAACTGATCAAATGGAAGAAAGGATATCAGAGATTGAAGATCAACTTAATGAAATAAAGCATGAAGATAAGATTAGAGAAAAAAGAACGAAAAAGAATGAACAAACCCTCCAAGAAATATGGGACCATGGGAAAAGACCAAACCATTGTTTGATTGGTGTACCTGAAAGTGATGGGGACAGTGGAACCAACTTGGAAAACACTCTTCAGGATATTATCCAGGAGAACTTCCCCAACCAACATTCAAATTCAGAAATACAGGGAACACCACAAAGATACTCCTCAAGAAGAGCAACCCCAAGACACATAATTGTCAGACTAACCAAGGTTGAAATGAAAGAAAATATGTTAGGGGCAGCCAGAGAGAAAGGTTGGGCTACCCGCAAAGGAAAGACCATCAGATTCACAGCAGATCTCTCTGCAGAAACCGTACAAGCCAGAAGAGAGTGGGGGCCAATATTCAACATTCTTAAAGAAAAGAATTTTCAACCCAGAATTTCATATTCAGCCAAACTAAGCTTTATAAGCGAAGGAGAAATGAAATCCTTTACAGACAAGCAAATGCTGAGAGACTTTGTCACCACTGTATAAGAGCTCCTGAAGGAAGCACTATATACAGAAAGGAAAAACCAGTACCAGCCACTGCAAAAACATACCAAATTGTAAAGACCATTGACACTATGAAGAAATGGCACCAACTAATGGGCAAAATAACCAGCTAGGATCATAACGACAGGATCAAATTCATACAAAACAATATTAACCTTAAATATAAATGGGCTAAATGCCCCCAAAAAAAGACATCAACTGGCAAATTAGAGAAAGAGTCAAGACCCATCAGTGTGCTATATTCAGGAAACCCATCTCACGTGCAAAGACACACATCGGCTCAAAATAAAGGGACAGAGAAAGATTTACCAAGAAAATGGAAAGAAAAAAAAAAAGCAGCAGAGATTGCAATCCTAGTCTTTGATAAAACAGATTTTAAACCAACAAAGATCAAAAAAGACAAAGAAGGTCATTACATAATGGTAAAGGGATCAATGCAACAAGAAGAGCAAACTATCCTAAATATATATGCACGCAATACAAGAGCACCCAGATTTATAACACAAGGACTTAGAGACCTACAAAGAGACTTACATTCCCACACAATAAGAGTGGGAGACTTTAACACCCCATTGTCAATTTTAGACAGATCAATAAGACAGAAAATTAACAAGGATATTCAGGACTTGAACTCAGCTCTGGACCAAGTGGACCTAATAGACAACTACAGAACTCTCCACCCCAAATCAAAGAATATACTTTCTTCTCAGCACCACATCATACTTATTCTAAAATTGACCACATATTTGGAAGTAAAACATTCCTCAGCAAATGCAAAAGAACAGAAATCATAACAAACAGTCTCTCAGACCACAGTGCAATCAAATTAGAACTCAGGAATAAGAAACTCATTCAAAACGGCACAACTACATGGAAACTGAACAATCTGCTCCTGAATATCTACTGGGTAAATAATAAAATGAAGGTAGAAATAACTAGTTCTTTGAAACCAATGAGAACAAAGACACAACATACCAGAATCTCTGGGATACAGTTAAAGCACTATTTAGAGGGAAATGTACAGCACTAAATGCCCACAGGAGAACACAAGAAAGATCTAAAATTGACACCCTAACATCACAACTAAAAGAACTGGAGAAGCAAGAGCAAACAAATTCAAAAGCTAGCAGAAGACAAGAAATAACTAAGATCAGAGCAGAACTAAAGAAGATAGAGACACAAATAACCCCTGAAAAAAATCAGTGAATCCAGGAGCTGTTTTTTTTTTTTTTTAAGATTAACAAATTAGGTAAGACTGCTAGCCAGACTAATAAAGAAGAAAAAGAGAAGAATCAAATAGACACAATAAAAAATGATAAAGGGAGTATCACCACTGATCCCACTACCATCAGAGAATACTATAAGTATCTCTACGCAAATAAACTAGAAAATCTAGAAAAAATGCATAAATTCCTGGACATGTACACCCTCCCAAAACTAAACCAGGAAGAAGTTGAATCCCTGAATAGACCAATAACAAGTTCTAAAATTGAGGCAGTAATAAATAGCCTACCAACCAAAACAAAAGCCCAGGACCAGATGGATTCCCAGCCAAATTCTACCAGAGGTACAAAGAGGAGTTGGTACCCTTCCTTCTGAAACTATTCCAAACAATAGAAAAAGAGGGAATGCTCCCTAACTCACTTTATGAGGTCAGCATCATCCTAATACCAAAACCTGGCAGAGACACAATAAAAAAAGAAAATTTCAGGTCAACATTCCTGATGAACATCAATGTGAAAATCCTCAATAAAATACTGGCAAACTGAATCAGCAGAACATCAAAAAGCTTATCCGTTACGATCAAGTCAGCTTCATCCCTGGGGTGCAAGGTTGGTTCAACATAACAAATCAATAAACATAATCTATCACATAAACAGAACCAATGACAAAAATCACATGATTATCTCAATAGATACAGAAAAAGCCTTTGATAAAATTCAACACCTCTTCATGCTAAAAACCCTTAATCAACTAGGTATTGATGGAACGTATCTCAAAATAATAAGACAATTATGACAAATCCACAGCCAATAACATACTAACGGGCAAAAGATGGAGGCATTCTCTTTGAAAACTGGCACAAGACAAGGATGCCCTCTCTCACCACTCCTAGTCAACATATTATTGGAACTTCTAGCCAGGGCAATAAGGCAAGAGAAAGAAATAAAGCATATTCAAATAGGAAGAGAGGAAGTCAAATTGTCTCAGTTTGCAAATGACATGATTGTATATTTAGAAAACCCCATCGTCTCAGTCCAAAATGTACTTAAGCTGATAAGCAACTTCAGCAAAATCTCAGGATACAAAATCAATGTGCAAAAATCACATGCATGACTATACACCAATAATAGACAAACGGAGAGCCAAATCATGAGTCAACCCCAATTCACAATTTCTACAAAGAGAATAAAATACCTAGGAATACAACTTACAAGGGATGTAAAGGACCTCTTCAAAGAGAACTACAAACCACTGCTCAGGGAAATAACAGAGGACACAAACAAATGGTAAAACATTCCATGCTCATGGATAGGAAGAATCAATATTGTAAAAATGGTCATACTGCCCAAATAGATTCAATGCTATCCCCATCAAGCTACCATTGACTTTCTTCACAGAATTAGAAAAACTACTTTAAAATTCATATGGAACCAAAAAGGAGCCAGTATAGCCAAGACAATCCTAAGCAAAAAGAACAAAGCTGGAGGCATCATGCTACCTAACTTCAAACTATACAACAAAACTACAGTAACCAAAACAGCATGGTACTGGTACCAAAACGGATATATAGACCAATGGAACAGAGCAGAGGCTTCAGAAATAATGCCACACATCTACAATCATCTGATCTTTGACAAACCTTACGAAAACAAGCAATGGGGAAAGGATTGCCTATTTAATAAATGGTATTGGGAAAACTGACTAGTCACATGCAGAAAACTGAAGCTGGACCTCTTCCTTATACCTTATACAAAAATTAACTCAAGATGGAATAAAGACTTAAATGTAAAACCCAAAATCATAAAAACCCTTGAAGGAAACCTAGGCAATATCATTCAGGACATAGACATGGGCAAGACTTCATGACGAAAATGCCAAAAGCAATGACAGAAAAGTCAAAATTGACAAGTGGGATCTAATTAAACTAAAGAGCTTCTGCATAACAAAAGAAACTATCATCGGAGTGAACAGGAAACCTACAGAATGGGTGAAAAATTTTGCAATCTATCCATCTGACAAAGGGTTAATATTCAGAATCTACAAGAAACTTAAATTTAGAAGAAAAAAGAAACACCATCAAAAAGTGGGCAAAAGATA
Organism: Sapajus apella; assembly: GCF_009761245.1. Taxonomy (NCBI): domain Eukaryota; kingdom Metazoa; phylum Chordata; class Mammalia; order Primates; family Cebidae; genus Sapajus; species Sapajus apella. The sequence continues at coordinate 4,872,136 of NW_022437018.1, forward strand.
TGAACTGACATTTCTCAAAAGAAGACATTTATGCGGCCAACAAACATGAAAAGACTCATCATCACTGGTCATTAGAGAAATGCAATTCAAAACCACAATGAGATATCATCTCATGCCAGTTAGAATAGCGATCATTAAAAGGTCAGGAAACAGCAGATGCTGGAGAGGATGTGGAGAAATAGGAATGCTTTTATACTGTTGATGGCAGTGTAAATTAGTTCAACCATTGTGAAAGACAGTGTGGCAATTTCTCAAGGATCTAGAACCAAAAATACCATTTGACCCAGCAATCCCATTACTGAGTATATACCCAAAGGATTATAAATAATTCCACTATAAAGACACAGGCACATGTATGTTTCCTTCAGTACTATTCACAGTAGCAAATACTTGAACCAGCCTAAATGCCCATCAGTGACAGACTGGATGAAGAAACTGTGGCACATATACACCATGGAATACTATGCAGCCATAAAAAGGGTGAGTTCATGAACTTTGCAGGGACATGGATGAAGCTGGAAACCATCATTCTCAGCAAACTAACACAGGAACAGAAAACCAAACACCACATGTTCTCACTCATAAGTGGGAGTTAAACAATGAGAACCCATGGACACAGGGAGGGGAACATCACACACTGGGGCCTGTCGAGGGGTGGGGATTAGGGGAGGGACAGCTTTAGGAAAAATACCTAGTGTAGATGATGGGTTCATGGGTGCAGCAAATCACCATGCCACGTGTATACCTATGTAACAAACCTTCACATTTTGCACACGTATCCAGAACTTAAAGTATAATAATAATAAAGTATTGCTTCCACCAACAGTATCCCTTGCTATACCAAGGCAATTTTAACATGCTCAAATAGTCACCTGCTAAAACATGAACATTCCGCAACCAGTAAAATCCACAAAAATTTCAAAAAGACTTTTTTCTCTGCAGACAAAATAAACATTGCAGCATGAAGTGTACTTTGCGAATTGAATAATTAGATGCCGGATACCAAAGGGCCAAGATAAAAATAGCAGCATCCACCAGGCTTCCTACATTCTTTATGATAGACTAAGCTGGGCAGCCTGTACGGGACGGCACTTACATGAAAAATTTGTTGCCACTAATCCTGTTCGTGTAGGCAGAAAATTCTCTTTGATTTAGCTTTAAAGTGAGAAAACTCCACTATCACCTAAAGTCCATTTTGTACACTTAAAAATAAAACTCATCAAATAGGGATTAGCTGCATGACCCTGACCTGTACGCAGCTGCAGGCTTCTCCAGGCAGGAGAACAAATGTCTGCATGGGAAGAGAATGAACACTGCTGGCTGGATCAGGGGAGAGTCAACGCTCATGTGGGAAAGCTCAGCAGGAATGCCTGAAGGTTGGAAATAACTCTGTAAAGTAAATCACACCATACGCCTCTGTGGGCTACACAAATGCACCTGCAGCCAAACAGAACACCATGTGGCTCCTCCGTCCGTGCGCAAGTCAGGAGATACAGGCAGGGCCTTCACTTCTTTCCTGTCCCTTCCCACCAATGTGCTCCCAATTCTTGTGTAGGGACTTGGCTCAAGCTGCGCATCCTCAGAGAAGCTTTTTCTAAGCATCTTGCCTAGAGTGGACTTTGGTGTATTTAGTGAGCCCAAGCTTGTCTTTGTTAATAGCTAACAGGGGCTCCACAAATCCCCTTATCCTGCTTCTTGCTTCATTCTGGCCCTGCTGTGTCCTGTCTGGAGGGAGATTCTCATCTCCCACCAGCAGGGAGGCACATCTCCTGTTATTTCCACAGTGTAGTAAAATACTCCTATCAAAGAGCTAGGCAGTAAAAGCTGATGAATGACTTTGCAAATTACCTTCTCATAGGACTCATTCCTGAAAAAACAGCGTCTCCTTGCATGAGAAGTGGACCTTGGGGAACACTGAAATGGGATGGGAGCGAGAAAAAGGATTAAACACAGTAGGTTAGCGAGGAAGAGGGAAGGAACAACTGGCCTTCCCCGGAGAGAGCTCAAGGAGGACCTCTGGACTGAATGCAGCACTTCGGGGTCACGGAGAGGAGAGGAGGCACCACGGCAATCCAGGAAGGAGCAAGAGTAGCGATCTGGAGAGAATGGTGCCACTGAAAGCGCAGCCAGCAAGAGGTTTCTGGAAGAAATGTGCCAAATGCTGAGCAGAGAGGGAAGCAAAGTGAGCATCTCTGGGTGTGTGTGAGGGGAGCACTGAGTTAGAAGGAAAGTAAGACAGGGGAACGGACCACAGCTGCAGCGCAACCAAGGCCACTTGCTGACACTGAAGGAGAACTGTCAGGACTGTCAGGCAAGTTTCCCCCCACTGCATTTTTGCCCCAAATGCCACCCCAAAGTGGTATCTTCCCAAACCACACCCAGCTCTGACACATGACAGCTGACACCTGAGTTTAGAGGTGATTAATATGCTCATTTCCATGGTGATACTTTTTGGTTCTTCACCTAACTCTCCTTTAAGGGTAGAATAAGGACTAGTTAGATAATTCCCTCAAATTACAAAGTCTCTCAGGTAATCCAGGTTGTCACAGCTGCACTCAATTCTCCCATCCACTGCTGGCCATTCTGGGAGCAGCCTTCCCCAATCACCTAGGAGGGACCCAGGATAGAGCCTGGCTTCTCTGGGTGACCCCAAGGTACCAGTAGAAGATGTGAGAGGGAGGCAGCCTCCTTCCAGGACCTTTTCCCTGCTTCTAGTAAGGCATGACCCCTAGGCAGTCACATGCATGGGGCAAGAGTGCTCTCTGCTTAGACAGTCTGTGACTACAGCCAGGAGCAGAGCATTTTGAGGGGTGCCCCTCACCAGGTAGGAGAGCAATGGGGAGGTGCTGGTGCCATCACCAATCACAAATTCTCAGATTGGTGTATTTCTTTGACAGTTTGTTTTAATGCTTTGTACCTGATGCTCAGATATCTAAAATAAGACAGGTTTTCTCTCCTCATTTTTTATTAGAAGGCGAAAACAGGAAAGCAATCCGGATCCATTCTTTTCAGCACTTGGGCAAAGCACACATTAAAGCATCTCCACGTCAGATTCTCTTTCCTCCTCCACAGTGCTGTCCGTACTTCTCCAAAACATTCCCCAACTATCATCCCTTCTAGGAATGTACTCCAGAATATGCCCTTGAAGAAGGCAAAAGGCATAAGCCCCAAAATCACTAGCATGTGTTAACATACTCATGGTATCATCCGGGTTCTGGCAAAAATACATTAATTAGAGGTAGTCTTCATCATCAGGAAATGTATAAGCTAACACAGGAATATCGTGTTCAACGTTTGCTCACCCCCTGCCTCTCTGGTCCCTGCTCCTAGTGGTGAGGAAATGGCCCAGGTGTCTCTGTCTTGGCTTCCCACACTCAGCTTGTGCTCCTGGGCTTTTGCTGTTTCACCTTTATTGGTTTGGTGACCATATTCTTCAACCCCAGAAAGACACATATTCATAGATCCCTATACTTTTTTTGTTGTTGAGGCAGGGTCTCACCGTGTCACCTAGGCCGCAATAAAGTGGCATGATCATAGCTCACTGCAACCTCAAATTCCTAACCTCAAGCAATCCTCCCAGCTCAGCTTCCCAAAGAGCTGAAATTATAGGCATAAGCCACCACACCCAGTGATCCCTATACTTTAGGAAGAAAATAGGCTAAAGCAAGTTATTAAAAGGTGAACACTTACATGGCCATCTGCATTAGTATACTATCATGACCATTAGTAATAAGAAAATACTATCTCTATGTGAAAGCTTATAGGAAAATCTGAGTTGAGAAAGGAAAGGTAAAAACAAAATGCTAGATTGGGGCAGTTATGCCAAAAGGGACAGGTGTGAAATTTGTGTCAAGAATAATATCATAACAACTGCTTACATAACACATACAAGTCAAACTACAAAAGTGGAGTCACTTAGTCCAGTTTGAGGCAAGGAACCATTAAAAAACGTGAGGTTAATGCAGAATGTTAAACTGCAGAATATTAAACTTCTCAACCTGAGGGTAAGAACTGGTAATACAAATAAGAATGAATATTTCATTTTATTAACACTAGGCAGGGCAAGGTGGCTCACACCTATAATCCCAGCATTTTGCTTGAGCTCAGGAGTTTGAGACCAGCCTGGGCAACATGGCAAAACCCCTGTCTCTACAAATAATACAAAAATTAGCCAGATGTGATGGCATATGCCCAGAGTCCCAGCTACTCGAGAGGCTGAGGCAGGAGGATGGCCCAAGCCCAGGAGGCAGAGCTTGCAGTGAGCTGAGATCACACCACTGCACTCCAGCCTGCGTGACTGAGTGGGATCCTGTCTCAAAAAAAAAAAAAAATTCGTTTTACTTTTATGTTCAGTTGGACTTTTTGAAAACAGGCTATATTAACTACTAGAAAGTACAAGATCAGTAACTAGTCGAAGAGTCCACAACTTTATACAGTAAGTGCCAAAATGTTTACATAAATTAATCAGGTTCTGCGTGGGCCCCTGCAAAGGAGATGCCTGTTGTCTAATCCAGCTGTGATCAGTGGTGTATTTTGGCTCCTTCACTTTAGGAAGAAATTAAGAAATGAAGAAGCAAGTGACATTAGATGGGAAAAAAAATAAACAGAAACTATTCTTAGAGTTTGGTCATGGCCTCAGGGCCATGATACAGTAATTCCATAAGAAAAGGCAATAAGAAAAAAAAACCCAGCACGAATAACTGAAATCTCATAGCCTAAATGGAAGCCTAGTGTGGGAAATTACTAACAGATTTATGAAAATACCTTGGAACCCACTTCAGTAGTATGCCAGCCATCAGATTGCCATGTCTCTCCTATGTTTCAGAAAGTTCCTTTTTATGGAGCACTATTTCAGTGATTAGAAAGGTGGCTTTTTAAAATTGAATATCTACTGAACATCTACCTATGGAAGGTTATAAACTGCATAAGCAAGGCCATTCCCTATAGTACCTAGTGAGTGGTGCTGTAAGGACCAGGAAACCATCTTCTAGGTCCAAAGTTGCCAGTCGCTAATATGCTAGGCAACAAGGGAGGAAAAGCAGGCACTACACCTCTCAGACTTCCCCATCAGCACAGATGATAGGCTTAGATACCCATCCTCTATTAGACTTTTGTATTTTATTTACAGTAACTATTCAAAATTAACTTGGGACACCCGACATGAAGTGGCAAAGAAAGTACATTAGACAACAACTAGTACACCATCTACATAGTCTTCTCTACGTTTTTTAAAAATAGAATTTATTTTAGAGCAGTTTTGGGCTCACAGAAAAACTGGAGTAGAAGGTAGAGAGATTTACCATATATCTCCAACCCCCACACATGCATAGCATCATCAACGTCCCCACCAGAGTGTTATTTTTCTACAATTGATGGACCTATATTGACACATCACTATTACCCAGGGTCCGTAGTTTATATCAACATTCATTCTTGGTGGTGTACATTCTATGAATTTGGACAAATGTTTAATGACATGTATCCACCGTTATAGTATCATAGGGAGTAGTTTCACTGCCCTAAGAATCCTCTGTACTCTACCTATTCATCCCTCTCTCTGCTAGTCCCTGGAAACCACTGATCTTTTCACTGGCTCCATAGTTTGGACTTTTCTGGAATGTCATACGCTTGGAATCATACAGTATGCAGCCTTTTTAGATTGGGTTCTTTCATTTAGTAACATGTATTAAGTTTCCTCCATGTCTTTTCATGGCTTAGTAGCTCACTCCTTTTTAGAACTGATTAATATTCCATTGTCTGGATGTACCACCATTTATTTATCCTCTCATCTATTGAAGAATATCTTGGTTACCTCTTCATTACTTTAAAAAAATTAGGATTTAAAGATTCAGTGAGGAGTAGAAAAAAACAAACACAAACATGGCAAGAGCAACTCAGGCTACCCATCAAAAACGATAAAGAATCTCTTTAGTGCCTTCTACTTTCATCATTCCTTTTCCCAAGGTGATCACTTCGCATTCATCCACCAGCTCTTAATATGCAAGGTAATTTTCACCTGGATCCACTTCCTGAAGGACCTTGTCATAAGTAGAACAGTGTTATAGGTATATATTAATAACCTATAGTTTTATATTAATAACATGTTAGCTTTTAAAACCAAAGTTTCAGTTTTTGTGTAAAGAAATTCTCCTCTCAGGAATGTTTGCATTTTAACAGAAGGAACAAATTTCTAAGACTAGAAATTTCCAACACAATAGCAGGCTGTTTGGGAAAATCAAGTGATATTTGGAAACAACAGTGTTTTTTCCTGTATCCCTCAAATTACTCCAAACTGGGATTCACCAAGGCTCTCACTGATTTATCTCTATTAAGACTTCACCTACTGCCTGGGCACAGTGGCTCATGCTTATAATACCAGCACTTTGAGAGGCCAAGGTGGATCCCCTGAGCCCAGGAATTTGCAGCCAGCCCAGCCTGGGCAACATGGTAAAACCCTGTCTCTACAAAAAAAAAAAAAAAAAGAAAAATTAGCCAGGAGTGGTGGCGCATGCCTGTAGACCCAGCTGCTCTAGAGACTGAGGTGGGAGGATGCCTTGATCCCAGGAGGCAGAGATTGCAGTGAGTGGTGATCTTGCCACTGCATTTCTGCCTGGGCAACAGACTTAAAAACGCTGACTTAAAAAAACAAAAAAACTTACTAAAGTTAAGAATTTGGATCTAGACATACAAATTCAACACACTTTGTTTAATATTGAAATGCTTTTAAAGGAAGAAGTTGCCAAGATTTTATTCTTTATAACTGATTCTCAATCAGGGTGATTTTGCCCCGTAGCCTGAGGACATTGGGGAACAGATGGATGTATTTATGGTTATCACAACAGGGTGGAGTATGGGAGTTAGTGCTAGTCATCTAGTAGGTAGAGGACAAGGATATTGCCAAACACCCTACAATGCACAGGTCAGCCCCCCACTACAAAGAATTAGCCAACCCAAAATGTCAATATTACCGAAGTTGAGAAACTCTGCTCTATGTGAGCTAACTGCAATAAAGTTGATATTTGGATGACGTAAACATCAATGCCAGTGAAATTAGTGCCCAGCTTAAGAGTAAAAATGACCTAATTTATAAAGATCTGTACTATTTTCTTAATATTTTTGGGATATCTTATCCCTGGCTTTGATTTATCGAAATTACCTTTTTAAAACATTCAAATAAAATAAAGAGGCTTTCTATACTGTATAGTTCATGTGAGTTTTTCTATTTTGGAAATGGAAGTTGTGATTAAAATTGGCATTTCTGAAACTCTAATTGCTAGTTATTGCATTGCTAGGGGAAAAAAAAAGAAAAATATTTCTAAAACCAGCCAGATGGGAAGTTTCGAGATAAGAAATTATAAGCCAGTGTTCATATTACAATCAGAAGAAACATTCTGTTTATACAATTTTAAATTTTGCTTGAATAGTAAGCAATACATTTCTTTAATGAATTCCTAAATAGCTATTAATTGGCTGACTAATTTTCTAATATTGGGTTTAATCTCCCAAACCTTATTAGATTATTAATAAGTAGAACAGAGTTTGTATTTTAAAAAAACTCTGTACAGTAAGGGCTTTATAAATTTTAATGGGATTAGACTGGTTTCTGATACTGTAGGTGATAGCTCTTTGTTAGGTATATAAACTGCCATTAGAGTCTTAAAATGTCCATTTTTCAAAACTCATTATGTTACCAGCAGTGAATTCGTGCAAGTCTGCAGCAAACTTGATACCTGACTCCTCAGAGGAAATAATTTGGCTGAGGAGCAGACATAGTTTTAAGGCAGAGGGAAAGACCAAGGCAACTTTTAGAGCAGGAGTGAAAGTTTATTTTTAAAAAATTGACAGTAGAAACAAAAAGAAGTAACGTACACTTGGAAGCGGGCCAAGCAAGTAACTTGAGAGACCCAAGTGCCCCATCTGGCCCTTGACCTGGAGTTTTATACATTGGCATGGTTCGGGGTTTTGGTTTCTTCTTGCCTGAGAAGAAAGGGCTTCCCCTGGAGCAGGCTGTTTGCATGCATGGTGGCCTGCCAGCACATGAGAAGGACTGCATGCACAGTGTGTTTACTGAATTTGTGTAAATGCTCACTTGCGGTGTTTGTTCCCTTACTATTTGAGCATTCCTAGAAGATCATATAACCATTAAACTCCACCATTTTGCCTCTTGGTCTGCATCCTTGAGCCCACTTGCCCAACTCTTGAGATCTCATCAGGAAGCTGCTGATCACCATATGTGGGTGTTTTCTTATCTATTGGGAGATTGCTGTTCCCTGGCACTAGCTGTGCCCAATAATTACAGAGACAGTTTAACAACCACCTGACCATCATCTGATGGTCGCCTGACATCCTTGGTGGGCAAGGCCCTGGCCTGCCCTGCTCATGTCTGCCTAACTACCTACTCCAACAATTTCTGATTGAAATATGATGAAGTGTTTCAGTTTACACACCCAGAACCAGAGCAACACAAATGTCTTCATGACATCAATCTCAGAGTCTTGGGAACACAATCTATATTTCTTTGGTAACTTGTGCTCTTCTGAAGCTCTCTCTCCTCCCTTTGTCACTCCCTTTCTTCTCCTTTTTCTCTTCTGCCATTCCCCTAAGAAACAATAAATGGATGGAAAAGACTTGCAGAGGAAGTATGTGAGGAAATGCCACAGTTTCCATCTATCATCCATGAAACTGAAAACGGTTCCCAAACAAGAAAAGATGGCCCAGCAAGGGCTTTCACTTACTGAAATTTATCTCAAATTTTCCAAACATAAGAATCTTTAAGCCATGAAAAAAGGCTTTTTTTTTTTTTTTACAGGGTCTTGCTTTTGGTAGATTTGTGTAACTGTTTTCTTTTATTCAAGTCTGCTGAAAGCTGCTGAGTGAGAACTACAAATCGAGGTACATCTCTTGCTAGTTGCTTGGGTTTGACAAATAAAGCAATCATCAAAATAATGGAGTGTGCATGTTTTTAAAAGGCCTATTTGCTTGACATAATATAGCAGCTGGACGGTTAGGCAAATAAATGGCATGACTTAACATAATCACTTAATGTTGTGCAACGAAAGTAAGGTCTCATTGCTTTATCGCTTTCAAAGAGTTTGATGACAATGAAGTTGATTGTTAGTGTGAAGATATAAATTGTTCAGTAGTTAAGAGTTGTTAATGACAGCAAAGGAACACAAAAGAGGAAAAACAGGCTTTAGTAGCACAAATTCATTGCTAATTGCCTGTGCATTCATTATTGGCTGACCAGGGCTAATTATCTAATTAAACTAAAGCTCTGCTGCCTTAAAGGAATTTCTATGCAATGTGAGGTTGGTTGTCAATTACTCAGCATGTCCTGTTGAAATGTGTAGTTAACTCAAGTCATGTTTTGCTTTTCCCACTAGCAATACATGGCAGTCTTATTGCATGATAATTTGTGTTTGGAATGAAAAAAAAAATTTTTTCCTTAAAAAAACACATTGTGGAAACTAAAAATAATGACAAACATTTTAAACAAGAGCTCCTGCTCATTTTACTCAATGATCTATGTTCAGGAAAAGTCAATATAATCTACTTTAGAAATGGGCAATTTCTAAAGTAGAAAGGGAAAACACAGACAGACAAATCAAATGTTATTATATACATGCTACTGAGTGTTCTCTTCATGTTAAAAACACATTTAAAAGTGTCTTTTGTAATAATCTGCATAGATCACGGTATGAAATCATATTAATTTCACATCATCACTATCTTCATAATTCATAGGATGTTTTTTAAGCTGGAAGGAAAGTAGTAAATCATCTAAACCAAATTCTTCACTTTATAAATAAAGGAACTGAAGTTCCAAGAAGTAAAATGACTTGCTCCAAATCACACAGCTGGTTGCTAGAACCAGGAGAACTAGTATCGTCTCAGTCCATTATTCTTTCCATGTTCAGTCCTGCTGTTTCACTTTCAAATCATACTGTTATTTCTCACACTTTTTCCAAAATGCCAGAACAGAGCATCTATATTATATGGACAAGGTTATTTTTTTGTTTTGTTTTTCCAAAAGAAGGCTTTGCTTAGTAGCATTTCATCTCTCCAAGAAAACACATATAATACTGCCTCTATTTATTAATTTCAAGTCAGCCAAATGCCTGGGAGTGTAATTTAAGGTGAATACTCAAGGGAGAACCTTAATAAAACAAATAAAAATAAATAAATAAGGTATCATATGCCTTCTCCAACTAAAGAGAAAAAGATGATAAACTTAGAGGGGATTTTATTAATCAGAGGGCTTAAACAATTTAATTGCATCCTGCTATTTTGTTCCTAAGGAATTTGATTCTAAGCCAATGATCCATAACCACAAAGCAATATTTATTGGGTTGGTACAAATATAACTATGGCTTAATGGCAAAAACCACAATAACTTTTGCACCCACCTAATACTAAGCATCCTATGGGGAAAGCATCTCCCAAGAAAGTACAATTTCATTCTAAAGAGTTTCCCCACCTTCATTTCCCTTAACCCTAGTATATGGCATCTGTTCCCCTGCAAGGACATAGAACTCTGGAACCCTGTCCTACCCCTTTCCCATTTTTCAGGCAGGCAACAGCAATGAACACACAGTTCTTTGCTGGCAAGTTAAGGAAGACGATTTTCCCTTTCACTGCCTCTTGAAGCTGAACATCAACTGTTTCACCACTTGTGATTCAAATCCATTAATTAAAATAAATATAAAGTAAAACTCTCTCAGCCAGGAGGAAGAGGACAGATGGGGAAGCGGAGGAGGTGGAGATAGCTGATGTCTTCTCAGAGGGGGAAAAAAAAGGAAAAGAAAAACAAGAAGCATGAAATGGGGCAGGGGGGAGTTAAGAGAGGTAAAGTGTGTTTGAATTTAATTTACAGTTCACAACAATTTTAGATCTCAAAATAATTGCATTGCTTAAATGAGAAGAGGAAAACCTCTCTAATACAAAATTGGTGGAGGGGTGTTATAATCTTAAATCACTTCCAAAAATCATAATACGTGACCTCTGGCAATGCTTCAGCCTGACGCATAGCAAAACCTTCTCTTCATTAAGAACTTCTGAAAGCCACACCTTCCCGCACCTCAGCTACACTCTGCATTCTACCAATTTTTAATTCTTTTCTCCCTTGCCTCTCATTGCCTGAAATAAGACATTGGCAAGTAAGAGGGAAAAAAAAAAAAAAGAATAAATTTAAGTCCTTCTCCATCCCAACCCAATATGCACCGGTCTATAGAATTAGTTAGAAAACAGTGTCTATGGCATGTATCACACAACACAACCTCTGCAATTTATTAGCACATGTGTACACCTAAAGTCTGATCCAAACATGAAAAAGCCCTAAACTCAGCATATTTTAACTGAACAGCCCATACACCAAAGAGATATGATTTCAAATAACCACACAAATTTGAACTAGAGTAGGCAGTTACTTTATATGATCTTAGTGGAGATGGACACAGCTAAGAGGGCTATCATGTAATAGTTTTAGATAAATGAAAGAAAAGACATATGTTTGGTTTTGCCTGAATCAGTCTGATGATTGTCTCTGCCCTCCACGTTGAGCTAATGAGATGCTAGAAGGAATCTTACAGATAGATCCTCTCTCACAACCATGAAGAAACTGAGATCCAGCAAAATCAGGTGACCTGCACAGTAACACACAGCTAGTCAGTGGCAAAGCCATGACACCAGCTCCTTTGACTTTGAAATTATTACTTTTTCTTATAACGTGACATTTATTCATGATAAGGAATGAGAAATACACACTCGTGTTTTTCAAAAACTGAAAGAAAAGCCACGATACGAATCCAAAATACTTTAAATGTAATTAAGTCTAAATTAGTCTGAAAATGGAAACATTTTTATCCATTTATTTACCATGTTCTATACTAATAAAAAAAAATGACTACTGGAGAAAAAAAGATACCTTCCTTCCCACTTTACAAACAAAACAAAAATGCAGACTAGGAACTCTGAGCATGTGAGAATATCATTATAATCTTTTGTACTCTTTCTATTGGGTCTCAGTGTGACCAAAAGAAATGGACAAATGAATTCTGAAGATTTGAGTAAAAGTCAGAAGATAACGTACCTTGTGAATGAAAGAAAATTAGTCCTCATAGAGTAGAGAGGTAGGGGAAGGGGAAGGGAAGGCAAAAGCACAAGCCTAGCTCCCAAAGAATGAGGAGATAATAGAAAAGAACAGGTGGAGTTAAATTGATAAAAGCTGGGGGCCCTTCCAGCTCTCCTTGTTTCCTGGTTAATTAAGCAACTGTAAAGGAGGAGGAAAAAAAAAATCTCAGCTTTACTCATGCTTCTGTGTGCTTCCCCCATTCCTAAATTTAATAGATGTGGGCAGGAGGTGGGATTTAAGCTTTATCAGTCTTACCTATCACCACAGAGCTGTCAACCTGTGAAAGAAAAAACATGGAGAAAATATACTTTGAAATAGATTGCTGAAGCAATAGCTCATCAGCAAGCCCTGTCAGCTGTACCTTCAAACAGATTCTTACCCTTACACTAGTTCTCTTGTCTTTCCTCTGGATTACTGCCCCTCATTCATGTTTCCCTGCTGTAACACTCGCTCCACCACCAACCTCTTAAATATTCAAAACAGATCAAATCACTCCCCTGTCCAAAGCTCTACAAAGACTTTTCATTGCATTTAGAATAAAATCCAACTCCCTACAACAGCCTGCCCCCTCCCACGGCCTATAAGGGCTACATAATACAACCCTTACTGGCCTCTCCACCTGCATCTCCTTTAGGAACCCAGACGCTCACTACGCAGTCTTAACCCCACAGGCCTTCATCATCTCCCCTCATTATACCTGGATCCTTCCTACATGGTCGAAGTAGTGATAGTCAATACCATGTTAACAATCTTCAGGATGCTTCCTGGTTTTGGAATGTTCTGACCACAGATTTTCCCATGGCTAACTCCTTAACATTCAAAAGTAGCTTAACTGTTAATATCTGGTCACTCCTGACAACCCAATTTAAAGCAACATACCGCACACACATAAATATCACACCATCCTATTACTGTGTTTTATTGTCTTTCTAAGTTATCGCTGCCTGAAAATTATGTTGCTGATTTATCTGCGCTATATAGCCCTTCCTCTCAAATACACACATTTACTTGCAAGTAAACTCCTTGGGAATTTGGACCTTGTCTTCCTTTGTTCCTTGCTGAAACCCCAAAGCCTAGAATAATGCCTAGTATCCAGTGGATACTGACTGTTTATCAAATAATTAATTTCGTCTATCCCAAACTTTCCCCAAACCTTGTCTCTGCCATTCATTTTCCTAGTATTTGTTAACTATCACTTCTTTTCCTGTCTGCTACCTTTTGAAATTTCTTTTGGTCTCCATTCTGCTTACATCTACACTGAATTACAGAATAAACAGGGATAAAAAGGAAGAATGTTAACGCTAATAAAAACCCACTCAGCCTATGCTACTGGCAATGGGGCAGAAGGGCAAGCAAACTGCTTAAGGGCAAAAGCCTGTAGAGTCAATACCACCCATTAGTGCAGCTCTGAATGAAGGGCAACATCAAAAGGAATTGTGGAGGTAGCCTCTCTGTGGCCTAAAAAAGTACCACATGCCCTATAGACACTCAGCAGTTCCTACAAACTGTTTTATAGAGACAGTCTCACTCTGTTGCCTAGGCCTGGGTGCAGGAGTGCAACCATATGCTAACTGCAGCCTTGAAGTCGTCAGCTAAATCAATCCTCCTGACTCAGCCTCCAGAATACACTACAGGTGTGTATCACCATGCCCAACTAATTTAAAAATTTTTTTGTAAACAAGTGGGGTCTTGCTATGTTGCCCAGGCTGGTCTTGAACACTTATCCTCAAGCAATCCTACTGTCTTGGCCTTCCAGAGTGTTGGGATTACAGGCGTGAGACATCATACCATGCCAGCCTGGTTCTTAAAATTTTTAATATGCAAAAGATTCAGATGCAGTAGGTTTTGACATGATTTGAGAATCTGCACTTTCGACAAACACTGCCAAGTGACTCTGATACAGGAAGTCTCTGGAAACTTTGAACTCAGGCCAAAGGATGACCAGCAAGGACCTCAGGGATGGTATCACCAGGTTAGTGGTTTCAGTAATAATCTTTTATCTCTACCCTGAAGCTGATTCTCAAAACAAGTCAAATGCCATTTCAATACTTGCTTAGCCTTATTTAAATTCATTGGTCTTTAAGTACAACTTCTAGCCATTTTAAACAAGCTACTCTCATGGGGCAGCTACTATGTTCTACACAGCGTCATCAGTGATTTACACAGGTATATGATCCCATTTTATAGATGAAAATTTTGAGCTTCAGTTAAGTGAGTGCTGACAACCATTAAGTGACAGATTTGGAAATCAAACAGATCTGCATGTTAATATAGTCTGTGTTCTATGGAGTCTAAACTTCCCACTAATTATACCTTAATAGAAGTAAAACCAATAAATAAAAACCCTTATTTGTAAATAAAGGAAGGGGAAGAATTTTACTCTCAAATATTCTTCACTTTAGAAAAAGACTGTAAGAAATTTCTTTATGAGCTTTGAAAGTACATTTAAATAACTTAACAATGACATGGCAACCTCTGAAAATGAATCAATCTTAAGAATCCTTTTCTAAAGCAAATAACCACCCTCTGAACTAATTAGAGCTGGTTCACTACAGATCTAGCAGTGGTTCTCAAACTGGGCTACTAATCAAGAATCGCTTGAGGGAGCATCTTAAAAATAAATTATAGGCTTCACTCTAGTTCTTCTGAATCAAAATCTCTGAAGTGTGACCCCAAGGTCTTTATTTTTTAAGCTCCCCAGGGGGTTCTGATGAGTAACTAGGGTTCAGAACTACTGTTCCCTTAACACCAGCATTCTACAAATAAATAAATTTGAGGACCTAAAAGGCTAGGATTTGCCTAACAACACACAGCTTCTAAGTGGCACAGTAGGCTGGAAAAACAATATCCTGACTCTAGTTTGGTGCTTTTACACCAATTCAAGCTGCTGTTTTTGGTATAAGACTGTACTTATTTCTGCTCTGTTGCTTATGCCTTGCTGAGTACTTACTATTCACTATCCTACAACTTATTCCCTCATCTGCAAACTGAGAATAATAATAGTGCCTGCCTCTTGAAAGTTGCTGCAAGGATTAAATAGTATAACATTTGTTATATAATGTACTTAACACAGTGCCTGGCATATTGTGAGTACTCATTAGCCAGGTTATATAATCCACTAAAAAATATGCCTATTTTAACTGGAGAGGATATACTGAACCACTCCAATTACAAAATGTACAAGAAACCCATGTTCAGCTTTGGAGTCCAAAATGACTTTAAACTCAGGGTTAAGTTTAAAGCCTTAGTATCTAATATCTTGTTTTTCTAGTCATTTACTTATGTCAAAAGTTAGTTCATGCCACAAAGGATGCGTCTGTGTAGTGAACTAATTTCACAATTACTGATTGAACTGACTGTTTTACACCACTGTTTCTCCCAGGATGCCTCAGAACCATCTAGTAACTGCATCTCTGGGTGACAACAGGGAATCTGTATTTATAAAAGACCCCTCCCCATTCTCAGGCAAACCAAGATTTGATAACCACTAGTGTTCAGAATCCACGACCACCGCAAATGGCCTCTCAAGTCTCTCCAGCAAAAAGCTATCGTGCTCTGTAAACAGAAGAGCAGCGTCATCAGGTCCTGATGCAAACAACAGCTGGGCCCAGCTGGGACGAGTAGCCTTGGTGATCACAGAGGACGGCCCGGACCCCCTTCCCTCCTATGAAACACAAAATTACAAAGGCGCCCTCCTGCAATTCCCGTGGGAGACAGTGCTGCCTAGGCGGCTACGAGGAGCTAAGGTTGACTCAACAGCCTCCTTCCCAGGGGCAAGGCCAAAGGAAGGCGACCCTGGATGGCTAACCAGGCCCCAGCGGCGCCAGGAGGTTAACGACCCTACTTGCCCTGTTCCTTGTCATGGCCAAGAGCCTCCACTACTCCGCGGGCCAGCTGCCGGAAGTGCGTCACCCCACCCTGCGGAGAATGCCGGGAGTTGTAGTCAAGTGGCTACTCTAGCAAGCTGATTCATCGTTTTTAAAACAAGAAAAACACCTCTGCATCCTGAAAAAGTTGTTTTATACCCAACATGTGTAATGGTTCTTCCCTTTTCCAATCAACAAAGTGAACTTTCTTAGCGCTCATGCGGAAGGCCGGACTACAAGTCCCGGCATGCTCTGCAGGGTTCCCCTGGCGCCGGGCCACCGTCGTAGGTGCGGGTCGCATGAATGGAGCGCCGGGCGTAAGGCAAAGCCTGGCACCGTCCGCGCGGCCGGTACCTGCTCCCGGAGCGTGAGTGCGGGGTGTGGGGTGTGCGCGTGCGCGCTCGGAGGGGGCGCCAGGCGAGCGCGCCGGGCAGTTGCGGGCGCGTGGCTGCTGAGGTTGGCGGCGGTGCCGCGCGCCCGACGGTCGGGTGGTTGCGGGGCCTCCCGCCTCGACCCGGGCTGCGGGCAGCCGTGGCGGCCGCCGGGGACCGCAAGGGGCGGAGGAAAGGAGGGGGCCGGCCCCGGCACTCGGAGGAGCAGCTGACCATGCCCCGAGACAACATGGCCTCCCTGATCCAACGGATCGCCCGCCAGGCTTGCCTCACCTTCCGGGGCAGCGGGGGCGGCCGCGGCGCTTCCGATCGCGGCGCGGCGTCTGGCCCGGAGGCGCCGATGCCACCGGGCTTTCCTGAGAACCTGAGCAAGCTGAAAAGCCTTCTGACCCAGGTCCGCGCTGAGGACTTGAACATCGCCCCGCGCAAGGCCACACTGCAGCCGCTGCCGCCCAACCTGCCGCCCGTCACCTACATGCACATCTACGAGACTGACGGCTTCAGCCTGGGCGTGTTCCTGCTCAAGAGCGGCACGTCCATCCCGCTGCATGACCACCCGGGCATGCACGGCATGCTCAAGGTGCTCTATGGCACCGTGCGCATCAGCTGCATGGACAAGCTGGACGCGGGCGGCGGGCAACGGCCGCGGGCCTTGCCGCCGGAGCAGCAATTCGAGCCGCCGCTGCAGCCCCGGGAGCGGGAAGCCGTGCGACCTGGTGTACTGCGCTCGCGGGCCGAATACACCGAAGCCAGCGGCCCTTGCGTCCTCACACCGCACCGGGACAACCTGCACCAGATCGACGCGGTGGAAGGTCCTGCCGCCTTCTTGGACATCCTGGCCCCGCCCTACGACCCGGACGACGGCCGGGACTGCCATTATTACCGGGTGCTGGAGCCGGTCAGGCCCAAGGAGGCCTCCAGCTCGGCCTGTGACCTGCCCCGAGAGGTGTGGCTCCTGGAGACCCCGCAGGCCGATGACTTCTGGTGCGAGGGAGAACCCTATCCAGGTCCTAAGGTCTTCCCTTGAAGCCATCGGCACCCAGGAGCGGTGGGCCGAAGACGTGCCCTACCCTACCACAAGGGCTGTGTCTCTACCCCCTAGCCTGGGCCTTGGATCTACTGGAATGAGCAGCAGCCGCTTCCTCGGCAGCCTTGGGAAGCACGGGCGACTGGACAGCAGCAGCTGGGCACGGTTATGGGGGCGGGGTGGGCGGGGAGGCTAGATTGTTTCCTGGTTCTGTCACTGCCACCGGGGCTTTGATTTGGGGGAGTAGGGCAGGAGATTATCTGAAGCGCTTCCATCCTAAAGCCATAATGAAAGTATCTTCCTCTCTTCCCCATTCTATACAAAATACTAAGTGGTTTTCTTCCTCCTACCTCCCACCCCTTAGGTAAATAGGGTTTATTTTCCACTCATGCCCTTATGCCCTTTTTTTCTTAAGAGTTTTAACTTATTGACTGTGCATGACCCAGTGGTTTGAATTGTTTTTCGTTCAAGTCATTGGTAAAAACTAGGTTTAAAGAGATGAGCTACTGTTTAAAGTGAGCTGGCCTGCCTAATTAATTCCTTGTGAAAATTAAATGGCTTTTTCATTTTGGGGATTACTCTCACAACATAACTATGCATGTAGAGGACAAGATTTATTTTCTTTCCTCCCTTTGCCCAGTAGCCACATCTGGTTTACTCAGGCAGCATCTACTAAGAAATTCAGCACCTGCATGTCTCTGTGACATGGTCACTTAGAGCTTATCTTCCCTATGAATCTACAGATCTGTGAGTTGAGCAGATTTCATGTTGCAGATTCACCTTCAATGCAAAGACTGTATTATCCTCACATGACTTTTTTTCTCTTACTGCACTTCAAAAGGTGATAGAATAATTCTATATTTTCTAACGGGAAGATTCAAAGGAGCTGAATCTGTTATGCTTCCAAACAACTGAATGTAAAACACCCCTAGCCAGCTGTTGCATTTCATATCTTTATTTACTTCCAATATTTTACTGTAAAAATAGGGAGAAATACCATGTTGAGAACTGCTTCACATTCTCTCAGGAACTCTAATGTTCCCGACGCAGGTGGTTCCCGCTGTGTTGCTGGCAGTGTTATCTCAGCCCTCTCCCTAAAACGACCGAGCGCTGGGTTCATCTAATGTGGTTTTCTGTAGGAAGGCACAGAAGGCACAGATGATCACAGCTAGAGAATTGAGAATTAGCTATACTACTACCAGTTTAGGGCACCAAAACTTGGGATTAAACACTTCCCATTTCCCACTCCCAACTCTTGAACAGTCTTGCTATCTGTGACTCGTTTTATTTTTGTGCTTTTAATAGTCTGAGCAATCTTACCTTGTTTACAGGTTTATTGACTCCATTTGCTTCAGACCATGGAGCACTGTTTCTTTTTTACTATTTATAGGATTCCTTTTTTCACAAAACTTTTAATAAAAACAAATTGTAGAAATAAACACATTAACATTTGCCCAGCTGTCGTCTAAGCCCTCTTGATTGACTTGCCCAAGTGGTGATAGCATTCTAATATCTATAATAAAGGGAGATTTGCTATTAGTGGTGGAATGTTGACCTTGTATGTAGAGAAACAGTATGTGCCTTTGCCTCTTTATGCAGGCTGTGTTACAGAGACCCAGGATGAGGGAGTATTTGTTCCCAATTTTTAAGATAGTATTAAAAAGCAAATACTTGGTGAATGATTTAAAAATAAAACCAAAACAAAACACAAAAAGATACTCATTCAACAGGACATGGAAAACTATGTTATAAAACCTGACACAGGCATAGTACCAAGCATTTCCTCCAGGGTTGCTAAAATTGTTTTCTTGTAGTTCCACATTCTGGTGTAGTTTAAAATGCCTTTGGGGGCAGTTTGAAGCAGTTCTTCATGCCACTTAGTTTGAAAATAAATTCTAGATATGCAAATGATTTTCTTAGAAAACTTCATGAAATAAAAGGTTTTTTTTTCCATAGCACAGTAATGAATGTGGTTATCAATCATACTTTTTTGGATTATATTGTAGCAAAAGGTTGATTGGCTTACAAAGATTGTTAATAGCAACGTATGTGATATAATAAAACCTGGAGTACAGTAACCTAACCTACAAAACATCCTGACTGTAGGAGAGGAATAAAGGAAGAGTTATTATGACTCTATGAAAAAAAAATTTTAAGTTTTTATTTACAAAGCAAATTGGAAGAAAAAACCTAAGGTGCTTTTCAAAAGAGTAACCAAAATTGTTGCAGGCCAAAACAGCAATATGGTATGTCAATATTTAGTTCAATAAGAGCAGTGAAACTTCTGGTTCACTAATAAATTCTGAGTAAACAAAATGTAACTTGTTTAGTGAGCCACTAAGGAATAGTGTCTTTGTAATATGCTTATTACAAAGACAAAATGTGGTGCAGAAAGTAATCTTGCACCTGTGTGCATAAACTGTTAGTCATAACTGACTGTGTGTTGCTCTTGTGTTTCCATATAGTCCCCTCCAATACAGATAATGTTTTAATAACAACTGTGGGATTAAAAGTCATCTTCCCCTAGGAAAGACTAATGAGCACAATGATATTAATCACTTTTGTGATGAATAATAAACGCAATAATTGCCTCATGGGTGAGAAATTGTCTGTCTAAATGCTTCCTAAGCTTTTAAAGTATCTGGTCCTGTCACTGGCCAGTAAAATCAACGCAGAGTATTGTGTACCTACTTACTATTTTATGAGAATTGATTTTTCACTAAGCCTGATTTGAATGGGTTGCATTTACACCAACTCCTATTTATTAGTGAAAATGATAGCCCACTTTTTCAATAATACGTGTTTTGTCAACAGGAGTGGGATTTCTGAGCTTTAACACTACTAAGCCTGAAGTTTTTTCAAAATCCACACCTTTTATTCCCCTTTTCATTGTCTCCTTGTAGGTGCCTCCATCCTGGCATCTCGGGAGGACTCTGCCATTACTCCTCTGTTACTGATTTCTGAATCTTGAGCTCTAGCTCTAATGCCCAATGAAGAAGCGATATGTCTTTAATTCAGGGCTTGCCTATTGCTTTCCAACTCCAACCTCTAAATGAAAGACCTGCAATTACAGAATTAATAGTAAGTGTATATACAGAAGCCAATCACTGATCACTTCCATTGCAATGAGGCATCTGCTGTCAAAGAAGGAAACCATTTGTCAAGTCCCTTATAGATATTGAATCTTCAAACCCGAATCTGGGGATGGTTACATTTCTGGATTAAAATCAGTGTACTGGTAATCCCCGCACTTTGGGAGGCTGAGGTGGATTGATCACCTGAGGTCAGAAGTTGGAGACCAGCCTGGCCAACATGGTGAAACCCTGCTTCTACTAAAAGTTAGCTGGGCATGAGTCTGAGGCAGGAGAATCGCTTAAACCCGGGAGGCAGAGGTTGCAGTGAGCCAAGATCACACCACTGCACACCAGCCTAGGCGACAAGAGTGAAACTCTGTCTCAAAAAAAAAAAAAAAAAATCAGTGTACTTATGAAAAATAAAAGCATGTTTAAAATTGTTTAGAGATAAATCTTCATTATTGCAAGATGGCCAGGGAAAACCTTACCTGCTCTGATGTCTACAGTCTGATTACCATTAAAGGTTCATAATGTATAATGTAAGATTATGTTGTACTAAAAACTAATGGCCTTCTGCAGATTTCCAAAGCCCAAGTAGTAATATACGCTTAAAAATAGTTTATTTCCTTGAGAGTGAGCCTAAAGACAGCATGAAGGAAAACACATCTGAAGCTAGTTAATGTCTAATCGGACTATTTTGCTGTAACAAAAAAGCTTACTTTGTATTTAACTAAGGAAAATAAGATAGTACTGTATAAGAAAACAAAAATACGTTCATTCTAGAAGGAGTTTAGGACTTACTTTCTTTCCTTGTTTTTTGCTTTGTTCTCCTGTAGAATTTGTTTAGTTTTAGCTTCTACTGGCAGCATTTTTGGGACTTGTGTTGATGCTGACCACTCTTACACAGACACACACACACACACACACACACACACACACGGTATTGAATAGTTAAAATGTCACTGCAGCCGTTTTTAACAGATATGAAACAATTTGCCTTAATCTTATTAGCAGCTGTGATAATGAAATTAAATAGCCTGGTTTATGAACATTTATAAACCTTACTTAGGTATAATCAACCCATTTTTAATATGAATTGAACCATCTCAAAAGCATTATGAATCTTTAAGGAATTTATTCTCCAGAAGTTGCTTTTGAAAACTAACAGCAACAACGAAAATATCAATAATATTCTGTAAAGTGTATGTACAATATTAGAGGACGTTTTTCTATGCTTTATTTCTTGAGCAATGTAAAAAATGAGGCATGTGCAGGAAGCACTCTGAACATTTTAAGAAGAGAGCAAAATCTGATTAAAGATACTGACCTTACATGTTGAAATCTAATAGTTTTAAAGCCACAAAGTTGGCTCTGAGAAAACACTGAGGTGTGGTGTTCCTCATGGTATGTGTGTTAGCGCTACCTCACCAAGCCCACATCAGGGTGAAGGTGATTATGTAATCAATTTTGCTGTCATCAAAATATCTTCTATTTTATTTTTGAGGTGACTTTTAGTCGATTGCTTTGTAAGTGATTGTTAGATTATCTTGATTGAAGATACTCTAGAATTTGGCAAGACAAATGTACCTTACAAAATTTGGGTAAACTATATTTTAATATAATGAAATCTTGGTAGGAGGGAAGTATTCTTTAAAAACATGTAATTATCAAAATGTGGCATTGTCTTCTACTTGCCAAAGTTGGACAAGCAAGGATGATCCTATGCCGACAAGCAGGGAAATAGGAACTAATGGGAAAACACCAGTCACTAGAAAAATCTGAAACAAATTCTGAAACCTCTGTTTTGTAGCAATAGAGGGATTCTACATCCTTGAAACAGGGATGAAGAAGAGACATGAAAGAAAGGAATTAATTCCCTCCACAAATTTGATCTCAAATTCGAGTGCTAGTAAAGGCAAAAGGTGGTTTCCAGAGTAGCTGTGACTATCGGCTATTCTGAAATACAGGTTGAGTTTGAGGGAGTCTTAACGGTGCTGATGGGCAAACAGACAAACGGATTTTCAGATGTCAGCTAAACAGTGAACGCTGCTGCAACATGTTATGTTTGTGTAAGGATCCAGAAGTGGGTGAACTTAAATGATATTTAGGCCCAGATTTTAGAGTAAAGATAACTTCACACAGGCATCATCTGTTTACTTTGTGGCTAAATTAACTATTTTGTGGTGAATTTATATTTTTAAATCACTACAAAAGGCTTGCAGTAAAATGAACCATACAGTATATTCTTTGCAAATCCTTATTCAGTACCATGGAGAACTATATCGGCCTATTTAGTTTAGATTATCTTTGAAGTTTTCTTGAGGCACCACTATCTAATGAGCTGAATATTTTGATAGTCACTTCTAGACCCACCAAACCTTTGGCAGATCAATAATCCTTTCGAATAGGGGTAATCAATTGGGAAGTGAAGGTTGGATCGAAATGAGTCCTGGGGTAATTCCTTTTGACAACCCATTAATGCTGTCATCAGCAGCGTCTGGGAGCATTTTAGATGTAAAGAGATGATAGCGCTTTTCAAAAAGTTTTCTGTGGTCGTGAGACTAATCCTGGAAGCTGAAAGTCATTTCCAGCTTGACCACGCCACCACACTTTCCACAAAGCCACATCTCATCTGAGTTGCAGACCCTGGTCAGGGTTCTGAAAGTGGTTGCAAATGTGTAGTCTCCGAGTGGGCACTTGTTTATAAGTATTTATTTTCCGGAGCCCACTCAGGAGCACAGAGAAGCTATAGGCTGTTAGAGACAACGGAACAATGAGTCAAAACAACGCCTCCCCACTTTTACACTAATGCATGGGGGAAATCCCCGGAACACTAGTGTTTGATTATGAATGGAGCCTCCTTTGGGGTTGGTGTCCACTGGCTAGCAAAGAAGATCTGGAGACCCTGGCTTGGTAAAAGCATTTTCACTGGTGCTTACTGCTGTTTTTAAGAAATAGTCCCACAGAAATTGAATGACTAATTCCTACCCAGTAAGTATTTCAGAAATGATTTCTGCAACAAAAATATTGTTGAAAAGTATTTATTTACACTATAGTCATAAACCATCCATTATCTGAACTTCAGTTAGTGGTTTTGCATTAGAATAGATCATTTATTTTTTCACAACTATTAAGAGCTAATAACCAAACAAATCAGCTCCAGTAACATTATGTACATTCTTATCTGAAATTTGACTACAAAGGTAACACTTTTAAGTCACAAAACAAAGCATACAAAAATATACTTTCTAAAAAAAATTCCAAATATTAATAGGCAGAAATATACAGCCATACTAAACCCAGGGAGTGATTTTTTTTCCATAATAAGGCAACCCATTTACATGCAGACCCTGTAACATTGTCTACATCACACAAGGCACCAAGGACACTTCCAACACGATTGCATGCATCCTAGTTTCAGAGAATATATGTACATCCCCCTTAAATAAGTTAACCTCTGACTCATTTCAAGAGATCATAAATGCTTTACATTTTTTCCCCAAAGATTCAGAATTTAGAGAACAGTGTACATCAAAAATACACAAAATCTGAGTGGATATACACTGAAAAAATAGTCTACATTTCTCACGAAAAGGAGCAGATATTGCTATGTCCCTCCCATCACATTGCACTTCTGTTCTCTGAGTTTATAATACATATTGCTTCAAGGGTTGAGACAACTAGATATGCTCTGATTCGCCATTCAAGGGCCACAGAGTGCGGCATTCAGGCCATGCTTCACTCACTGTACAGTCCCCCAAATCAGTCGCAAGCCATAAAGTGCACATCAGTTTTGCTTGTCTTTTTGCTGTCCCCACTTGAAGGGATCAGCATCTCCCAACCTATTGTAGAAAACGTCTTAGATTAATCCTGATATCCAGGGTCAAAAGCCTGGGAGGGGTCAAAATAAGGGGAAGCGGGGAGCAAAACCTAGTCAAACAACCCTTTAAAGCAGGGTCAGACCTCAGCCCTCAGCCAGGGGCCCCCACCCCATCCCCCTCTAAGCCTCCCTTTTGCCTTGGGTTGATAGTCAGCTCATCTATGAGACTAGAATGGGCTAAGTTTTAGGAAGGACATGCTTCTAGGTGGAAAGTGGGCAGTGCTAGGCTCCACCAAAGCCCTTCGCCCAACGAAGGGAGGGAGGGGCAGGGAAGGGTGGTAGTGTTTGTCGTGCAGCTCCAGTGGACAAAGGGATTCCGGGACCTTTGGGAGCTGGTATGTCAGCCTGAGTCTCATCTCAAGGTGTCCGGGTCCGAGAGGAGCAAGGGGCCAGCGGCCCTCCACCAAGAGTGCCGCTGTTGCTGCTGCACAGGGTACCCCCAGGCTGTGCGCCCCCAGAGCAGGACGCTGTGGACGGGGCTGGCAGTGATGCAGAGGGTGCACTGCTTTTCCGCTCTTTCTGTCTCAGGTGGATCTTGGTGTGGCGCTTCCTCTCATCACTCCGGGCAAACTTTCGGCCACAGTAGTCACAGGCAAAGGGCTTCTCACCAGTGTGCGTGCGGATATGGGTGGTGAGGTGGTCACTGCGGCTGAAGTTGCGCATGCAGATCCGACACTGGAAGGGCTTGTGCCCAGTGTGGATTCGGATGTGCCGTGTCAGCTCGTCGGAGCGGGAGAACCGCCGGTCGCAGCCTTCTGCTGGGCACGGATAGGGCCTCTCATGTACTGGCGTCTTGCTAGGTCTGTTGGGGTACTTGCGAGGCCTCAGAATGGGCCGCAGTGGTAGGTGGTGTGGGTTATAGGCAGTGGCAGCAGCTGCTGCTGAGCTGCTACCAGGCAGCCGGGGTCCCTCGCTGCCTCCACTGGCCCCTGGTCCAGTCACCCCAGCACTGGGGCCCCCCAGGGTAAAGTTACGGATGGTAGAGAGTGGAGTGAGTGGAGGGGGCACCCGAAGGGTGTCCAGGGGGCAGGGAAAGGGCTTACGGTCTGGGCCAGCTGTACCATGTAGGTCTCTCTGGCACTGAGATGGAAAGAATCCAGGATAGTCTGGGATCATCGGGAAGAGACCTGGGTCCGTGGCTGGCTTGGGGGACGGGTAGGAAGGAGGTGGTGGGTAGGCCAGAGAGGAAGAGGTGGAGGTGGTGGCTGCTGACAGGAATGCAGAAGGGTCCTGGTAGAGGTCTCCCGCACAGCCAGAGTAAGGAGGAGGAGGCGGTGGCGGAGAGTACAGGTGGTCCAGGTCAGGCTGGGTCTGGGACATGGTGCACACACCCAGGGGTCCTGTGGCCAGTGGGTTGGGGGAAGCAGACGTGACGCTGGACGAGGCTGTGGTCGAAGCTGGGGAGGTGACCCCTTGCAAGATGCCTGCACTCACAATATTGATGATGCCTTCTGGGTAGCAGCTGGCACCAGGGTACTGAGGGTCAATGGAGAACTTGCCCATGTAAGTGAAGGTCTGGTTTCTGGGTGCAGAGACGGGAGCAAAGCTGCTGGGATATGGGAGATCCAACGACCTCTTCTCTCCAGTCATGTCAATGTTGATCATGCCATCTGGGGAGGGAAAAGGCAGAATAGAGGTGGAGCGATGAGAAAACAGCCAGGACTTCCTTCTCATCTCCACTCACATGGGTCCATTTCCAAGGCCCAGAGTCTTAGCACTGAAGAGCTGGGGCAAAGTCCAAAAGGTGGGGAAATTGTGGCCCATAGACAGTAAGAAGAGGCTAGCTAGCCCAAGATCCCACTGTGGCAACCCATTGGCAGTATGGAACTCAAGAACAACCTCCAAAAAAGCAGAATGAGCTTTTCCCATCTCCCCTCCACCCCCAGCCATCTGTGGCTCTAGTCCCCAATAAAAAACACCCAATAATAGCAACAACAATATTAAAAAATCCCCATCTGCCCGGAGCTTCTCTCTCTTTTTTGCCTGGGGGTTCCACGGCTGAGGCACCAAAACACCACCCAAGAATCGACCTATCCCAGCCAGTGCCGCCACGGTGCCAAACCGTGAGGAGAGCCCGAGAAGGGGGTGGGTGATTTCCGGGCTGTTCCCCATCCCCGGCGCCTGGTGCCTTCTCTCCCTCCCTCTCCCGCTGCGCTTCAGCTGAGAGCTGCTGGAAGGAATCGGGGCTGTAGAGGAAGGAGTCTGTAGGTTGGTTCCCTCCCAATCTTCTCCGCCTTTCCTGACACCCGCGCGTCCCTGCCTCAGCTCAAGGCCAGTGGCCCGGCTTCGAGGAAGGCGCGGGGGCCTTGGGAGACGACTTTCCACGGCATCGCCAAGGAAACTGGCGTTGCCGGTGCCCCCGCGGGCCTCCCTCTGCAGTCCGGGGGCTGCTTCCCGCCGTTGCCCGCCCTCCTCCACCACCCACTCCCTGCCTCCGCCGGCCGGAGCCCCCGCTTCGCTAACCCCCTCAACTTAGCGGGCGGCGCGCAGGTGAGGGCGCGCCTCCAGGCCGCTTCAGGGGAGCTCCTAGATTTTCCCGGGGTCGGCTCTGCCGGGGAGGGAGCTACCGACGCTTTCCCCTGGCACTTCGCCGCCGCTCGGCTCTCCAGACGCGCAGGTCTCCCCAGGAGCCCCGAACTTTACCATCACTTTGCCCCTGCCCCGAGAGAGGGGAGGTCGAAGTGTCGCTGGCCAGAGGGCCTGAGCAAGCCTCGAAGCTCGGTGGAGGGGGCGCCTCTTCCACCCCGCATCCCTGTGCTCGCCAGGGGAATGGGTGCGCCGGGGCGCACGCACGCCGGTTTGCCGGCGACCTGGTGCATCTGCCCGCGCGCCCCAGGCCCTGCTATCGCAGGTTCCTCCTATACCCACTTCGAGTCTCCAAAGCCAGTGCAGTCAGCACCGTCCACTTGGAGCCCCAATCCTCTCCTCCGATTCCCGCACACCCACTGCACCCCACCCACCAGCTCCGGGCCGCGCAGGTCCCGGGCGGCGAAGACACGCGGCTTACCTCCGGCCACTCCGTTCATCTGGTCAAAGGGGCCTCCCAGTTCGGCATTGGGAAAGATGGTCACCGACGTGGCGGCGAGGTCCTCCACCGGGTAGATGTTGTCAGACAGCTGGTGCACAAAACCACTGAGAGTTACTGGGATTTTGTCTACGGCCTTGGCGGTCATCATTTGCTCCTCGCGCAACCTGGAGACCCAACTCCCTCGCTACCTGGAGTGTCAGAAAAGCCGTTTTGGAGAGGGGTTGGACTGAGCCTGGGATGGTATCTCCTTTTGCCCTCCACACTTAAAAACAACCACCACACACACCAAAAAGAAAAAGAAAAAAAAAAAAAACAACACAGAAATAAAAGTAGCAAACAAGTTGCTGTTTTTTAAGAAAGAAGAAAAATGGCTATTTGCCACTGACTCTCTCCTGTCTGTGTTCCGGCTGCTGGGAAGCCAGGAGATGCTGGTGTAGTGTTATTATAACAGTCAGTGTGTCCCCTCGCCGAGCTATTAATCAATTGCTGCTCGCTCAGTTAGACGGAAAGTGTTGCTCTAAGTATTTATGGGCAGGTCTTCAATATCCGTGACGTCGCTGCCCATATATGGACTGAGGAACAGGGCTGGGCCAGGAGGCTTTTGCCGTCACATGGCTAATTTGCATACACGGGCTCGACCGCGCGGGCTCCGCTGAGCTCGCGACTCCCAGCTCGCAGCCGGCGGGGATCTGCTGGGGTCCCGGGCGCGCGGCCCTAGCTGCAGCCTGGGTCCGATGCGCAGGGATCGCGTGGGAGCGGGCACGCCACGGACCCCGCCGCAGCCACAGCAAGAGCCCAAGCGGCTCCAGGCTGCGGCTCAGCCTCCCGGGGCGGGGAGGAATTCCGGTTCTCCGGGACTTTCCAAAAAAGGCGAAGATCCGGTCCTGGCGGCTCCGCCTCCCTAGCCCTTGTTTGGGAGCCATTCCGGAAAATTAAACTTCGGAAAGAAACCGAGCGGAGCCGAGACACTACAGTCAAACCCCTACTCACTTTCTTGGCAGCTCAAAACCGCAAGCAAAAGGAGGCAGCAAAGAAAAAAAAAAAAAAGCTACATGCATTCACGGAAGCTGACTGCTTTTTTCTGAATTACTTGGTGGAAAGAAGTGGCTGGTGATAAGAGTGAATGCGTATTGCTTTTTTGGAAAGTCTGTTCTATTTATACAGGAGCGAAAACGGAACAGGTTTGGGTTGTTTGTTTGTTTAAGTATTTTGGGCACCTTGAGACTGGGAGGGTAAACCCTAGGAGGAGCAGAATAACTGTAGGGAGCTTCGAGAGAAATCCTCAGCCGGAGACACCCTCCTTCCTCTGCCCGCGCGTTCCCCGCCCCCCTTCAGCTGCTGCGCTGAGCGGGCGCCCTTCCCGGCGCGTCTGGGCGGTCGGCTGCGTGGGGGCGTCCAGATGGAAGCTTGGACACTCACCCTGTCCCTCCACACACACATACACACTCACACTCGCTCCACTTCCGCTACACACTCCCGCCCCCGCTGCCCTCATCACACACCCACTCACAACACCTTACACTACACACCTCCCTGTTGACTGAGTGCGCCCGCGCGCCCGCGTTGCCAGCAGTGTCCCGGAGGCAGAGGGGGCGCCCGGGCTCGCCGGACAGGAGGCTCTGTGAAGACACTGTCCTGACCTTCACTATCTGTCCTGGCCACCATAGAACCCCCCTGACCCCAACAGCCCATGATCCAGGGGCGCGCCCTGCCCCCACCCGAGCCAGAATACATGCACTAGGAGAAATATTTTGTCGCCCTCGCCAAAACACACCTCCGTGAGCCCCGCGCGGTTCTCAGTGACGGCCGGCGGCATCTCTAATGCCACTTTCAAGACACCATCTCCATCCCCCCACCCACTCGTTTTACTTTGCAAGTAGAAACCTTTCTATTTAGTTCCCAACGCAATTTTAAACAACTTTTCCAAGGTCCAAATGGCAGCAGGTTCTGGCTTGCTAGGCGCAAAGCTTCTACCTCCGGGTGCGCCCCAGCCCGTATGGGTAGCCCGTCCTGGCCCAGGCCCCACAGGAGGCTGGTCCTGGGTCCCCAAGCCCAGCGCACCGCCGCCTGCGTGGCTCATTCATGGTCGTTTGTGCGGGTTGCGAGCTGCCCCAGCCCTTTCCCGCTCCAAAGCCGCGGAGGCCAGGGATAATGCGTAGTGAGCCTCGCCGGCCTGTCCTGTCCCTTTTTCACCCCCGGCCGGAGCGGCCCTAGCCTCTTGTGGGCTGGAGCGGGCGGGAGCCACGGCGCCACGCCGTGGAGGGAGCGCGGTGCTGCAGGCGGCTCTCCAGTAGCTCACCTGCCGCGACCGCTGCTGCCCTGCGCCAGTTCTCGCCAAGCCCTGCGCACCGCATTCAGGGCCTTGGGGCGGCGGAGAGCGGTCTCTCCCTCCGCTCCTCCACCCCTCTGCTTCTCTTCTCCCTCCAAAAAAGCTGGTCTCTGGAGACCAGCCATCTCTTTGACTTCAATCACCCAGAGCACATTTGGGAAAGTTTCCCGCTTGCGCTGTGCGCTCTTTTCCAATTGGGGATTAAAAGGACACGGAAAGAAATGGCAGCAACGTTAGTACCCTAGTAGATACCCCACCTCCGGCAAAAACGTGCAAAGTCCTATTTCAAAAGAAAAGAAAAAGAAAAAAAGATAGCTGCGTTCTTACCACGTGCGCCAGCCCGCTCCGCCTGCGCTCCGGTGGGTCCCGCGGCCCCCGCGCTGACCATGGGCAAGACGACGCCTCGGAGGGGAGCCCGACTCGCATCTCCAGCCCTGAATCTGAAAGAAGGGAGAGAAGCCGAATTATGTAAATGCGTAACCCGGCGAAGGGGCTTAGGTTATGGCCCCCGCCGGCCCCTGAGGTGAGGCACCCACCGGCGGCAAGCGCTGGCGCGGCGACTGATCGCGCTTCGCTCCTCTCTGCGCACGTGGGCGGACCGGCAGGCGGGCGAGTTGCCCGGGCCGCCCGGCGACTGGCGCTGCTGCCAAACCCGTCGGCGGTCGCCGCGCGCCGCCCCGAGAGGGAGCTCCTGGACGCCCAAGTGCCCGGCCAGCAGGGTGCGGAGAGCAAGACGCCGGCCGGGGGCGGCCTGAGGGAGGGAGAACCGCGAGGTCTCCGGCTGCCACCCTTCCCGGAAGAGGCGGCCAGTGGAAGGCGGGTGGAGGAGGGGCCCTTCGAGGAGTCTTCAAAGCACGTTAGGGTAAATGAGAGTGACCGACCCTCTGAAATTCTTCGGAGATTTCCAAGGACTCACACCTCCCCCTAAGAGCTACGCTGCATCAGCCCGTGGTGCGCAGGGAATGGGGTGGGGGTGGGGGCGGGGACGGGCGGCAGCCGCGGGGAGGCCCGGGAACGCCTGGGGCCAGTCCTGGGAGGCCTTTACTGAACCTCCGCTGAAACGGGTCAGTAGATAACTCCTTTTTTTTTAAAGAGTGTCTCTTGCGAAGTACGAACCTTTAAATATGAATAGTATAGATAATGGAGCAGAATCAAGGCGCATTCTTTCAAGCCAACAAGCTCAGAAAGCTAAAGTGGCTTGCCTGAAGTCACGTAGCTAGTAAGTGGTCGTGTCCAAACTTGCAGCCGGGTCTTCTGAATCCAAGTACGGTGCACAGTGGTCGCTACATCGTGCCTTCAGGAAAACCCAGTTGCGGAAAGTGAACAGTTCTTTGAGGATTGGGAGCCTGACTCAGCCCACTAGGGAAGAATCAGGCCACCTCCGCCAATTTCATCTCCTTTCTTTGGCATTTCTGAGGAGAGCAAAGCTGACTGAGGTCAGGGCTTTCTACTGGCAAGGAACAAGGGGCTGTCATGGCCACACCCTCTGCTCAGTGTAAAGGGAGAATTTCAGTTCTTGGGTTCTCCAGAACTAGATTGTGGATGGAATGGCCAGACTGGCACAAAGCCAGCATACTAATAGGCGCTGTCATAAGAGAAGCCGGCCCCACAGTATCCTTCCTGGAGGCAAGAAGAGGTGAGAGAAGAAAGAAGTGCGGACAAATAAAAACTCCAAAGGGTTTACTGAGCAAGATACTGTGCTGTAGGTGAAGGGGTGTTGGGATAGAGAATGTGAGAGTTAAAATACGAACATGTACCATGGTCCCTAAGGTTAAGCACTTTAACTATTTTGTTTTGATTAAAAACCCAACAAAGAAACACCTTTCTTTAAAATAGAATTGTAAAAATGCCCAAGTAAATGGGGGACTCCAAGATGTATCAGGTCTATTAAAAGAGTGGCAAACTGATGCCAGTTTCCAATTTGTCCAGATTCTAGAGCCGGAAAGTAAAATAGCAAGGATGCAGAGAAACACTGTAGTAGGCTTGCTCCTGGGGTTGCGGGTGTTTGGGGTGACAAGCAGGGATGGCAACCTGAGGGTCCTAGCTGGACCCCAGAGTCCCCTGAGTGATTTTTAGATTTTTAACCCAGATTTTAAATTCTCATTTGCAATGTGAT
Organism: Sapajus apella; assembly: GCF_009761245.1. NCBI lineage: Eukaryota > Metazoa > Chordata > Mammalia > Primates > Cebidae > Sapajus > Sapajus apella. The sequence goes on from NW_022437018.1 coordinate 4,903,978, forward strand.
AGGATCATCATCAGCCAAGAGGGTGTCACAAACGATTGGTTAATATTTGTGCTTTGATTTATTAACACTTTTTGCACATCATCATAGGTTCTACCTAGCATAATGTCATTTTTGTTCCCTTCAATACTAATATTGTTACTGGAGTGGAAGACAAAAGAGTATCAGAATCTTCCTTAACTGTGAACACTCATGAGGGTGGGGACCTCAAACTTGAATGGCATAGAACATATGCCCTTCGGTGAAAATCAGATTAATTGCCAACTCTGCTATGCAGCCAGGTTTTCTTAAAGGTGCCCCTGTGAGCTGAAAAAACTGATAAATGGTTCTCCACATTTCAGCATTCCACTACTAATCTGGTAATCCCAGGGGCTATAAATCAAGCCCAGGCTATGCCAATCAAAACTGTGGTGAAGCTTGAGGAAAGCATTGCTTTGCATACTCCAATGTGCAACTTAAGTCACATGTCTTTGGCACAAATAATCTGAACAGGAGGAGGTAAGAGCTCTATGATCTAATTTTGCAGAAGCACCAGCACAAGAAGCAGCACTGGCCCAAGCAGTGGGTGCTCAGGTTCCCTTTAGGCATTTCATGTGCCTCTCCTAGGCTTCCATCACTACACCAAACCCCAGGGATATAGTGGTGCCTAAAAGTAGGTCCGGTTCCCACCCCATGGAATTAGCATTGTGCATCACACAAATACATGACTACCAACAATGACAATATTTGATCCCAATCAAAGAACACGACAAAGGACCCAACTGAGTCTAGGAGGTGGAGGAAGATTTCTCTAAGCAGTGATCTGAAGGGTGTGCAAGGATTGGAGGAAGATCAGTGGAGACAGCATTCCAGGGAGAAAGAACAAGTGTTGAAAGGTGCCAAGGTGGGAGGAAGCGAAGTTTATTTGAGGAATAGAGAAAGTTCATGGTTGGTGGAAACTTTCGAGGCCATCTGCATGTCTAGTGCACTGGGGCTGAAGAAGGCCAATACAGGCATCCTCCTTGGAATGTCTCCAGAGAGATTTTATTCTCTAAGATTCTTTCTTTGCTCTGCCATTTCTTTTTCTGGCTAATGACAGTGGCATTAGAATTTTTACATTTGAAATTTTTTTACCACTAAGTTTCTGCAAGTGAATGAGAACATGCTGACAAGGTTTCAGAAAGGAGAACACATACAAAAATGCCTGTTGATATCAGCATTGTGTCTCAGTGACAGTCTTAATGAAAAACATTTCTTCGTTGTCTATTTCTTAATAAGGTAATGACAGACAATGTGAATTTTGTCCCATTTTAAATGAATAGAGTTTTTAAGTGCAGCTTTTCTAGTAGAAACACATCCTGCCAAATCTACAGATCACTTTACCATTGCTGGCAGAAGATAAAAGGTAAATCAATGCATGGTTTATCATGATTGTTTAAGACAAAGTGAATACAAACCTGGCGTCCACTTTAATAAGCGATAGGCTGTCAGTCTGATCATGAAGGCTCAAAGCATAATCTCCATCCCAAATCACGCCTTTTAATATTTTTTAATCTTTCAGTGTATACCTTTAATTTATTATCTCTAATTGTATAAAAAATAAAGTTTGCTACAACTGGGGAGCTTATGGCTTTTTTTTTTTTTTTTTTTTTTTTTTTGAGACAGAGTCTCACTCTGTCACCAGGGCCAGGCTGGAGTGCAGTGGCACGATCTCGGCTCACTGCAACCTTCGCCTCTTGGGTTCAAGGAATTCTCCTGCCTCAGCCTCCTGAGTAGCTGGGACTACAGGCGCATGCCACCATGCCCAGCTAATTTTTGTATTTTTTTAGTAGAGACAGAGTTTCACCATGTTGGCCAGGATGGTCTCGATCCCAACCTCGTGATCCACCCGCCTCGGCCTCCCAGTGGATTTTTTATACATATATTACTAGCCTGCTTATATTACCAGGTTATGGAAGCAATGTTTCTTCTTCCAAATGATGTCATACTTGTTATAGAAGCTTTGCTTTTATACTGACAAAAAGACCAGGCCGTCAGTGTGTCCAGTTGTCACAGCAGTTGCTTCACAGCATTTAAACCAAAAAAGAAAACAAATTGTGTATTTCAATTAAATAATCTTGATAAGAATGGTCATTTTTCTCATGTTTATGGTTAAGATATAGGCTCTGGAGGACCATATGGCCTGGATTTAAATCCTGTGGTCCTGGGTTCAAAGCTGAATCCTGCCACTACCTGGCTATATGTTCTTAAACACCTAGGTAGTTAAAAGTTCCGTAACTTCTGTGTGACTCTGTTTCCTCATATGTAAAGTGGACAGATTGATTATAGGGTTGTTTTAAGTATTAAATATAATAATACACGTAAAAGCCATAGCATATTGTCAGTATATAGTAACTATTCAGTGATTCTTAGCTATTAAATTATTACTATTATCGACTGCCCACTCTGCACCAGACACTATATACTGTGTTGTTCTAGGTTCATTGCTTCACTTCTCGCAACCACCTTGAAATACAGCACTGTTTATTCTCATTTTACTGATGAAGGAACTAAAGCTCAGGGAAGATACACAGCTCACCCAAGTTCACACAGAACCAGAATATGAACTCTGTTATCTCAATCACCAAAGCTCACGTTTCGAGTACGTTATATAATGTAGAACAACCCATAGCACATAAAAGCAAGACAGTGGCTCTACTTCAAATATTGATATATGAAGTATTCATTGCATTTTTCCCAAATTCTGAGCTTCAGCTTCCAAGAACATTGATAATATCGTTTCTGAGCAGGCGAAAAAGGAACCCAGTAGGCAGAGGTTATTGGCATGTAATTTAAAACAAGCTATACCTTTGTGGAAAATGTCATCTAAACTTGGAAAGCCAAGTTCCACATTAATAAGAATCTAATTAATGTAACACCTTTTTTCTCAGTAAGACCACAATGCATCACAATAGTACTGTTTTTCCTCCACGGAGGTTTGGGAATATAGAATCAAAATTTTAAATTTAGGAAGAATAGGTTAGCAGATGGCCTGCAAAATCTAGAGACAGTGCTTCATAAGGGGCATTCTTGGCCTTGTGGAACCCAGTTAGGAGCATGTCTTCGTGTGATCTTCTCACATATTTTCTATGCCATTACTTCTTCAACTTCATTATAAATCCCCTTAAGGCAGGGACATCAGAAATGTGTTCTCTGTTTATATTCCAATCAAGCAAAGTTCTGGATAGGAATCCAATATTCCAGTGATGAGAGGCCCATCTGAGATTTTTATCCAACCTTGTCAGATAATTCCCAATTAATTCTACCCATCCTACTGCATGCTATGTTGTATTCGGAATAAGTGCAAGGACCTGAAAGCATCCTCTGAAGGATTTGTCCTCAGACATCCCCTTTTGCAGAGGTTTAAATCATTGAGTTCTCAGGGGCCACTCTCTGCCATCAGGACAATGAATGCTACCAACATGGTAGCAGCCAGCAGGAGCCAACTGCTCTCCTTCCTGACTCCTCTCCCACCTGCTACTGGTCCCAGATGCAGGGCAATCCAGGCAGCCTGGAGAATGGAGAGGACTCAAGGCACAGAGTAGCAGTTCTGCCTCTGCCAATGGCTGGTGGTGCTATTTGGGGTGGGTGCTTGATGCTGGGAGGCACCAGCTGTGCTTGCTACAGTCACATCACTCAAACCTTTAGTGACAGCCTTGGGAGATAGGCTTTTCTTTCCCTGTATCCAGTGATACTTCTTAACCTCATGCCACAAGAGGTAGAGACATCACATCCCCTCATGCCTGCCAGAATTTTAAGTAGCAGCCAAGGGGCCATAATGTTTAGAAAAAGAGTTTTAAGTGTTCACTATTTTGAGCGAGAAAGGTGGTGGGAGCAGGGGAGAGGATTGGGCAGAAAGAGAATGCAAGAAGCTGGCGCTGGGTACAACACTGTGTACTGGAAATATCACGAGAGTAGGAACAGGACTTAATGCCTCTCCATCTTATTTGCCTCTCCATCTTAATTGCCTCTCCATCATAACAATGGTTGATATTTATTGAACATTTCAGGATGCTAAGCACTCTCATGACTGGGATGCTTTATCTCTTTTAATCTACCAACCACACTATGAAGCAGATATTAGGATTCTTTTCACTTTACAGATGAGGAAACTGAGTCACCAAAGCCCAAGTTGCAGAGCTGATTCAGTGGAAGTGCCAAGACATGAACCCAAGTAGTCTGACTCCATTGCTGGTGTTCCCAGTACCTACTCCAACCGGTGTAACTAGACAAGCGACTTCACATCTCTGAGCCTCTGTTTCTTCATCTTTAAAATGAGACTGGGCATGCCTGCCCTAAGTGCTGTTGGCCAGAGCATTGTGAGGCATCCAAGCAAGAACACATTCTGAAAAGCAGGACAATGCCGCAAATATAATTGTCATCTCCCAGGGCAATGGTTTGGGTTGCTGGGCCTTCAGCGGCAGGGCTGAATGTAGATTGGGGTAGGGTGGGAGGCCAAGTTTATGATTCCAGGACAAGGCGTCAACCACTAAACTCAGCTTCTGACTGCTTGCTTGCTGTCCAAACCTAAGATCCTTTGAGGTGGTCTCTTTTCCCCTCCTCACGGTGCAGAATCGTCCAGATCTGTGTTTTCCTTCTCATGTGAAGATAGGGGAGTGGGGAAATATTCCTCAGAGTCTTGGGGCCTTTAGAACTAGGCGTTGGTGGGTCTGCTCCTCCTGATACTAATAGCAGGCCTAGACACATGGTCACACTCCTTCTCGAATCCTCATAATTAACTAGAATGTGTGCTGCTCTCTAAGGGCTGTTTTGGGTCCAGTGTGCTCACTACTCAGTAACAGAACAATTTCAATCAATGGCATTGTGTGCTTATAAGAGAGTCTCCCCAGAGACCTGGCAACCCCTAGCGTTTTAGAATTAGACAGATTGCTTTTTTAAAATACGATTATTCAGACAACACCCCATGGAAACTTCAAAAAGAGGAAAACTAGAACAATTTATTACATCCTTTCTTCCCTTTATTTGAATTTCATGAAACGAGCCATCAAAATCATGTCCAAAATCACCATTTTGGTCCCCTCATCTGTTACTCAGAAATCCTAGAGATGGAAAGTACTTTAACAGGGGCTTATTTCCTCACTTTTCCTGTATTTCAGGCTTTTTAAAGTCACAGATTGCTTATGGCTGGGCACTGTGGCTCACACCTGTAATCCCAGTACTTTAGGAGGCTGAGGTGGGTGGATCACGAGGTCAGGAGTCTGAAACCAGCCTGGCCAACATGGTGAAACCTGCCTCTACTAAGAATACCAAAAAAAAAAAAAAAAAAAAAAATAGCTGGGCATGGTGGCACATGCCTGTAACCCCAGCTACTTGGGAGGCTGAGGCAGGAGAACTGCTTGAACCCGGGAGGCGGAGGTTCCAGTGAGCCGAGAGCGTACCACTGCACTCCAGCCTGGGCAACAGAGCAAGACTGTCTCTGAAAAAAAAAAAAAGATCATAGATTGCTCTCATAGAATAGCAGCTCGAGTGGATTGTTACCAAACAAATAGAAACTAGTATCTGGAAGCCCAATATACATATACAGCAGATAAAAGATGGGTGGTTATAGTTGAACCTGGGTGGACTTGACTCCTTCCCCACCATGCAAATCCCTGATGAAGGGGACTAAGACACTGTGAATGGTTAACACTGAATGTCAACTTGATTGGACTGAAGGATGCAAAGTATTGATCCTGGGTGTGTCTGTGAGGGTGTCGCCAAAGGAGATTAACATTTGAGTCAGTGGCTGGTAAAGGCAGACCCACTGTTAATCTGGGTGGGCACAGTCTAATCAGCTGCCGGCACAGCTAGAATTTAAGCAGGCAGAAATATGTGAAAAGGGAGACTGGCCCAGCCTCCCGGCCTGCGTCTTTCTCCCATGCTGGCTGCTTCCTGCCCTCAAACATCAGACTCAGTTTTGGAACTCGGACTGGCTCTCCCTGCTCCTCAGCCTGCAGGCAGCCTATTGTGGGACCTTGTGATAGTGTGAGTTAATAGTAATAGACTCACCTTTATATACTTATCTATTCCATTAGTTCTGTCCCTCTAAAGAACCGTGACTAATACAGACAACTTGTCTAAATTCCCTGGGATCTGAAGTCCACTGCTGTAACTTAGAGGCTCAGCCCACAGCATGCTGAGCCAGGGTCTGTGAACAAGCAGGTAGGCGAACCAGAGGGTAACCTGTCTCACTTGCAAATGCCCAGACTAGCTCATAGTGTTCCTTTATCCATTCAGCAAATATTTATTAATCACCTACTATGTGCTAAGTATCATGCTAGATGCTTGGAATGCATCAGTGAACAAAACTCCTTGTCTTCGTGGAGCTCACATCCTGAAAATTCTTATGAATTTAGGTCCAGAAACCAGAAAAGGGAACGAAGTTTGTAGTGTCTTCCTCTATCTTCAGCCAGAATCACATTTAGACCACCCACACTCAGGTATGAATCTCTCCTAAGGCCATCAGAGAAAGAATAGCAAACTTGTTTTAGTAACTCATTCCGGTGTTTAATACTCTCACAAGACATTCTTCAGAGATAGAATACACCCCCTTTAGTATGCCTTTTATTTTGTTTTTTTCCTCAGGAGACCTGATAGAAGTTAGTCACAACGTTCTGAGTAAGAACCAGTCACAGGCTGGAATAGAGCCCTCAGCCTTCTCTGTTTAGCATGGATAGAATCTCAGTTTCTATTGCCTGTCTCCAGGATTTTCATGTTTTGAGCCTTTCACCATCCACATCAACTCTCTGATGAATTTCCCCCACACTTGCCAGTGGTTATAAAGCCCAGTCAGCCATTTTAGGTGCCACTCTACCCTTTCCAAGTCCTTTTCACTCACATTACTTCATATAAACCCTGTGATGTTGGCAAGGCCATGTTCACCTTTCCCACTGCCCACAGAAGCTAAGTGAGCCCCAGAGGGGCCGAGTGACTTACCTAAGGTCACACAGCTAGTAATGAGGCAGAGGCAGCATTGCCAGCCGGGTCTCCAAGTGCTGAACTTGAGAGTTCTGTCTCATGGGAGCCGCAGCTACCAGTTGGGAAGGTCCAGGTATGTGAGTCTTGTGTAATCCCTGAGACATTTTGATGGCTGGTGGCCAGTTAACATTTAGGTCATGTGTTTTCTTCCCCAGGTGTGTGCTGACCCTGTTCTGTACCCCTGTGTCATATAAACCCTAAGGTAAGGAGTGGTAGCATAAAGTAAAATGATAACCGTCATCAACCGGATCCTGGCCTTCTAGGTCAGAGGCAGACTGGGGCCTCTCCAGCCCCAGGTCCATCCCCATTAGTACTCATTTGCCCCATTTCTGTGAGGTTGGCACTGACTCACTGATTGCCACCCTCTGGGTTATCAGGCTGTGGTGCAACCAGAAGAGATTCTCATCTGTGTGAGGTGGCTTGAGTGTGGTTGGGTCTTGACTGGGGGGACCAGCCTGACCAGGTGGAGGAGACAGATTCATCAGCGTCATCAACAGAAGGCTTCGATGGTTTTGTTTCTTTCCAAACTTAGCTAACCTATGCCACAGTTTGCTCAAAAATGATCACAATATTATTTTCAGATGAAACCATTTATGTTTGTGGGTAAAAGTTGGCCTCATCATAATTCATGGAATGAGCAATACCACCTCATGCTTTTAGTCTTGCCCAGAGGGTTGCAAGTGAGTTCTTAATACAATGAAAGGAGCTCGTGTAGTTACAGGAACTGACCAGTAACTGTGCTGGGCCATCTTCTGACCTCACTCATTATCAGAATCCTAGTCCCAATAATCTACTGTAGAACAATAACAGCAACAAAGAAAATGCTAATTTTGAAATAATCTGGCTTCCCTTTATAATTAAAAAAAAAAAGACTTCTTACTACGGCCTATAAGTCTCTACATCAGAGTCCCCAACCCCCCAGTGCTGCAGACTGGCACCAGTCTGTGGCTTCTTAGGAACTGGGCTGCACAGCAGGAGGAGTGAGCATTACTGCCTGGGCTCTGCCTCCCATCAGATCAGCGGCAGCATTAGATTCTCATAGAAGCATGAACCCTATTGTGAACTGTGCATGTGAGGGATCTAGGTTGTGTGCTCCTTATGAGAATCTGTAATAAATGATGCCTGATGATCTGAGGTGCAAGAGTTTCATCCTGAAACCGTCCCCCCACCACATCCGTGGAAACCAGTCTCTGGTGCCAAAAAGGTTGGGATTGCTGCTCTAGATGACCCGGCCTTGTCCTACTCCTCCAGTCAATGTGTCTTTCCTCTCTTCCCACTGCTCACCATTCTCAAACATTCCATGTTCCTTCCCATCCTGTCCACCAGCTATTCTCCTTGTCTAGAAGGATCCCTGCCCCCACCCTTTGATCATCCTATGCCTAGTCCTTATTCAGGTCTCAACACAAGCCTTCCCATCCCAACCCTCCCCACTTTTCCTTGGTCACCCTGGCCATTACTGTGTTTTATTTTCTTATATTAGGTTTGTTCTTGGTGAGTATAAGCTCCATGAAGGTAAGGGCAATGCCTGTCTGGATTGTTACTATATCCCCCCGACCGAGAACAGTGCTGGCGTAGAGAAATGTGCAGTAAACATTTATTGAATGGGTGGGATGAATGAGTCAAGATCAGCCAGGTTTGGGATCCACAGCCTCATTACAACTGTTTGCCCTTCCTGAGTCTTAGCTGCCTAATCTGTAAAACAAGATTATTAGCCTCCGTGGCAGCTAAGGCCCCATACAGCTTTGGCAGTCTATTATTTTCTGGCCCTGAGGACCCACGGAGAGCCCAAGGGCTTCAGCCTCAACCATCACCCCAAACTGGACTGGGATTTTGTAAGTGAGGCAACATCACAAGTCCCGATTTAGGCAAAATGTATCAGGCACATTGAAAAGGTCTCCCTCCTGCCAAGAAAGAGTGGGGTTGTGCTTTTTCCTAGGAAGAGGCTGGATGATCCTGATAGGAACTGTTCCCCATAAAGTCTGTTTGATTGAATCTGTTGACTTGCTCATGCCAAGGTATTTGCAATTGGATGGAACAAATCAATATTCTGATATATACATTAGTTGTGCTTAGAAGGAAGACTTAACTAAATCTGCAACTACTGGAACCTCTTTTTAGTTTTATAAATAAAGATAATTTATCCTTTTTCCATCTTCAGGCAAGTCCCTCAGACTTCATTAATTCTTTCTAATGGATATTGCACTTATAATGACATAGAAAATAATGGGAAGGAGACAGTTAATAAGAGGGAAATAAATGTTTTCCTACCTAATTAGAGAACATAGTCTTAAAGTAACTTATATTCTTTGATCTATGGCAGTTAGGACTGCGTGTTGTTTTTGAATGAATACTGCTAAATTTTGGTAAGTAAATACCATTATTAGCAACATTTGACTTTGAATATCCTAATGGCATCCTGTAGGCTTACTTTAATTTCAATGATGTATTTTAATTTTGGATATAGAATAGAAACTACAGTTTATATAAGTTTTAGAAAATAAAAAACAAGTTGGGTTAATTGGGGCCCAGTTATTTAAAACACACACACACACACACACACACACACACACACACGCAAATCATTAAATAATGTGAAGAGAAAATAGACATGCAAAGAAAGAAGTCAATTGTTTATCATCATAGTCCAAAAGTATCTGAACTATCAGGTATAAATTGTAACTGACAGATACATAAAGGCCGTTTGTTAGAATTGTTGGGCCAAGGCTGACAAAATAAATAAGTAAGTATTTTTGAGATCTAATGAGTGCCAGGCCCTGGGTCAGAGGCTGCAGGGAATGAAAGAGGAATTTGAGTCCACATCTCTTGGAACCCACAGTCCAGAAAGAGGTAAACCAGGTGTACAAATAAGTAGATTTCACAGAGGACATGGTAAGTATGATCAGACACATTCAAAATGTTGCCACAGGTCCCAAGGAGGGGGACAACAGCTGCAGTTGTAGTAGTTGGGATCAAATAAGGCAAAGCACATAAAGGCCACTCATTTTTCAGACTTGGGTGTTTCCATGTCCTTCATAGCTTAGTACACCTCTTTACACTATATCTAATACAATGGGATGGCCATGGGAGATTATCAGTGTACATTGATCAATCAATCGACTTGATGGATACTTAGTAAAAGATAAAGGGTACATATTCCAAACATAGTCCTTAGCTACCAATAGGTTGAGTTAACAGATTTTGGGGGTTTACCTGAAGATTGATCAAAAGTTTGGCTACTATAGTTGTAGACCCATAAACATAAGTTCTGTAGGTATCTATCAGTTTTAGTTTTCTGGGCAAAGATTATTAAAGCCAATCAAGGGAGGAAAAAACAGGCATTTGTATAGCCTGCTCCAAAATGAAGGAGGCTGCATTTAGCAGCAGCTCAACTTTCTTTTTCCATCTAAATGTTCTGAAAATCACGTCCCAGACATCGCACCAAGAAGTGGTTGTGTGGCTCTGTCAGGGAAAGAAGCAGGCCCTGAACTGTGCTGGTGGGGTTTTACGTAATAGCTGGATAGAAAATAAAAGTTCAGCTTTGAAAAGTTCATAGGGCTCTCTGCTATGATGTGCAGGCCCCTAAAGACGGCATTTCCCCAGCCACCCTAAACCCTGATCACTGAACCCTCCACAGTTACTCTCACTGTTGAACACCCAGCCGTGGTCTGCACACACTGTGGAATCTCAGGCCCCATCAGAAATGAGCCATGGAGGAAGAGTCAACCTACTCATTTCAGTTTGTTGCCTCAGCCTACACCTCCACAGGACTCCTGGTTGAAATAGGAGCTGAGAACACGTGAGCTGCAGCTGCCGAATTTGGAGCACCCAGAGGAAGCCCATTTCAGGGCAAGACAGCCTCTTGCATTAGGCCAAGAGAGCAGAGAAATCAGGAACTTGAGAGGCACGGGGACTTAGCATTCTACCCCACCCGCTGCCTTTTGTGCGGACTCTGACTCAATTAGAAGCCCAGGGAGGTATAGCAACAAAAGTTTGGGGATAGGCAGATGTTAGGAAACAAAGAAAACCTGTCCCTGGTCCTGGCTCTCAAAGTTTCCATTTGGAGTAAATTTTCAGAATGGAAATTGATTATTTAACTTCATTGAATTTTCTTAAAAAGAATGGACTTTTTTTGGTTCTGTCTCAGTGATTTTAATTAATTTTCAGAGGTCTATAGCAATAACTGTTACCTAGAATGCTATTATGGATAAAATGTGACGGGCATAGATAAAATTAAATGTTAATTGGCATAATTATCTGGTTAATATTTAAAGATTTGTTATCTGCATTCCTCTGCTTTTGCCTTATTGTGCTTTGCAGCTCAATATGAATTTTTTTTTAGAAAAAGAATTTTCTCTTCATCTCCCACTGAGTTATTTTTCACTTTGGATTTTCTAGTTATTAGTCAGAGATGATAATAATAATTTTTCTTAACATGCAGGCTGCAGCTGAGAATTTCCAAACTGCAGTGAGTCACCTCTGGAGTAGTCAAGTCATTTATCTCCAAGCCTCAGAGTCAGACGTTGTGGCAGGAAGGGGATTCAGGACTCCCCATCCTTGATACCAGGCATCAACACCACGATCCCTCACGTAATGGCATAGCTGTCTGTGGCTAGTCCATGTGAGCCACTGTAGTCCCACAAGCAGGCCTCCAAGGTGGCCTCTAATTTTCATGTCTCTCAAACCATTAGCTTTCATGTTCACCCTGCCTCCGCATCATTGCACACACAAGGTCCCAAACCTATGTCACATTGCCAAACAGTGACAGAGACTCATTAATTGCACAGCACTACCTGTCCAGGTTACTCTGCAGGAAGGGTCTAGTGCAAGGACCTGGACTATAAGGAGATCTAGCTTATAGTCCTCCCCATGTTCTACCAATAATTTCAAATCATGGATTGTCAGTGTGGCTGAGTGCTAGGTCTCTCAAACTTCAGTCATTTTTATTTTATTCTGCACCAATGTTTACTTTGTATTTTTCTTTAAATTATTTATTTTCATAAGTAAATATATTTTTATAAGAAAACTTTATATTATTACCACAAACAGAAACCTGTATCACTTAGCATAAATAAAAAGGAACCATGAGAATGAATAATACATTAGGGTTTCCAGCCAATACAGTAAAATAAAATGGCTATAAAAGTTCAGCTCTTGGAGGTAAAAAGACTTAAATGCAGAGAACAGAAGCCGGCTCATTGATTAAGACCACAGACTGACATTAGAGTGAATCGGCAACTAACAGAATGGGAAAAAATTTTTGCAGTCTACCCATATGACAAAGGGCTGATATCCAGAATTTACAAAAAACTAAAACAGATTTACAAGAAAAAAACAAGCAAGCCCATTCAAAAGTGGGCAAAGGACATGAACAGACACTTTACAAAAGAAGACATACATGAGGCCAACAAACATAGGAAAAAATGCTCATCATCACTGGTCATCAGAGAAATGCAAATCAAAACTACATTGAGATACCATCTCACGCCAGTTAGAATGGCGACCATTAAAAAATCTGGAGACAACAGATGCCGGAGAGGATGTGGAGAAATAGGAACACTTTTACACTGTTGGTGGGAGTGTAAATTAGTTTAACCATTGTGGAAGACAGTGTGGCGATTCCTGAAGGACCTAGAAATAGAAATTCCATTTGACCCAGCAATCCCATTACTGGGTATATAGCCAAAGGATTACAAATCGTTCTACTATAAGGACACATGCACATGAATGTTCATTGCAGCACAGTTTACAATAGCAAAGACCTGGAACCAACCCAAATGCCCATCGATGATAGACTGGACAGGGAAAACGTGGCACATATACACCATGGAATATTATGCAGCCATCAAAAATGATGAGTTCATGTCCTTTGTAGGGACATGGATGAACCTGGAAACCATCATTCTCAGCAAACTGACACAAGACCAGAAAATCAAACACTGCATGTTCTTATTCATAGGCGGGTGTTGAACAATGAGAACACATGGACACAGGGAGGGGGACATCACACACTGGGGTCTGTTGGGGGGAAATAGGGGAGGGACAGTGGGGGGTGGGGAGCTGGGGAGAGATAGCATGGGGAGAAATGCCAGATATAGGTGAAGGGGAGGAAGGCAGAAAATCACACTGCCATGTGTGTACCTATGCAACAATACTGCATGTTCTTCACATGTACCGCAAAACCTAAAATGCAATAAAAAAAAAGACCACAGACTGCGGCAAGGTCTTCCCTACCACTTTGTATAAGTGTGTGTGTGTGTGTGTGTGTGTGTGTGTGTGTGTGTGTGTGTGTGTTTATAACCAGCTGCTGACCCACTGTCTAAAGTTATGGCTTAAAGGTATGTATAAAAATGGACACAATTTCAAGACTAGGACCTTAGCCAACCACCAGTTAACTTGTTGCTCTGATTTGTGAATGACATAAAAATAGAAAGAGAGAAAATAATAACTCATTCAAATCTTGGAAATGAAAAATATGCTAGTGGAAATAAAACAATCGAATATAATAAAAATCTGGATTAGACAGAGAGAGTCAGAAAGAGTATTATTAAATGGGAATATAGTATTAAGGAATCCACCAGAATGTAGCACAGACAGAAAAGATGAAGAGGAGATGGAAAAGAAGGAGACAAAACAAAAGTCAAAAGAAAGTTTGCTTAAGAGACACGTGGATAGACTGAGATTTTTCTCCAACTCTTTTTAATAAGAGTTGCAGAAGAAAAAAAATCGAGAGAATGATAGAGAAACATTATATGATGAGAAAATACTTGCAAATTTTATCAAGACAACCTGAGATCAAAGTTGAGCAAAGGGTACACAGTGTCAGATAGACATAAGGAATAGGTTTTGAGATCTATTGCACAGCAGGGTGATCATGGTCAAAATAACGTATTGTGAAAAATTAACCGGGTGTGGTGGTGCACGCCTGTAATCCCAGCTACTGACAAGGCTGAGGCAGGAGAATCGCTTGAACCCAGGAGGCGGAGGTTGCAGTGAGCCAAGATGCCGAAATCAGGCCACTGCACTTCAGCCTGGGCGACAGATTGAGACTCTATCTCAAAAATAATAATAATGATAATGTATTGTGTATTTTGAAATAATAAAGATAATACATTTCAAATATATCATCATAAAAAAAGATGGGTAAGTGAGGTGATAGATATGATAATTAGCATGACTTAATCATTCCACATTGGTTGGCTATATTGAAACATCACATTGTACCCCATAAATGTATACAATCATAAGTTGTTAGCCAAAAGTAATAATAAAAAGTGTATTGTAGAGCATACCTAGCACCCATATCTTGGTTTCTAATACCATTCTCCAATAAAAGGAATCAGGGCTCCCTCAAGAAATGGCTGATTCTCATTTGAGTATAAAGTGTAAGTACAGGGAATATGGGTCTGCCATCTCACCCTTCCCAAGCCCTCACAACCCATCCTCAAACAAGTCAGTCCCTATGGACAGCACTGTTCTCAAAAAATAAAACAGACAGTAAATCTAGTTATTATTTTTTAATAAAAAAAAAGTGAAGTCATAAAACGGGGGCAGGAAATATAAAAGATGAGCCAAAAAAAAAATAATACAATGATGGAGGCAAGCCAAATGATACATGAACCAAGTGAAAGCTAGAAGAATTTGAACAAGAAAATAAATATAATGCTATTGGGCTATAAGCCAAAGAATGAAAATGTCCATTTGTACATACTGATATAAATAAATGATTGAATAAATAAACAAATGGGGAGAATAGATATAGTTAATAGGCAGAAGAATTCCAAATAATTTATGTAGATACATTGCCCTTAAGAACGTGGAGCATAATTCCTATTTAAGTGTGAGCCGCACATAGTGATTTTCTTCCAAAGAGTACAGTATGGAAAGGGAGGGAAAATGAGTAACTTTAGAGTAGAGAAACCTGATAAGCATTACCTCAAGTCAGGTGATCATAGCTAACTTCGATAGTGATGTCATTTTCACAGTATATGCCGTTGAAATGTATGATGTGGTGAGAATGGCACTTTACCCCTGTGATCTTCCTCCATAAAACACATTACCTTGCTCTAACAATCAAGAAAACATCAGACAAATCCCCATTAAGTTCATTCTACAAAACATCTGACCAGTTATCTTCACAATTGTCAAGGTCTTCAAAAATTAGAAAGCCTCAGAAACGGTCACAACCAATAAGAATCTAATAAAATAAGATGACCAAATGTAATATGGTATCCCAGATAGGATCCCAGAACTGAGAAAAAAGGCATTAGGGAGAAATTGAGAAAATGCGAATAAAATATAGATTTTGGTTAATAATAATGTATCAATGTTGGTTCACGAATGGGGACAAATGTGCCACACTAATATAAAATGTTAATAATAGAGAAAACTGGATGTGGGATATACAGGAGTTCTGTACTATTTTCTCAATAATTTTGTAAATATAAAACTGTTCCAAAATATAATTTTTTGAAGGTGTATAGCAAGTTGACCAAGTAGGATAAACAAAGACTCACTATAATGAAATGTAGAACATCAAAAATATTCTGAAAGTTATGAAAGCAAAAAGAGCAGCTACAGTTCAATTTACTTTGATCAGCAATAATAAAAGCCTGGCAACTGTGAAGGTAAATTTCAAAAGTGCTGATGAAAAATAAAATAAATGTCAACTTAAAATTTTATACCTACACAAACTATTAATAGAGAATGAAGACAAAATCAAGCTGTTTTCAACACATTATTTATATACTATTTACCTATCTTATATAAAAGAACAATTCAAGAAAGACTATTTTGAAGAATAATTTAGCTGCAGGACTAACACAGATATCGAGATTCATATAAAGCTGCATATGTAAACAGTGGCATTGGTCCAAGAATAGGTAAACAGACCAATGGAACAGACTAGGATCTAAAAACAAATCCATCTATCTATGGTCATCTGAATTATGACAAAGGTCCCACAGCAATATGATGGGAAAATAATGGACTTCAAGCAGTGGTAGTAGATAATTAGCTAGCCATGTGTTGCAAGGAACCCTGACCTTACCTCACACTGTATGCAAAATTCAATTCAAAATGAATCATAGGGCTAGCACCATGGCTCACATCTGTAATCCCAGCACTTTGAGAGGATGAGGCATGTGGATCACCTGAGGTCAGGAGTTCGAAACCAGCCTTGCCAACATGTCAAAATCCTGTCTCTACTAAAAATATAAAAAATTAGCTGGGCATGGTGGCACATGCCTGTAGTCCCAGCTACTTGGGAGGCTGAGGCAGGAGAATCACTTGAATCTGGGAGGCAGAGGTTGCAGTGAGCCACAATAGCACCGTTGCACTCCGGCCTGGGCAACAGAGCAAGATTTCATCTCAAAAAAAAAAAAAAAAAAAAAATCATAGAACTAAATGTGAAAGGCAAAACAATAAGGATAAAATAAACAACAATATTTGTGATCTTGAGGTGGACATAGAATTCTTATAAAGCACATAAAAACACTAAACAAAAAGGAAAATATTGTTCTTTAAATTACATTAAAATGAAAAACTTATGTTTATCAAAAGATGCATTAAGAAAATGAAAAGTCACACCTCATAGTGGGAGAAGATATTTGTCACACATATAGCCAATAAAAGACTTGTATCCAAAACACATTTTTTAAAAAAACTTCTACAAATCAATTTTTAAAAGACATGCAACTCAATTTTAAAATGGGCAAATAGGGTACTCAATGAAACAATGATGTTTATACCAATAAACATTAAAAATGTTTTTCAGTATCAACAGTCATTAGGGAAATGCTAGTTAAAACTGCAACAGGATACCACTACACACCCACCAGAAGAGTTACCACTTTAAAAACAGAAGATATCAAGTATTGGTGAAGATGCAGAGCAACTGGAACTCTTATGTAGTCCTGGGAGGAGGTTATATTGGTAACTGGCTAAATTGGAAAACTGGCAGTATCTTTTGCCACTGAAGATTTACCTAACCCAAAACTGGGCAGTTAAACTCCTACATATTAAACCAACAGAAATAAATACACACACACACACACACACACACAGAGTGAGAGAGAGAGAGAGAGAGAGAGACCAAGAGATCTGTGCTAAAATGAACATAGCAAATATAAAATATAGGGAATATAAAATATTCTTCATAAAAGCCAAAAAACTGGAAACAACACAAATATCCATCGGAAAAACAATAGTTAAAAAAATTACATTTTATGCTGACAATAGACTACTACCCAGCATTTAAAAAAAAAAAGCCACTGTTTGCAATGATGTGGATAAATCTTACAGACATAATGCTGAATAAAATAAGACAGACATATATGCATGCATGACTCCCTTTATACAGATTTCAAAAACAGTCCAAATTCATCTATGGTGAATCTCAGCTCTGTCATATACATGTACTAATATCATTACTAATATCAAAGGCACAAATATAGATTTAGGATGGCATTCTTATTAATGTTTGTGCAAGTGAATCCATCTATCAAATGATCTTTGTATAGAAACACGACAAGGTAATTGCTGTATAAGACATAAGATGATAAATAGTAATGGGGGCTTATTTAGGAATTAACATTTAGCTACTCTTCAAATTATAAACTGTAGAGATCTAAAAACATTTTTTAAGATATTAAATTCATTTGAATGCATTTAACTTTGAAGGGTTGTGATTAATGAAAGTTCTAATAATTAATGATGTCCACATTTTCCAACATCAAACCATCATTTAGGCTAGGGATTCCTATCTAGACTATAATAAACATTCATCCTAAAAACATCTGTTTTTATTCTATGAATTCAATAAAATATTTAGTTGCCTAAAAATTAACAAATAAAGTAAAAGATTAGCAATAATAATATAATAGCAAACATTTATTAAGCACTTAAATTGTGCCAGACATCATTATAAGCAGTTACATACATCATTAGCTCATTCATTATCTCAACAATCTCATGAATTGTTATTATTGTTCCTATCTTGCCAATAGAAAACTGAGGTACAGAGATACTAGGTGTCCAAAGTTACATAGCTTGTAAAAGGAGATTCAGTGTATGAACCCAGCCAGTCTAGTACCAGAACCTGCATTCCTAAATGCCCTATTACAAGAATGCTTATCCAAAAGTGATTTAAAACAGAGGAAATCTAAAAGCAACTTAAAGGTCCAT
Organism: Sapajus apella; assembly: GCF_009761245.1. Taxonomy (NCBI): domain Eukaryota; kingdom Metazoa; phylum Chordata; class Mammalia; order Primates; family Cebidae; genus Sapajus; species Sapajus apella. The sequence goes on from NW_022437018.1 coordinate 4,922,152, forward strand.
AAATCAGGGTAAATGTCCAATATGAAATAGGTATATGATCACTAAAAACATGTTTTTCAGAAAAAATTCAATGATATAGGAAACGTTTATGAAAATATAAAACAGAAAGCTGAATATAGTAATGTGACATTTATTGAGTGATTACTATGTTTCATGCTCTATTCCACATGATTTATAATGGACTATCTCAACTAATTATCACACTTACTTTGAAACAGGTACTATTTTCATCCCCATTTACAAATGAGAAAAACTTCCAGAAGTTAAATAATTTTCTCAAAATACAGACCCTAGGATTCAAATGCAAATTGTCTGAAACCGGAAGCAATGCTCTTAAATAGCACTCTACACAACTTCTCCTTTATTCTCTTATAAAATTGAATGTAAATTACGAGCACCCATTAATTAATTCATTCAACAAGTATTTATTGAACATTTCATATGTCCCAGGTATACCTCAGCATTGGGACTACAGCAGTGAACAGGTAGATAAAGTTCCTCTATTATATTCTAGTGGCAAATTAAAACATCAAACCACCCATTGTAATAAAGTTTAATGAGCACTAAGACAAGGGAAGTTCCAGGGTGCTTTGGAAACTAGTAGTCTAATTAATTCCTGGTATGACAAGTCCCTTTTAAATCCTATTATTTTTACATATTAGTCTGGGCAGGACACAATTCAGATGATCAATGAGCACACTCCACACATCCACTGAATGAGAGAAGAAATCTCTATTTGTTTCTTACTCAATGATTGTTGTAACCTGCTACCCAGGCCACAGGCTGGACCAAGACCGGCCAAAAGTGGCTATCCTCATGCAATGGTTGCCAGGCTCTGGTATCCTGAGTGAGAAGAAGAGGGGAAAAAAAAGGAGGGGGCTGAGGACACAAATAGGCACGTTCCAGATAAAAAGACTTGAAGGAAATCTACCATAATGCTATCTCCAGATAACTTGATGGCTTATCTCCAGATAGGAGTGATGTTATTTTCCCTTTGTACTTTTATATGTTCCATATTTTCTACAGTGGATATTTTGTATGTATAGTTTTCAAAACTCCAGACCATTTGCACAGTGACAGTAAATTGTAGAAAAGATAAAATAACCAGTTAAAGAGATTTAGGACTTTTCTGACTATAGGAACCAAATGCTGTATCAAATTTTGTTTGTTTGTTTGTTTGTTAATTGTGTAAAATACACATGATGTAAAATGTACCACATTAATGATTTTTAAGTGTATAGATCTGTGGCATTAAGTATATTCACATTGTTGTGCAATCATTATCACCATCCATTTCCAGAACTCTTTTAACCTTGCAAAACTGAAACTCTATGATGATTAAACAATACCTCCTCATTCCCCTCTCCCCAGATCCTGGCAAACACCATGCTACTTTCCATCTTTATGAATTTGAGTACATGAGGTACCTCATGTAAGTGGCATGATATATTCCTTTTGTGACTGGCTTATTTCACTTCTCGTAATGTCCTAAAGGGTCATTCATTGTCTCAGTCCATTCAGGCTGCTATAACAGAATACCTCACACTGGGTAGCTTATAAACAAAAGAAATTTATTTTCCACAATTTTGGAGGCTAGAAATTGAAGATCAGAGTGGCAACAGATTTGATGTCTGAGGAGGGACCATTTCCTGGTTCATAGAAGGCCATCTTTGAGCTATGTCCTCACTGTAGGAAAAGGTGCAAGAAAGCTTTCTGGGGTCTCCTTTATAAGGACACTAATCTCATTTATAAGGGTTCTACCCTCATGACCTCATCACCTCCCAGAAGCCCCTAATACCATCCTAATATCATCACATGGGAAGTTAGGATTTCAACATATGAATTTTGGGGGACACAAACATTTAGTCCCTAATATCAATGTTGTTACACGTGTCCAAATATTTTTTAAAAGACTGAATAATATTCCATTGAATTTATATACCACATTTTGTTTCTCCATTCATCTACTGATGGACACTCGGATTGCTCCCACCTTTTGGCTATTATGAATAATGTCATTGTGAACACGGGTATGCAAATATCTCTTATAGTCTCTACTTTCAATTATTTTGGGTATATATTCAAAAGTGGAATTTTGGGATCATATGGTAGTTCCATGTTTAATTTTTTGAGGAAGAGCCATACTGTTTTCCATAGAAACTGTACCATTTTACTTTCCCACCAACAGTGCACAGTGTTTCAATTTCTCCATAGGCTTGTCAACACTTATTTTTGAATTTTTTATAATAGCCATCCTAATGAGTACGAGGTAGTATCTCCTTGCGGTCTTGATTTGCATTTCCCTCATGATTAGTGATGTTGAGCATATTTTCCTGTGCTTATTGGCCATTTGTATATCTTCTTAGGAGGAATGTCTATTCAAGTCCTTTGCCCATTTGTTTGCTTTACTGCTGTTGAATTGTAGGAGTTCTTTACATATTTTGATATTAACCCTGTATCAGATGTATTATTTGCGAATATTTTCTCCCATTCCATGGATTGTCTCTTCACTCCACTAATTGTGATACATCCCATTTTAAATTAGATATTTCCATTAGGGGTGAAGACATGAAAAAACTATGAGTTTTTTTCCGGGCCAGTAATTCACGCTGGGCCCACTAAAGCGGGGATAGTCCCAAGTCTGTGGCCAGTCATTCAGAGGTATAGACCTGATGTGTGACTTTTAGAATGAGGGAATAGAGCAGAAGGTCAGGCCAGTCTTTGCCATGTCTCTCCTCTGACTCCACATCCCAACAACTTGCCATGCCCTCCCAATGCTTTCTTCTCCAGCATGACCACATCCACTCTTTCTTTCCATCATTCTTCTGCCACCCTCATTCAGATGTCTGTGATTCGACTCTAAACAGATTTTTTAAGTGCTTGTGGTTGTTCAGAATGCCACTGTGAAAAATACAGGCTGCAAATAAAATGTCCTAGGTCCAGATAAAATTGAGAAATTATGGGTTAATAAAAATTAAACACATTTTTATTATGGGACTTCTCAGAGCCTAGACTATGCTAAAGAGGATTACATATCTCAAAGTACAGATGCAGTGTCAAAGTTTTCTAAGGTTATTTAGCTGCTGAACACATTTAGGAGGGTGTTTAGTAGCTAAATAACCTTAGAAAACCTTTACACTATTGCCATATTTTAGCATTTTCTAGGTCCTATTAAAAGTTAACAGTGGGATAACCACTGTTAACTTTTAATAGGACCTAGAAAATGCTAAAATATGACAATAGTTTCTTGGCCTCCAGTGTCATAGTCCCCCAACCTTCTGGTCTCCCGGCTGAATTAATCTGCCTAAGATGCCACCCCAAGATATCTCTTATTGGCTACCAAAGAACGCATATCAAAGGCTAATTGAAAGGTAGGTCTAACTTATCTTTCAAGAATGTTTGCTGACTACTCGCCGATACAAACCCTACACTTCTAACAAACTGGACTGAGTGTCCTATCCAGAAAAGGTACAGTCTTTCCCATTTTCCTACAAAAAACTCTTTCATGCCATCCCCTGTCAAACTCTTGTCATCCCCTAGGGCTCACCTCCTGACTTCTCAGCTCTCCAGGTGGAAGGAATCACTCCCTTATCCAGATTCCCCAACACCTTGCATTGCAAAATAACATCATTATCTGTAT
>NW_022437018.1:4925891-4951673 GCF_009761245.1 Sapajus apella
AAAAAAAAAAAAAAAAAAAAAAAAAAAAAAAAACTTAAAAAAAAATCACACAAGTAATAAATAAATCCATGCTTGTAAAAATCCAAACACCACCAAAATATGTAAGGGAAAAACAATCCATTCTTTAATCTTAGCCTGCTCTAAGAAGAAACTTCCATCAATAGTTAACTGTGTATCATTCAAACACTTATTTACATTTAAGTATGTATATGTATGCATGTGTATGTATATGTGTATGGAAAATATAAATACTTTTGATTATAATTTTATTTGTTAAAACACAAATGAGATTATGAATATATCTACTCTACTATGACCTGCATTTTTCACTTTACATTATATCTTGAAGATTCTTCTGTGTCATTACATATAGATCAAATGCAGCGTTAGTGGCTTCATGACATTCCATTTATGGAGGTACTATTCTATGTTTATTCTCCTTGACAATTTAGTTTTCTTCTTAATTTCACAATTGAAAATCAATGCTGCAATTGTACAATCCTTGTACATGTATATATTTATGTATAATCCTTGTACACATATATTTATGTTCATTATATGAGCGATTGGATCTTTAAAATAAGGATGTAATACTGGGCAAATGCTACAAACATAAAATTTTGATGCTAACAAACTGTCCACTAAAAAGCCAACAATAACCATAAATGTGTGTTGAATGACTACGTCTCAAATTATAATATTCTAAAGGGCTTATCTCTCTGGTCCAGTGCCCAGCACAGAACCACACAAAAGTAGACAGTCAATGCACATTCCTGTTTAGAAACAGCAGTAATCAGTTTTACAAATTCCTATCAGTTGAATACAAGATGGGTAATAGTTTCTGTGAAAGTAATCTCTGGGTCTTAGCTGGACACAAGCTTAACATAAGGCAAGATAAAGTGGCACCTTAAAATGAAAACAAAAACAATTCTTTGGTTGCATAAATAGAAGGACAATTTTTAGATCACAGGACCTAATAATCAGTCCAATTCAACAAACATCTATCCCACAGACTCGTACAAGTCAGACTACATATTTTTCAATGAGGGACACTGGTTACAAGGAGGTCACTGACAACCTGGGGTTTACTCAGGATGATAAAAGCTCTGATGCCATGTTACATGAGGCAGAATAGGAAAACTGGAATATTTAACCTAGAGAGGAGAAAACCTAGGCAGCCCAAGATAGCCATCTTGAAACAACATGAAAAGCTAACATGGAAAAAGAGGAAGCAGATGTACTCTCTAAACCAGCACTAAAGGTGGACTCGTCAGGCAGAGAGATTTCAACCAGTGTGAGCCGACCACTTTTTAACCACTTAGGTCATTCAACAATGAAATGAGCTGTCTCATGAGGTAATGGGGTTCCCACCCCTGAAGAGGTTACAGAAGAGGGGTGTGGACTTTTAAGGATCTTGCAAAGGCTCTCATGAAGAGTAAGGCATCTCCAGGTGTCCCATAAGCAGGGACAGAAACCATCTTCCTAAGGACAAAGGAATGAGCTCCTGGTCTATTTTCCATTTATTACAGCACCTCAACCTGTAGAACCTTAAACAATTGTTTTCTAACATCCTCAGCCCTAGTGAAAAAAGAAAGCCAGGATGACATAATCCAAGGATGAAGAAAGCTCTGAGAAACGGAAGGGAAAGTTACAAAGAAGAAAAAAGAAATAATATTAAAAAACAGGCATTGTCTTTGCTCAGTTCTCTCATCTCTCTTTCCTTTGCTTCCCCATAATCCTCCCTTCCACCATATCCCAGGACTTTCCTGCCCCAAAGGAAAATGTCTGATAATTAACCCTAAACTAGGGGTAACAAATGGGGTCAGTCTCAAGAGCTAATTCCCATCAATTGGTAGTGCCTGGCAAGAGCCCTGATTGGGAGGGATTCTGATAATGCATCTGGGCAATCGACTAGCACTGTCTGCCCTGAGCTCAGCGTTAGGGAGTGGTGGTGCACGTGCCACAGAGTTAATAAGCTTGCATTAGGACACACTAAGATGTTAGTATTTGCAAATCCCTGGGGAGGAATGAGATGTAAGTTTTACAAAACGTCTATAGGAAGAGGGAATGCTTAACTCCAAAAAGGGGCTTCATAATAATAGAGATGGAAATCCCTGTGGCATTTTAGTGGAGGCCCCATCTGAGGGAATGAAGTGCCTCCCCATACCCCTATAACCCTACCAGAGAGGCAACCTCCAGTTCTATTCCCTGTTGGACAGGCTCCGGGAGCCAAAGAGAGAAGGTGGATGTGAACGTCTCCTGTATCAAGTGTTTCCAACTTAAGGTCCAGGGATCAGGACAAATGGATTTTTGTCTAGAGGTGACCACACTCACCTCTCCCATTTTCCATGCCAAGACCTAAACCAAGCGAGTGAGTAGAGAATTGACTTCCCAAACTTTACACACTTTCCTCCAGCCTTCGAATTCGTAACTACCTGTGCCCTGATCCTACAAGGGCCAGGAGCTTCTTTCAAGTGTCTCATTGCTCTTGGGCCAGACTCAGGTCCTCTGTCCCTTCACCAGGTAATTCTGCCCACTCCCTGAGGCTCCTGCCTACCTCTCAGAGGCCTGTTCCAAGTATTATGGTGATGTCAGTGGCTTCTGGCTCCCTGCCTGCAGCCCACGCTTTCCTCTACAACAAAAATGCTTCAATTCTTCTGCCCTCATCGCCTTTTAAGTTGTCTGTCCCCGGCCTGCCACAAAGGGCTCTGTTCTCCCTTTGGTGTCTCCTCAGCACAGAGTCAAGACTGCTCCAGGGCAAGGGCCAAGGTTGGTGGGGGTGATTGGGAGACACTCAGGGCTTCTCACACATGCTTTTCACTGCATGTTGAGGAAACTGAGGCCCAGAGAGGAAAAGAGACTCACTCAAGGTGACACAGAGACAATAGTAGAGGTGAGGCAGGGACCTGGGTTTCCCCACATGCCATCCGCTCTTCCCACCCCTTGAGCCTCTATGTGGCAGCACAGGCTGGGACTGCTTAATTGATTTGATTATTACCTTATACTCTTTTAATTAATTTGATTAATTTGATTATTACCTTATGCTTAATTATTACCTTATACTTAATTAATTTGACTATTACCTTATACTCTTTTAAAACAAAGCTCCCTCTCTGTCTCCTTTCTCTCCTTTTCTTCCTCCTTCTCTCCTTCTTGTCCTTGTGTCTGGCTCTTCTCACACCTTTCTCTGCCTTTCATCAACATCTCTTCCCCTTCTCCCTACCTCAGTTCTTTTCTTCTCTTTCTTCTCTTCTCTTTTTCTTCCTTTCCCTCCCTTTTTCCTCTCTTTCTTTCAGTCTAACAACAAATGAAGAAGAGCTACTTCCTCTCACAAAATTGGTGTCCTCCCTAAGCTTCAAAGGGGGCTTGCACAGGACCAGAGGAGAACTGGGGTAATCCCCTCTTCGTTAACTAACTGGGTCACATTCCTTCAGGGTCCATTCTCAGACCCCACAATCTGGGTAATCTATTTTCTTTTGAAAAGGGTGCAATTTTATTTTCCTTTATTTTTTGACTAGATATAGACACAGTCGTATCATGTAAAGGTGAGGTGTTCTGCTACTAGTAAAGTGTTCTCCCTGTTGGATTTTGGGGGTCAGTGAGGAGGGGGGCTGGGGAGGGAGGGCGGAAGCCACCTGGAAAGTGAGTGCTCACTGAGATGCCGATGTTATCTGATGAAGCAGGTCAGTGTGTTCTGCTTCAAACGTTGTTAACAATGAGAGAAGAGTAGGAGTGCAGGTTTTGCAACCAGATACCTGAATAATGTGTAATACATAGGGAACACAGATGAGATGGCCTTTCATTATTTTTCTGATCTATGCTTTCAGGTTTCACTTATGAAATGGCGGAGAGACAAAGCAGACAGTTCTCTCAGGGGTCCTCAGCATGCCCCCTCTGGTGGGCCTGGGCCTACTCCTCCCCCCGAGGACTCACAGTGTAGACTAGGCTTGGCCACTGGGGTGCTGGAAGATAATCTCTCCCAAACCCAAAAGTGTTGGTCTTAGGGAAACAGTGCTATATGGGGAGTTAAGAAATGAGGAGTCTTCATCTCAACACAGCTTTGTACCTGCTATGTGATCCTGAGTTAATAATTTGTCTTTCCAACACCTGGATTTTCTCTTACCTGGACTGAAGAAATCGAACTGGATGAGTGATTTTCAGATAATACTCCATGCATTCCCAGGGATCACCACAACAGTGTTTCAGGACATCTTCACCCAGAGACATAGTGTCTGTCAAACAATGAGGGTTGAAACTTCCAGAGAAACCTGCCTGTTGCTTTTATTTGTTTAGTATGATGGAGTTCCAGGTAAGATTTAGTTAGAAAAAAGAGGTTTCCTAAAGTATGAAAACCACTAAGGTAGATTATTCTTTTTCTTATACAGGAGCTATAGAGAGATGCCCCAAATCTGGTCAACAAGATTCTCCTGTGAGAGCAAATAAAGAAATTAGCCCAAAATGGCTCGGAGCAGAATTATGCAGTTATCTTCAGGACACCAGCTTGCCCTCAAGCCACAGCACTTAGCCTGACCTGACTAAACATAACCACAGAAAGACAAGCTTGTCAGAAGAAATATCCATTATGTATGGGAGCACTGAAAAAGGATGTCAGTAGTCACCAACCAAGCACTGCTCAGGGTGCCCAATCCTCTAGTCCTAACTTGTATATGTGCCTGTGTATGAGCGTATGTGTATGCACGGGCAGGCATGTGCACATTTATAAGGCTCTCTTGGTGCAATCGTTTTATATGAAGGATGGTTCAAACATAGCACATATATATACACCTTCTCCTCAATCCTATGCCCACGGCAGACATCACTAATCAACTATCACTTTCCTACCAAGCCTAAATGTGGCCTCATACTTCTCAACACTCCAGACAGCCGTGAACAATTGATAAGAGCACTTGTTAAACAAAGCCTACCTTTCATACTTGCATTTAAACTTTTGAATCATATAAGTAACTCTTTTTGTTTAGATCTCTGACTCACCAAGCAACTTTCTTATTATAACATAGTTTCCCATGAGGGTACAGAAACCAAATGGACTTTTCAGAACACAGGAGTGTCCAGTCCTCTTGAATGCTCTATTTTTCACTATATAGCAGCTTCATGAATTCAGTTACTGCAAATCATTTCCTTTAAAACAAAAGTATCTTTCTTTCAGTATGAAAAATTAGGTATCTTGATAACTAAAGGTCTGATGACCAAACCCTGGCCTCTGGAAGATCCCCGTGTAGAGAACCATTTGAACCACCAGGTTTCTTCAGATAAGTTACTCATAATCTCTGTGTAGCATGATAAAAATTTTTTCCTTTCGAAAAATTTTGTGATGACTCCAAGAAGAGGATTCTACAATTTAAGAGGTTTTTGCCATTTGCAGAGTAAGTTAAGGTCAGAGATGAACAGAGTGTCTGTCTAGTACTCATGAGAATATGTCCAGCCAGTTTAATGGAAAAAGAGCAAGAATATGGCAGTCTGGAAACAAACCCATCCCCCTGCTGCAGCCCTTATCTGTCAGACCCTGTTCAAATCTAAATCAAAATTCCATGCCAGCAACCACAAGAACATCTAACCATGAAATGTCTTCTTTACTTGCTTGGTTTATGTGAACATATTTGAATGATAATTAGAAAATAAAAATTAAATGTTTACCAAGTGAGGCCCTTTCAGAATGATGCTGAAAATCGACAAGAGAATCATTTGTCCTTCAATCAGTTTTACCCTTGGCTTTGTTGAGTCAGTTAATTGGAGAGCCACACTAAGGCCAAGGTTGGCTCAATCCCCATGTAAATGAGTTTCATAACCACAATCTGTTCCTAAGGGGCTTAAATAAATGGGTACACAGGATACAAAATGTCATTCCTTCTTTTAGAAAACTCAGACATGGGTCCCACCTATAGCAAATCTCACATTTTTACACAGAAAGTCAGATCTAAATCACATAAGTTTTCCTTGTCAAAATGCTTAAATGTTTCCAAGATACAAGTTTTATACTTGAATAATGAGACTATCCCCTCTGCCATGGGCTGAGTTGTGTCCCCTCAAAGTTCATATGTTGAAGTCCTCACTGTCAGTACCTCAGAATGTGACTGTGTTTGGAGAGAGATGTAATTAAGTTAAAAACGGCCATTAGGGTGGGCCCTAAACCAGTATTAATCCAATACTGATGTCTTTATAAAAGAGGAAATTTGAACACACAGAGAGACACCAGGGATGCAAGCACACAGAGGAAAGATCATGTGAGGACACGGCAAGAAGGTGGCCATCTGCAAACAAAGGAGAGAGGCCCGGGAACTGACACATGGATCGTGGACTTCTAGCCTCCAGAACTGTGAGAAACTAGACTTCTGCTATTAAACCACCTAGTCTTGGTATATTGTTATGGTAGCCCGGCAATCTTGTTAAGGTCGTTATACCAACCCCACAAAAAATTGTTAGCTCTCCAACTTCCCAGCTATGCCAATTGAATGCTCTGACCGCTACACAGTACTCTCTAATTTGACTTTGGTCTTTGGGTCTAGAGACAATGGATTAAGAACCTTAAATTTTGTATTCTCTGACACCACCACTTTCTAACTCCTCCTCTACAGCCACACATCCATTCTTCTTGGAGAATCATCTATTGAAAATATAGCACTTTCCAGAAATGATAATTTAAAGTTCATCTGCTCATCACATGGTGAGTAGGGCAGACTGAATTCTATACCAAGCAAGGATAATGCTACCTAAATTGTAGAAGCTTCATTTGACTTCTTATAAAGATTTCTTTCACAACAAAATCATTGATTATCTCAAGACAAAAAAAAAAAAAAAAGCAAGTACCACGTACCTGGCATGTATCAGAGAAATATATCCTTTTGAGATCAAGAATCTAAATTTTCTCTCTGGAAACTGCAGGAGAGGACAGAGACCGCATTTTGCCCATCCTTGCAGTCTCAACTCTCGTGCTCTGTGACTAGCATAGAGCTTTGCATGAGGAAGGTAATTTTTTATTTGAATGTAGTGGATAGAGGAGAATGACAACTCTAAGAGAGTCTGGAAGAAGGATGGTGTCTGTTACAAATATGGATACAACAGCTATTTCAATCAAGCTGCGTGGCAGCACACCCACAGTGACATTCTGGAAGTAGAATCCAAATGCTTTTTTTGAACGTGGTATCTTGTGATTCTTCTTGGAGAAGTATCCTATTATCAGGTTACGCCTGATCAAATTTACTCATGCAGCCTAGGTTTGTATATACCATTGTCTGTTCTCAACACTGGAGTCAAAGTAATGCTTTTTAACATATGAACTCTTGTGCTCTGTGAGAACATAGTGTCACATCTTCATGCAAAACTCTGCAATTGCTCCCAGTATCAGTCAGGGCAAAGGCTGCCAGAACCCCCATGATCTTCTTCTTCCTGTCTTCTACTTCTCACCCACTGGTTCACTCTCTCCAGCCTCCCTGGTCTCCTTTTTGGTCCGCAAACAAGACAGGCACATTCCCATCTCAGGGTCTTTACACTCACGCTTCCCTCTTTCTGGGACACACTTCTCCAGATACCTGCTTGGCTGACTCCCTAACTTCCTTCAAGTTCTTTTTTAAATGTCACTAACGCAGTGTGGCCCATCCTAAGCACACACTGGCATCTTCCTCCCTCATGCCACTTCAATACGTGGTAAATTTCCACTTTACCACGCTTTACTTTTCCTTTTCTTCACAGCACTTGTCATCTCTAACATCTTAGATCATCTACTGATGTATTGTGTGTATGGATTATTGCCTGTCTTCTCTCTACCTAGAACAGAGGTCCATAGACTGGTATTGGTCTGTGGCCTGTTAGGAACCAGGCTGAGTGGCAGATGAACTAGCATTACCACCTGAGCTCTGCCTCCTGTCAGGTCAGCAGCAGCATTAGATCCTCATAGAAGCGTGAACCCTACTGTGAGCTGCACATGTGAGGGCTCTAGGTTGCACACTCCTTAGGAGACTCTAATGCCTGATTATCTGAAGGTGGAATAGTTTCATCCCCAAACCACCATCCCCAGCCCCCATCTATGGAAAAATTGTCTTCCACAAAACCGGTTCCTGATGTCAAAAAGGTTGGGGACCGCTGACATAGAATGTAAGCTCCGTGAAGGCAAATATCTTTGTTTTCTTCGCTGATGTATCCCCATGCTCCCAGAATGGTGCCTAGTACATAGTAGGTGCTTCATAGATAATTTTGAATGAACTAATAATGTCTTATATGAACTAGATATTTATCTTCCCTAGGTTAAGATGACAAAGCTCGAGTTTACCCCACAGTGATTAAAAGCACAGTAACATCTCATGGCCTTATTGTTATGCTATGTAGAAAACTAGATGCAACGACAGATTTCTAGGACTGGTAACTCCAACTTTCTGTCAGAACACTTTATGTTAAATAAATGGACCTCATGTTACAGGCAGTGACCCCAAGTTTATCAATGCCACCGAACAGTGCAGTCACACTGGTGAAAAGTTTAGCCAAAGGGCCGGGCATGGTGGCTCACACCTGTAATCCCAGCACTTCGGGAGGCTGAGGCAGATGGATCAGTTAAGGTCAGGAGTTTGAGACCAGCCTGGCCAACATGGTGAAACCCCGTCTCTACTAAAAACACAAAAATTAACCAGGCGTGGTGGCGCACGCCTGTAATCCCAGCTACTTGGGAGGCTGAGGCAGGAGAATCGCTTGAACGAGGGGGGGGTGGAGATTGCAGTGAGCCGAGACTGCACCACTGCACTCCAGCCACAGCAACAGCGCAAAACAAAACAAAACAAAAAAAAAAAGTTTAGCCAAGTAGATTGCTAGTATCATAAAGTAAAAACAAATATGGAGTTGACATTTTCCAAGTTTTGACAATTCAAGAGATAGTCTGGGGTGACCTTAGCTACCACAAAGAAGAAAACCAGAACTGTTAGAGGCTTTTGAGATCCTGAAAGAGCAAATGAGCCAATAGCTTTTTAACACACAAGACAGGACACCTGTTGACCACCAGGCTATTTGGGGACAGAGTTTCAGCAGAGATGACACCCAAATTTTCCTGGTTCCATCACTTCCTGGTTAATCTCATGGCATCTAATTCTCTGGCCAGATTGCTCTTCCCAAGGCCAGGCTGAGACTTCAGACAACTCCCTCTGTCCTAGGGAAGAAGCCATTCTGACTGTAGCAATTCTTTTATGCCTTTATTCTCTGGGGAAGCATAGAGACTGATTCTCTCAGAAAAAACAACCAACCAAAAACTAAACAAAAACCAAAAAAACCATCCCTAGGAGATATCTGATGATAAAAGATCATTGTTGCCTTTTTCCCCCAAAAAGTCAAGCCATAGGGGAGTCAGGTATGGCAGAGCAAGAGAAATCAAACCATTCAGTGGTGCTGTGCCACAGCGGGTGGTTTATTCTTACTTCACTGTCAGAGACACTCTTACATTGTCTATGAAGTATGTCATTCATACTCAGAATATGCATAAGGAAAGAACATTGCAAGCGTTTGGCAAACAGAAAATTCCTCTGTCTTTCCTTCTCTCCCTCTGCCCCTTCCCTTCCTCCTTTTCTAAGGAGTCCTCACTAAGTGGTTGCTATTCCAGGCAGAGATACACAAACATCATGTCTCTGACCTACAGAAGCTCCCCCTGTAGCAGATACAAATAACTCAATGACAGGGTGACAGATGCCAGGAAAGAGATGGGTGCACAGTGCCTGAGAAGCGCAGAGGACGAGAACATGAATTCTACCCGAGGAAGGAGCATTGACAAATGCTTCTCAGAGGAAGTGCTGTTCAAACTGTGCTATAAAGTTAGGAGGAAGAGTTTGCCAGGCAGAAAAGAAATCAAAGCCACTTAAAACAATGGGGCTGTGAGATCTGTCTCCTGCCTTGCGTTTCCTATATGACATGTCTCCAGGAAGACAGCAGCCAGAAGGTGGGCTCCAGGAACATGAGATCTTTGGGTCTAGACACCAGTTGCTGAGTCCAGGAAGGCTGGAGGTACCAGGACCTCATCACTTTCTCTATGAAACATATCCCAAGACCCAGAAGGAAGGGACCCTGAGTACATGAATTGTTTCTCCCAATAGGCAGAGAGCTCAAGAGAGACGATGTTGTCGTTTAGTCTGATTATTTAGGGGATCATAGTATCTGAAAGGCAGAAATGACCTCAAATGCCATCCTAATCTGAGTTTTCATTTTACTCAGAGGAAGCTGAGTCCCAGACACTTGCATGAGGTCCCGCAAAGTCAGTGACAGAGATGAGACTAGAACAAAGTTATTTTCAGTTCTGAGGCACAGCTCTATTCAAGAAACATCGCTCTACATTCTACCTCATGGCTTTACTGATATTCCATTTTCATGAGGAAAAGGAAGCAGGTGGGAATGAATTAAGATGAAACACCAGTATGTAGAGACGATATTCCAGTGAAGTCAGGATATAAGGTGAAAACTCTGCCTGGTCAGATTGATCCTTGGCAATATCTCAATGAGACACCATGCTGGAGACCAGCAGGGACCCCCTCACTGAGACCAATGCAACCAGTTTTCCTATCCAGTGCTGGAAAAATGCGCTGCTTCTTTAGTTGAGTACGGATAAAATATTTGGCTTATATCTCGGGGCTGTGGTGGATGAAAAACACATATCTCATAAAATCACACCCAGGGTGGGTTGACTTCAGCTGTTGCAGGACTGAAAGCGGCAACCTCAGTTCCTCTGACCACACAGGAACCACAGTGCCCTCCTGCCCCTCTAGACAGTTCCATATCTTGCCTTAGTCAAATTTCACCTTTGCAAGATTTCCTGCAGAACCTCCCTAGAGTCAGTCTTTCCCCTGTCTGTGGCCTCATTACTCATAGTTTTAGATTGTTTCAACTACTTTCATCAAAGTATTTAAAAAATATTTCCGCATAATCAGAGCACTTGGAGTCATATATTTCCTTCTTTTTGTCAAATATAGATCTTTATATTTTACAGCTTTATTGAGATATTGTTGACCAAAAAATTATATAAATTTAAGCTGTGCAATGTGACATTTTGAAGTACATTGTGAAAGTTGCCACAATCGAGCTAATTAACACATCCGTCACTTCACACAGTCATTCTTGTGTGTGTTTGTGCAGAACACTTAAGATCTGTTCACTTAGCAAATTTCAAGTCTATAATATAGTGTTATTAACTACTGTCACCCCGCTGTGATCTTCAGAACTTTTCAGAGTCCTTTGTATTTCTAAAGCACCCCTTGAATTTGGGAACAGAATAGAAACAGCATTGGCCAGTAGTCAGAAGACTTGGGTTTGAATGTGTATGGTTAGGGCCCAGATAAGAAACAGATGACATATTCAACGGAAACGAGTAAGTAAAAAGGGACTATGTAGCAAAGCATAAGCGGGGTTCAGCGTTAGCAACAACTGGAAGCGTCATCACCCCTGGAGCTAAAGGAACCAGAGGAGGGAGCTGTGGCTTTGGGTCAAAAAATGCAACCCCTGCTGAATCCTACATATCCCAGGAGGGAGGCTGTTGGAGTAAACACCCCAGCCTCGTTACTCATCCTCCAATCTCTTGCCCTTGCCTCTCACCCAGAAGGCTAGAGAACCTGATCCATGTAGGTTCTCTGGAACCATCTCTCTGGTAAAGGGGGCCAGGCAAATAAAGATGATCCAGCAGAGGCTGCAGCTGAATCACTTCAGACAAAACTCTCTACTCTCTGATCCTCAGGATGTATTAGTAAAAACAAGTGGGTTGATCATCCAGCAGTCTCTCTGCTGCCTTCCTGCCTAACGTTTAATGACTTTAGGTATAATAATATTGATTTTTTTATCTATAACTCTAGGTAAAAGAATACACACATGTTGATTTTCTAGATTTCCAGGGGCAGATAACTCTAAGTAGACCAAGACATAACTGCTGCTCTTAAAATGCTTCTTGAAACAGAATATGTGGAATTAGAAATTCATGCCTTTATAACAATTCAATGCTTAATACATTTCTAAGAAAAACGAGCTAGTTATTATTCCTTAGTTTTTTTTTTTTTAAAGGTTACCTTATTCAGCCCTGTTTATGCCAACATCCTAATGTATGTCTTAAAAAATTATTCAATTCTTTTTTTATGCTGAGGCCTTTGTTTAGACCCATGGACTCTAAATGACCTAGTCATCTTATCTAACCTTTGTGGGGCTTCTTTTAATCATTTATAATTTGAAAAAAGGCAAAAGTTACCTATCAAAGCATTCTTTAGTGCTATGTGGGTCAGAAGGCACCCCTTTCCAGATTCAGAAAGCAGGAGCCCTCCAAGGTGGTGGAACTCTAGGGGGATCTTAAGAAACTTTGATGTCTCCCAACCAAGGGTCCCTAATTACTAGCTTAGCTCTGGAAAGATGGGGACTGACCATCACAATTTTTCAGGTTTGTTTCTCTCTTACAACGAATCTTCGTGGAGCATGTCCTAGGCACCAGGAAATAGCAGTGAACAAGACAAGGTCCCTGTTTCTAAAAGCAAAAGAATTATAATCTGGAATCATATACACATGAAACATAAATATGTAAGATACCTTTATATAATAATAATTGTAAGCACAATGAAGAATATGAGACAAGTTAATGGGATAGAATGATTGGGAGTCAGGGGGGAGAATGGGACCACTTGAGGCCAGATACACAAGCTTGGGAAGACGTTGACTTTTGATAGGAAACTTTAATTTCAAATATCTTATTCCATATTTTTTGCATAAATGTAAAATGTTCTAAAATGTCTAATATCTTGGAAGATAGTAACTGAAAGAAGCAAATTAGTAATGTTCATTTTAAAGAATTAAGAAATCTAAGATGAAGAGCTACAAAAGAAGCATCCCAAGCTGAAAAATTATTACAATGACCTGCAAATGTGTGTGTAAAATGCCAGAAGGGTTTATTGTTGGGTCTATGGGCACTTGGGGATTTGTGATGGAGGCAGGGAAGCAAGGGCTAGACACATCTAAGTGAAAGAAAGACAGTGTTGGGATGTTGAGGAAGAAAGAGGAGCAGAAAGGGGTAAGCTGGGTTCCTGTGAACATTGAGATGGATATTTGACCAAGTGTTGAAGTCTGAAGCTATGTGCACACTTTTAAGTGTGGAGTGATCGTCAGGCAGAGCTGATTCCTATGATATGCATTGATAATTATAGGGGCTATTTCTGTTCCTGCCAGTAGTTCAGAGATATTCAAAAGGTGCATAAAATTATTTAAACTATTTCATTTTAGGACCTAAATGATTGCAAAGCAGAGAAAAGGTTGGGAAAAAATAAAACATTTACGAGAGTTTGCAAAAGGAATATTCATATAAATGAAGTGTCAATCCACATGTAGCACTTTGCTTCTTGTGTGGTAGTAAGTGAGAAAATGTCAAAGCCAAATCTGCTATCTTTTTGCATTTTCAGTGTAAGGAAACAGCCATTATCTGTCATATCTGGATCTTCCATGATTCAATGATGAAATAGCTCATAAAAGGTGCTCAGAAAAGAAGCGGTAATTCCATATACCACCACAGAACACAATCATAGCTTTAGATCTTCAGAATGCATCTCTGAGCAAGGTTCTATGGCATTTGAACTTACATATTCATCAACACAAACAACAGGTGTAGTGTAAAACAAACAAACAAAAAAAAAACAAAAAAAACAAATTTTAACCCACTCCAAGACCTCAAAAGATTTAACAAGAATTGGATAAAACCTTTGTGTCTCAGCACTGTGACAGCTTCAGCTAACCACAAAAATAAAAAAGTTGTTCCGATATTAGTAAGTTATTTTAATGAAATTCCTGGAGATAATGTAAAAGTTCTGGAACTTGACATCCTGCCAGGTGCAACAAGTGACCATTATGCTTTCTCTGCTCTGAGCACAGCACACCGGTTGATAAGACGGTCATCACGTCAGCTGGTAACATTAACTTCAGAGATGGAAAATCCTACCAGTTCAAAGACTTTTTTCTAGAAATTGATGACTAACTTCATCAAAACATGATGAGAATTGATTCTGATAGCATACTCATATCAATGCTATAAATGACACATCTGCTGATTTTCCATTTTTTGAGGAAAGTCGTTCTTGTAAAATATTTTTTCCTATATAGGGTGTGAATAGGTCACTGTGATAATTTGGTGATTGGGTCAAAGGGCGGTGCAAATAGTTATTACCTTAAATTCAAGATATCTGAGACGAATGCCTCTTGTTGAAAGAAGACTAAACGTGTTTCAACTAGTTTATGATTCTACAAGCAGTTAAAACAAATTGATGGCCTCTTATCTAAATGAAAAAAAATAAAAGATTTTAATTCAAAACATTGGCTCTAGTTTTAAGCAAGCTACTTCCACTATTTTACCCGAAGTTCTTTCTAAAAGAAGGGGCAGAACATATCATCACTGAAGACCATGTGCTTTTCCAGCAGTATGCGTAAGTCATAAGTAATTCTAAATTTTCACTTTCATTTCAAACTATGAGAATTGTGAAAGAACATCATTAACAGTGGTTTTCACTCTGGTTTAGATCTATATCTAAACAGATGAGTTATATATAAAACTGTCTAAATCATGAAACTTTGGGAGAGCTAAGTGTGAATAAGGCCTATCGTTTATACTGGCTTCACTGAGGGAGAAATTATAAATAAAAACATCCAGAAAAGCCATTAATTCCCTTCAAAGTACTGTCCCTTCTTTATCAGGCAATGACCTTTTTAATAAACACCATGTCCTTAAATTATGGTTTAATGAGAACTTACTAGCCTAATGGGCAAAGAGAAAGGATACAAATGAGAAACTACTGGATATGATGAAAGATTGTTTTCCTCATGTGTATGCTAGTATTCCAGTCTTATTTTAAAAGTGCAAATTCATCCTCTGCTGGGTACACCATGGTAAAGAGACAAATTTCAGCAAAGAACGATTTTAGACACTGTGAACCCTCTTCAGGTTCAGTGAGCACTGAAACTGTAGACTGTCTCTCAGTATTCAAATTAAGTACTCAGAGACTTGGTAAGAGATGTTTGAGAAAATTAGGCAAAATCAACAATTATTGATGGAAGCTGAGTTCTTCAAAAAATTCAAGGAAATAAGTTGCCCTCAGCATCATTATTGAATAAATGATTACACTGAAGAAGTGAGTATTGCATTGAAGCCTATATACATCACTTTTCAGACAGATTATGATTCACTGGGAAAAGGTTTTCTGTGGTTCTTTTAATGCAATCAAGTTCACTGTTAAATTTTTTTACTTAATGGACTATTTTTTAGAACTGGGTTAATAGAGAATTGAACAGATGAAGAATTCTTATATACTCTACTACCTTTTATTACATCTTATATTAGAGTGGTATATTTGTTAACATTAATAAACCATTATTGGTACATTATTACTAACTAAAAATCCATACTTTAGGACTCACTCCTTGTGGTGTTAATTTCTATGGGCTTTATTATAGATATTTTTACCAAATTTTGTATTTCTCTTCATCTTGTTCTTTTACATAAAGAATAATGAGTCATAAACAATGTATAGTGACCTAAAATGTATTATCAATACTTTGAAGCACTTTTTATATGTATAAATTCTAGGAAATAAAAGACCACAGACCCTAGTTCAGAATAGGAAGACACCACAGATACTAGGCATAAGAAAGAACATGAGTAGTTCTGGGAAAAGAGACTCCAGAATGTTAAGGACAGAAACTACTTAGATCTCAGAATCTTAAACACCACGTCTAACATCATTAAATCTTAGCAGGGAGGTGCTTGCCTGGCCCTTTAAAGGTAGCTGACACAAGAGGGCCTGGCCGCTAGAACTCTGGCCGCCTGGCCTCCCCTGCCCACAATCCTGGTTCATAGCCTAGATTCTGGAGCTTCTTCACCCTGCTCCAGGATGATCCCCACTCTGTCCTGTGCCTCTCTCTGTCTATTGCCTTTATGGTTCGTTTTCCAGCCCGATCCCAACCACTTGGCTTTAACCTAGCAGAGACAGAAATGGAAAAGACACATGTCCTTTGTTCAAGAAATTCATAGTGGACCTAATAGAAGGGGCTGTAAAGTGCTGTACCACGAGCTGCCTCCAGGCTTCAGGTATATTCAGCAGGATGTTGCCCCATGTGCTATTTTAAATTTGGATTTGGTTGCCCACAGTTAAAAATTAGAAAATTTCACGCACACACGAATCTTGCTCTCTAGCTTCTCTTGAAAAATCAGAAGCAACCTTGCAGTCATATTGCTAAGAATCAGCTGGATTTGAGTGGCAGCTGCCCTCCTTTTGGGCCAGATATTGTCCCCTAGTTTGACATAGTCCCCATCTCTCCTTAGTATGTTACACTCAGGCCACTTACTGAGTTTACATTATCTACCTGGCCCTTGTAAACAATTGAGTTTACAATCCTTGGAATGGCTGGCTGTTTTTGTGTTTCCAGTGGCCAAAGAAACCATAAAGAGGCTAAAATATAACCCTACATCAAGTCCTATTCTTCACCATCCATCGATGGAAGAAATAGATGTTCAAATATGGCCATTCATTCCTTCGTGTGCCAAAAGAAACACCAAAGCCACATGTTCCTTTCTTGTAGTACTTCTTATTTAAAATAGAGAGTATTTTTTATATAAAAAAATATATATATATATATATATATATATATATATATATATATATCTCCTGCTGGTCGAATCAATTGCCCCTTTATGGAGAAGGAGCTCCTGACCACCAAGCTAAATTTATGGTCTGGAAGCATTACCAGAGGATCTCCCAAACCTGGAGGTGATCAAGATGAACCACCATGCTTGAAGTTGGAATAACTTATCACTTTAAGAAATTCTTTGTCCCAGAAATTTCATAAGCTCTCAACTCAAGGGTCTTCTTACAAACTCTGGTTTGTACTTTAAGAGGGTTTTCCTCATTGAAAGGTCTTATAAGCTACTTGGATAAGGGGTCATGACATCTCCTTGCCTCTCCGATTTGCTAAAATACAGCAGAAAGTAGAAAAGTTTCTTCCCTAGGCCTGCCCTCTTCACCTCTGCTGCTTTCTCCCATCATCTAGGAAGTACATGCTCCAATGCCCAGACAGATCCCTGCAGAACCTAGACCTTACCAAAGATGAAGGGGGGCAGCTACCTAAAGAGGGCAGGAAGTACATCAAAAGCACCTAGAGACAGAGATCCAGGTGAACATGCCCCAGGAGCAGCCTTCAATGAACACACCTTTGTTACCTTTGTATTCCCAACGCCCAGAATGGTGCCTAGCATTTTGTAGACATTCAGTAAGGATTTGTTGAATGAAAGAACGAATGTATTTTCTACACACATCCTTGCTTCTGTGGTTTTGCTGCTTTGTCTGCTTCGATCTTGTTAGGCTCCTCGGACTGACTTCCATTTAGGTTCCTGAAACTGACTCAGACCTGACCTCCCGACATTCTGGATCTGACATTTACTTTTTTCTTTATCACAATGGCTCATGAATACCTCTGTTTTCAATTTTTCTTAATGTTCTATATTTCTTCAGGCAAATGAAAAGAGCCTGGAGATTCCAAGTCATTTGGCTCTGGTTCTAGTGGTTGGGGGGCCCAAACTTGGGAAATGGGTATGATTTTTGCCATTCAGAATGTTAAAAGTTCTAGAGAGTCTTGCAGTAAGAAAAACTTGTTTAATATTATTTAAATATAGCATTTCTCAACATTCTTTAGAGAAGGAGCCTCCCTTTTTCCCGCTACACAGTATCTATCAATGCCAGGTAAAATTAGGATTCCAGGGAACAAACATAACTTGCAGAATTGCTAGAATAGAGACACTGGGGTCAGTCTCAGAACTAACATTCTCTGCTAAACTTCATTTGCATGAAGGTAAAGGGCCAAGACACCTTATCATCAACCAAATGGTATAAAACTAAGAGAATTTCAGGTCTGAGAGCATTCTCTAAAAGGAAACTACTCGTGTCACTCTTTGCCAGCTTCCTTTTGTTGGTTCTATTTTATGGGTCTGTCATTTATCAGCAATTAATGAGAACAGTGGTGTCAAAGCCTCCACCTTCCTTGCAGGGGCATCTAAGTTGGACTGGGGATGGGGGATGGGGGAGCCAGCTGCAGCTTTTTATCTTTTGGTGACAACAAGTAGTTGTATTCCTTCTTGGGCAGTCACCGGGTTCATGAATAGTGCCACAGTCTTTTAAAGCCAGGACTGCTCTTTTGATCTACAAGTTCATATGACTCCACCATGGGCAAGGCCTTCTGTCCAATTCCACCCCTCCCCTTTCCTGTGTTTGTGTCTGCCCTTGCAAGCATTTAGGCACTCAGCCAGAACGAGGCAGTGAGTTGCCCAATTCAGAGAAATAAAGGAAAACACCCCCCTCCTCAATTCGATGGTCAGTAGCTGTGGGGAGATATAATAAACCTCTTCACTAAACGAATGCGGCTTTTAGATAAGTGAGGAATTATATCTCTAAAGCTATTCTTCAAAACTTGTGACAGTTCCACATGGTCAGGAGGCTGTCGTGCTGCCATGGAGATGGAATTTAAGTATAGAATTTGAGGGACTTTAGCCTGCGTGGTTTTCTTCTTCCCAGCCCCACCTTGCAGTTTGGTGTTAAAAAAAAAAAAAAAAAGTGAAGCTCTAAACTAAATGCAACTTCTGATGTAAGAAGTTAAAGAACATGGATACTTTTTTAGAGTAATTTTTAATTTTTTTATTTTAGAATCTATACACGTTGAGTAATACTGATATGAATCAGCTTTGAGGAGGCTGCTAGGAAGACCCAGGCCTCCTGCCAGCCACAATAGCACAGGCGGGAAGGCGCCATCACGGGTGTCAGCTCTACCAAATGGAACAAGAGCTTTGATGTTTTCTGTCCTAAAACCGTGCTCGGACATTCACTTGACTCTTTGCCGAGCAAGCCGTACCCAAAAGTAAAAGATGGTCAAATACATCACTTTCCAAATTCCATCCTTTAGGGCCACCGTATAAGATTCAGGCACCATCGTTAGAAGATCCTAGATAGCAGGTGGTTACCAAGGTGGGACGTCCATTGGAGCGAGGCCTTGCATTACTTTCCAGGTCTCCTGCTCCATTTCCTCTCCCTCCTTCTGCTCCATCCCTGCTAGCCTCTTTGCAGCTATTCAAATACACCAGGCATGCGCCTAACTCAGGGTTTTTGCATTGGTTGTTCCCTGCAACTGAAACACTCTTCCCTGGTATAGACATGGCTTACCCCCTCCTCTTTTTCAAGTCTTTCTTGAAATGCCATTTTCTTAGTGAAGCTATCCTAACCACCCTATTTAAGCAGCTTCCTCACCCAACAATTCCTAGCCTCCTTCCTCGTTTTGTTTTCCTCCATAACACTTACCACTGTCAAACGTATCTTTTGCTTATTTATTTTATTGGCAGTTTGCTTTCACTCCTAGAATGCTGATCTGTGAGGGCAGGGATTCTGTCTGTTTGGTTTCCTGCAAGAATCACAGCAATAAAGTATGCCTAGAACAGGGCTTGGCCTTGGTTGGCATTCAATGACTATTCGTTGAAGAGGGAATTAATGACTGAACTGCTTAGCTAGCTGCCATCTAACAGGGATCAGGGCCCTGAGACAGGGGCCACAGGAGTGGTAAATTCTTGACTGTGGCCTTAGTGAATGGCTCCAGGAGAAGAATCTGCAAAATCAGAGGGCCCTGGGCAGGGCGTTGGCAAGCATAGGAGTGAAAGTGGTGCAAGCGCTCATTTCCCAAGTGGTAACAGTGATGCCGAGTGCTGTGTTAAGCACTCTTCCAAGCCTTCCTTCCTAAAGTGTCTGAGTCTCTTCTTAGTATAAGAAAGTTGCAGCTATAGGCTTCTCTGAAAATAGCAGAGAGTATTAGTCCTGGGATAGACCTCAGAGTCTCTACCCTAGCAGTTCCTAAAATGTGTTTGTTCCCTGAAATCCTAATTCCACCTGATGTCAACGGTTCCATCAGCACCCCCGTTCCTCCAGGCACAGCCAGGGATGAATGGTTTGGTAAAAACAGGTTTCCTTTTGCTTAAACCCATGCATAAATGAAGGAGACTCCCAAAACATTCCTCAAAACCCGCAACTCAGCCTTGGTTGATGGCACCTCCACTTTCTATCACGTTAAGATTATTTTCCAGTTCTCTCTCTGGCCCTCTATATCCAACTAGTTCTCAGGCTATGGCCATTGTATTTCCAAAATGCCTCTGCATGCTCTGCCTCTCTCCCATTCTCATCACCACAGGCCTCACCAGGCTCTCATTAGCCTTTGTCTGGCTACTGCAATAGCTGCCCAACTGGTTTCCTATCTCTAGTTTCTTCCTCCACCAACCCATGCTCGGCCACAATATTCCCAAAGAACAAAAGGGGTATCACTCTTACTAATCTAAGAAAATGCCAGTGGCTCCCCATGACCCTTGAGATGGGCCATTTAATCTACCTTCCAGGCTTTCCACCCACTAGCTCCCTAAATAAGTCCTCCGCCATAGCCTCGTCTATGTGTGTGCTCAAGTACTGCCCCTCTCCCAAATAAAACATGTGCTTTCTATGGGTTTTTCCCTCCTCACCCTGCCTTTCCCCCTTCTAATCAGATGCCCTGATTTCTCCTCTGTTCCTGTTGAAGTCTTATCCAGAGATCCCTCAAGGCCCATTTACAGATTGATTCATTCACACAGTCAGTCAAGAGACTGGGGAAGTACAAACCTCTTTTTCTCACACCTCCCTTGTCAGAAGTGAGCTTTCTTCTGTATATCTCCTGTGTATTTGTCATACACTCCTTTGGTTAGGGCTATTGCTCTCATATACATCATTATTTCCCCAGCCAGTCTTTTTGTACGGTCCTCGAGGGCAGAGACTTTTGTACCTGTGTTTTATTTCCAGGGCACTTTACATGACAGCTTGTTCATAGCAGGTGCCACACCTGTTCGGGGATAATGATAATAATACATCTCATGCATCCTCTAAGGGTCACTTTAATCCTTTCAAGGTTGCTTTGCCAAGTATAACTGGTGAGCCATCACCAGAAATATTTCCTTTTCCCACTCCCCACGGTCAGCAGGACTCACAGTCCTCAAGGTAGCCAGTTGTTATTCAAAGCCAAGCGAGTGAGCTAGGAGCCCAGGGTGGAAAATAAATGTCACACAACTTCCTCCAAGATTAATTTTAAAAAGGAAATCATCAGGGTTAGAAGAACAGACTTGATTTACCAGTTAAGGCTGTTGTCCCAGGCGCATATGCATCATTTATCTCCCTGATGCCCTGCAGCATGCACCTGGATGTCCCGAGTGCCTCATGGTGTGGGCAGGCAATCTGGTGGCAAGTAAAACAAATATGGAATTCGAGGGGTGCAGTGAGAGAATACGGAGAAGAAAAATGCGAGGAGGGGAATAAGAAAGAAAGGAAGTAAGGGAGGGAAGGAGGGAGGGGAGAAGGGAAAGAAGGAAGAAAAGGGAAGAAGAAAGGGGAAAGAAGGAAGGAAGGGAGGGAGGGAAGAGGGAAGAAGGAAGGAAGGAGGAAAAAACAAAGGAAGAAAGGAAGGAATTTAGTTTCATCCTGTTAGGTATGAACATTGTGAAAGGAAATAAGCAGAAAGAAATCTGTAATATGTCATTATGCGGCCTCTGCTGTTAGGTTTCACCTATCTCATTGTTATTGTCTGTGATTTTGTGGCTGTTCAGTGCACACCCCTCTTTTTCATCGGTACAAACGTCTATCATTTACCAGTTTATATGTCCTTCTCACTGGTTTTGACTGTGAACTCTTAGAGGAAGAAGCTTGTCCCTTTGTCTCTGCATCCTTGGTACCGAGCATGGCACCCACCATGCAGTGTGTTGATGGTGGAAAGCTATTCTCCCAAAAATTCAGCGACTGGTTTGCCAGCTCTGTGCTTTTTATTCTAATCAAGTTTTCCCACTTGTATGGTTATTGGCCTCTTTCAATTGACTCGTGCTTTTTTCTTTTTGGGTCATTCTTTGCAGTCATATCTGTGAAGTCACACAGACTGAGGCAGGCTATATATTTCCTAACCTATAGTAAAACAAATAGATAACTACTAAAATAAACAGCATTCATCCAGTACCACCTGTATCAGCACCACTGTTGTAGGCAGATCACTTTGGGGAAACACTAATTATGCTTTGATCCCAAAATCGTAACATAATCAAGTACATCAATTCTATAATTTAGGTGTTTTAGTAGGGTTTCTGCACACACACTCACCAATACCGTCTTTTCCCTGAAGAAAATGAACACTGTGGGTTTAAATTTTTCTGCATACCAATTGTTTATGGTGAAGCAAAATGTGTAGCTGAGAAAAGGGGGATGTTCTGTCATCTCCTCAGATATTTTAATTAAGGAGATTCTGAACTCAAGACAGTATTTGGCCATTTTAGCAATCAGTGGTAAAGATTTCCTCAAATCTTGACTTTCCTATCTCCCTCATCCCCTCACCCCTAATGTGTTCCCCAAATCTGCATAGTCTACCTGGAAAAGGACTTTTAAAAATCATCCAGAAGATAAATAGGCAAACTGCACAAGCAGATTAATTCACAAAGAGGAAATGTAATTAGTCAGCAAAAATATGGGAAAATATACAATCAAATGAATGCAGATTACAATGAAACATAATTTATCATTTTAAACCTTCTAAATAAGGGTAAGATTTGAAAATAATGTGTAACTCAAGTCAAGGCGGGCTGAACTGATACTCTCATACTTCCCATGTGGCTGCCTGATGCATAATGACTGAATTGTACAAACATTTACAAAGTGTAATTTGGCAACATGAATCAAGGGTTCAAAAATTTCATGAGGCCTTCCATCCGGTGGCAATTCTGTTTCTAGGAATCTAGTCTATGGAAATAACTAGATATAGAAAAATATTATCAGCATGAAAATGTTTGTTATTATATTACTTACGCTAGTGAAACCTTGAACAACCGAATACCAACAACGAAGATCATAAGTGGGTGAATCTGCAATCCATATCCATTCAGTCGATGAGCATGCATATTAAAATTAGGCTTATGAAAACATTTTATGATGTGGCAAAATGCTTTGGGTATAAGATTTGAAACCTTATGGATAATGATGATAATTATGTAAAAATATTTCTATGTAAGAAGAGCCTCAATGAAATGCCTGGTTCCCTGGCAAGACGGTGTGGCATTATGGCTAAGTGCATGAACTCTGGCATCAGATTGTCTGTGTCTGCAACTCAACTCTGCCACTTACTAGCTTTGTGACCTTGGGTGAGTTGCTGAATTTCTCGAAGACTTCATTTTTCCCATCTGTAAAGTGTAATAACTATCTGGTCATGTTGTGAGGATTAAGTAAGGTAGTTTATACGAAATATTCAGCACCGGGTTGGCACATAGTGACACTAGGTAGTTACTCATCCCACAAATATTTATCAATCATTGACTAGGTGCAAGTCACCTAATATGCTGGTAAACCATGGGAAAATTTCACGTCTTCTGCTTTCTGCAATATGTTTGTAACTACCTTTGTAAGGAAAGGACCTCACTGGACTGTGCCTGCCTTGCTCAGCCACCCTGTCATCTCTCCCTTTGGCTACCCAAAGAGCTTGTTAATGGCTGTGACTGGCTTTTCCTCTCTCACCCACTCCAAAACAAGGATTTGATCATGTCACAACCTTGATTTCCTGGTTCCCTGCGGCTTACAAGGTAAAGTCCAATGTCTTTATTTGGAGATTTTCAATATCCGGCCTCAACCTACTCTTAAAGTAGAATTTCTTGCCATTTTCTATCTCTGCAGTCTCTATTCTAAGCATTCTATCTCCCTATCCCAAACCTGGGCAGGAGAATCATTGTCAAAACCCTGACTTTCATACAGCACAACACTGCTCTACTGAAATTTTAGCCTCATTTAAAATGATGATTCTTGGACCACACCCCCAAGGATGCATATTTAAAAGTCTGAAGTGGAGGCTAGGAATCTGCTTCTTTAATAAGCATCCCGTGTGATTCTGTGATGAGGTTCAAGGATACCCTCTGAGAAATATGCCATTCTCTTCTCTGCCTGTAGGTCTATCCTCTTGCCTGATGGATACTTCTGCACTCTGCTAGACAGCTAAAAGGTTGGCTATATTTTCCTGACTTCCTCAGAAATAATGATGATCTCCCTTCTCTGTACTTCTGTGATATTCTCTCCAAACCTCTATGGAGGCGTCATTTCCTTGTGCCTTCTTTACTTATTTCTGCAGCTGTCTGAACTACACTGGGAGCTCCTAGATTTCAGGGATTATGTATCATTTACCCAGAACAATAACTGGCACATAGTAGGCCCTGGGGGGTGTATTCATGCATTCACTCATTCACATTAATCCTAGATGATTCCATCTGCCACAGTGAGCTCTAGTTCATCTGTAATTATTGAGGCTGACCTTACTGACACTCACCATTGGCTCTGCTCATTTACCTCCTAGGCCATGGAAAGCCAGCTTACTTTCTCACAGAGATAGTTTAGCAAGTAATCTGAACCCACATAGCTGGGATATTCTGGCAGAGAGAAGGAATCTGAGCAAGACATCACCAGGTTGAACATGGATGGCATGCAGACTGCAATGTGGAGGAGGTCAACTGACCTTGGGGAGTCATGCTATAGACAGGTCAACAGGGCACAGACCCAGCTGGGTGGTTGTCCTGTGACCAGATCCCAACAGACTCACCATGAGCTTGCCAGTTTAAATGCTAGACTAACAGAATAGTTACTCACATGGGCCCTGAAAATCAGAGTGCCTTGGTTGGCATTATAACTCTGCCAGGCATGTCGTGCTGGACATGTTTCATAACCTCTCTGTGCCTTGGTTTCCTCATCTGTATGATGGGGATAATAAGCAAATCTAAGTCATAGAGTTGTTGTGAAAAGAAAATAAATATGCACAGTCTTTAGAATAACATTTGGCGCATATTAACTGCTCAATAACTAGTAGTTATTATAATTAGATTCCCCAAGCTATACTACAGAGTCAATGCATATGCTAGAGCTTTTCCTCTGGCCTTTCAAACACATGCTTCAAACACATGCCGAAATTTTCTGTACTAATCTTTGTCCCTGCTTAATTCCAGCCTTGGAGATTTGACTTACATCAGGACAGCTTCAACTCCACAAAACTTGCAAAACCAAGGTAATATTAAGCTAAAAAGAGTCCCCGATTCATTTGTTGGATGTAAGTTTGAAGTCAGAAAAATATGGCCAAAGAAAATATAAGAACTCTACATTTGTATGGCAGGGAAAATTAAGCATCCCAAAAATGATAGGATGAAAGAAGACTGAAAAAAAAAAAAAACTGATGAGAAACAAAATCCCTTCTAGTCAAGATTTAAGCAATATCTTGCATGAAAAGATACCTCCTGCTTTTTATGCCTTTGAGAAAACTGAGACATAAGGCTGTACTCAGTGTCGAGAGCCTATTATGGGCCAAGGGCAGAGGTCAGAATAAATTGCCTTTTTAAATCTTATTTCCAATCACTACGATTCTGATCTTACAGAGGGGAGACTACAGTGTTACATAATTAGTAACATCAAAACTGGTTTCCCACCCAGCTCTGAGACGGCTCCCAACCAACAGAGCTTTACATTGTGTGTGTGTGTGTGTGTGTGTGTGTGTGTATACACACACACACACAATTATATATATACTATATATGTATATACAATATATATACATTTATATACATTGTATTGTATATATATACAATATATATACATTGTACGTATATATATACAATTACATATATACTATATATAAAATATATATATATATACACACACACACACACACACAATATATATATCT
>NW_022437018.1:4951773-4954493 GCF_009761245.1 Sapajus apella
TTTCTCCACAAGTTATCCCTACCCAACCTCCCTACCACCCACTGTCTCTCCCCTAGTCCCCCCCAACAGACCCCAGTGTATGATGCTCCCCTCCCTACATCCATGTGTTCTCATTGTTCAACACCCGCCTGTGAGTGGTGTTTGACTTTCTATTCTTGTGTCAAGAGCTTCACATTTTAACCACTTTGCTTTCCTGTTGCTCCTAATTATGCTTCTTGTAAACTTTTTTTTTTTTTAGATAGACTCTCGCTTTGTCACCCAGCTGGAGTGCAATGGTGCAATCTTGGCTCACTGTAACCTTCACCTCCTAGGTCAAGCCGTTCTCCTGCCTCAGCCTCCTGAGTAGCTGGGATTACAGGTGTGTGCCACCACACTCAGGTAATTTTCATATTTTTAGTAGAGACGGGTTTCACCATATTGGCTAGGCTGGTCTCAAACTCCTGATCTCAGGTGATCCACCCGTCTTGGCCTCTCAAAGTGCTGGGATTACAGACTTAAGCCTCACGCCCAGCCACCTCTTATAAACTTTTGAGTGAAATTTCATAGCCTGCAGACTAAACACAAGCATTTATTCAAGGCCACTTTCCAGTTCTAGCTCTGCAGCTCCCAAAGCTGCATGGGGTGGAGGAGAAGCCTCCCACGATCCCCTGGTTGAAGTCCTAACTTCCAGCTCCTCAGAATGTGACTTTATTTGAAGATGGGTCTTTGTGGATATAATTAATCCGGTTAAGATGAGGTTCTACTGGACTAAGGGGTCCCTTTAATGCAATATGATTGGTGTCCTTTTAAGAAAAGAAGAAGGGATACGGAGCAGACACATGAGGAAATATGCCACGTAAGGCATTGAAATGCTGCAGCTGCAAGCCAAAAAGGCTAGGTACAGGCAAGGAACGTGTCTCCCTTACAAGGAAGGCCCTGATGACACCTGGACTTTGGACTTCTAGCCTCCCAGTATGTGACACTTTGTCGCAGCAGCTTTAAGAAACTAATGCACACCTACCCCACTCTGGAATTGGGGTGAAACTGAAACGAACAGAGGATGTCCTTTTGCAGGCTCTCTGCAAAAGAGAGAGCTCATGTAATGATAATCATAACAATGATACTATGGCAGACACTGCTGATTCCTCCCCAGTTGCCATCCTTCCCCACTTTTGCTAACAGACCCCCTATTTGCTCAGATATTGACCCCTGCTTCCTTCATGTGTCCCTCTAATTCTGTAAGCATGTGGACTTTATTTGGAAGGATGCTCTGACTGGACCCATCAAAATGAATTAGCTCCTTACAGCCTATCTTCTTGGCAGTATTTCCAAGTTCAAGAATCTGCTAGGTTTTGGTGTCCACATGCTAAGCCTGAAGAAGACTTCTGCATTCTGCTTTGTCAGCCTGAAAGGAAAGAGTAAGTGATTCATCCACCAACTCAAAAAAATTAATAGATTCGGTGGCTTATGCTGGTGTAATTACTAACACTAACATCCCAACAATGGCATCACTGGTGAGTCTGCAGAGATGTGGTAGTCATCTCTCTGCTTCTCTTCTCCTTCTCCTCCCTCAAAATGACTAGTGAATTGGCACATTTGGAAATGTTCTTATGATTCAAATTGAACTCAATAATTTAATATTTTTACATACTTTATTTATATAAAGTTCAAAAATAGACAAACCAATATATGCTGTCAGAAGTGAGGGGAGAGGTTACCTTTGGTGAGGAGGGAGAGGGCATGTTGGTAACACTGCCTTCTTGAGCTGGGTGCTGGTGACACAGGTGTGTTTATTTTATAATGTGTGTTTTGTGCACTTTTCTGCACCTATGTTGCATTTCAGTCATTTTTAAAAAATATATCTTGGCTTGAACTGATTCTAATGTCCCTTCTTCCAACACACTGTTTCCACTTGAGTTCATCCTAGAACAATACCTCTTGGAAGGCTGGACTTGATCATTAAGTAGTATCGGGTGGTTACCTAGACTCTAACTGCTAGCTGTTCCCCAGGAGTGGTTCGGCCTCCCTGCCCTTCCCGCTGAGTCACTGCTTTCTAGGAGTGTTAAACAGCCACATCCTAACTCACTTTTTAAAAAGACTTTTTTCTAATTTTGTTTCTGGAAAGTGTTCTTACAAAAGAGGTCTTTCTATTTGGTGTGAGAAGACCTGAGGCCTGCTTTCCATGTGCTAAGCTCTGAATATTTAGCTTCTATTCTTACATAACGCCCCCCCATCACACCTGATTGCCTGGAGTTGAATTTATTAAACTGATCCTTTGCGTGAGCAGAGGCATCACTTTCAAATCCAAGCAGTAAGCAAATGACTAACTGCTTTCCCATCTGCACACATTCTGCATCAGCTTTCAGGGGTGTTTACCTACTACGTCTAAAGTAATTGTGAATAATCAAAATATAGTTTTCAAAAGAACTGCTCATTACACATTACATCACATGACACTTCCATCTCAGTGCAAGTAAAAAAAAAAAATCTTTAAAAAATGCATCTGCAGACAAATTTTCCTGATTGTAATTTTGTTCACTCTTGGCAGCCAGGACAGATTAAATGTCAGCATAATAAATTGCAATTTTTCATCTAAAGTTTTCAATTCTCTTTGAAATTTTTGATCGAAGATCAGAAAGGACCAAAGTTTTCTGTTTTCCCAGTGGGAACTGCTTTTGTGAAGAAAGTTTAATTCATTTGATAAACATTTTTTTCACTACTACAATCTAAATTCTATGGCT
>NW_022437018.1:4954893-4988168 GCF_009761245.1 Sapajus apella
GTGTGTGTGTGTGTGTGTGTGTGTGTGTGTGAAAAGATACATAACATAAAGTTTACCATATTAATCATTTTTTTTCCCTTTTTTTTGAGACAGAGTCTCTCTTGGTCTCCCAGGCTAGAGTGCAATGGTGACATCTTGGCTCACTGCAACCTCTGCCTTCTGGGTTCATAAGATCTTCCTGCCTCAGTCTCCTGAGTAGCTGGGATTACAGGTGGGCGCCACCACACCCGGCTAATTTTTTTATTTTCAGTAAAGACAGAGTTTCACCATGTTGGCTAGACTAGTCTCGAACTCCTGGCCTCGTGATCCGCCCATCTCAGCCTCCCAAAGTGCTGTTATTACAAGCGTGAGCCACTGTGCCAGGCCAGTAACCATTTTTAAGTGTACAGTTCACTGGCATTAAGTACATTCACATGGTTGTGTAACCATCACTACCATCCACCTCCAGAGCCTTGTCATCTTTCTCAGCTGAAGCTCCCCATTCTCTGCTTCCCAAGCCCCTGGCAATTACCATTCCACTTTCTGTCACTGAATTTGACTACTCTGGATACTTCATGTAAGTGTATATAAAATACAAAATCTGTCCCTTTGTGACTTATTTCACTTAGCATAATATCTTCCAAATTTATTCATGTTGTAGCGTGCATCAGAATTGTTTCCTTCATAAGACTGAATAATATTCTATTGTAGGTGTATGCCACAATTTATCTGTTTATAACACTTGGGGTGTTTCTACTGGTTGAATAATGCTGCTATGAACATTGGTGTACAAATATCTGTTTGAGTCTCTGCTTTCACTTATTTTCGGTCTAAACCCAAAAGTGGAATTACTGAATTGTATGATAGTTTTATGTTTAATCTTTTCAGGACTTATCATACCATTTCCCACAGTGGCATTGTTTTACCTTCCCACCGGAAATGCACAAGGGTTCCAATTTCTCCACATCTTCACTAACATTCGTTATTTTCTGTTGTTGTTTTTTTTTTTAATATTATGGGAGTGAAGTAGTATCTTAGCTTGGTTTTGATTTGCATTTCCCTAATGAGGAGTGATATTAAGCATCTTTTCATGTGCTTAGTAGCCATGTGGATGTCTTCTTTGGAGAAATGTTTATTCAAGTCCTTTGCCTAATTTTAATTAGGTTATTTTATTGTTATTGAGTTGTAAGAGTTCTTTGTATATTCTGGATATCCATCCCTATTAGGTATTGATTTGTAAATATTTTCTCACATTCTATGGATTGCCTTTTCAATCTGTTGACAGTGTCCTCTGATGCACAAATGTTTTTTGTCTGGTTTGGGATATTTTTGCTTAGATTTCCCTTTTATGTATTTTTACTGACACATAATATTTATATACATTTTGGGGTACATGTGATATTTTGTTACATGTATTAAATGCGTAATGATCAAGTCAACATTTCAAGTCCTCTCTTCTGGCTATTTTGAAATACGCAATACATTATTGACTATAGTCACCCTATTTTACTATCAAACATTAGAACTTATTCCTTCTAACTATATGTTAAGCAACCTCTCTTCATCTCTTCCCCCATCCCCACACCCTTCACAGCCTCTGGTATCTATTATTCTACTCTCTATCTCCATGAGATCAACTTTTTTAGCACCCACATATGAGTGAGAACATGTGATACTTGTCTTTCTGTTCCTAGCTTATTTTACTTAACACAATGACCTCTATTTCCCTCCATGTTGCTGCAAATGTCTTGATTTCATTTGTTTTTATGGCTGAATGGTATTTCATTATGTATGTAGACCACATTTTCTTTATTCATTTCTTCATTGATAGACATCGGGGTTAACTGATGCACGAAAGTTTTTTTTTTATTTTGATGAAGTCTAACTTATCTATTTTTTCTTTTTTTACCTATGCCTTTGGTGACATATCTAAGAAGTCACTGCCAAATCTGATGTCACAAAGCTTTATGTTTCTTCTAAGAGCTATAGCTTTAGATCTTACATTTAGATCTTTGAGCCACTTTGAGTTAATTCCTGTATACAGTGTAAGGCAAAGATCCAACTTTATTCTTTTTTGCATATGGCTATCCAGTTTTCCCAATATAATTTGTTGAAAATACTATCCTTTCCCTATTTAATGGCTTTGGCATCCTTGTTGAAAATAATTTATTCATATATGCAAGGGTTTATTTCTGGGCTTTCTATCCTATTCTATTGGTTTGTATGTCTGTCTTTATGCCAGTACCACACTGTTCTGATTACAGTAGCTTTGTAGTAAGTTTTGATTACTATAGCTTTGTTCCACAAAGTGCTTGTTTGTTTGTTTGTTTGTTTGTTTCTGTTGTCCAGGCTGGAGTGCAGAGGCATGATTTTGGCTTACTATAGCCTCTGTCTCCCAGGATCAAGTGATTCTCCCATCTCAGCCCCCTGAGTAGCTGAGACTACAGGTCCACCCCACCACATCCAGCTAATTTTGTATTTATAGTAGAGATGGGGTTTCACCATGTTGCGCAGGCTGATCTTGAACTCCTGACCTCAGGTGATCCACCTGCATTGGCCTCCCAAAGTGCTGGGATTACAGGCACGAGCCCCCATGCCTGGCCCCTGTTCTACCATAGTTTTTAATTCAGAAAATGCAAGACCTCTAACTTTATTCTTCATCTTCAAAATGGTTTTGGCTATTTGAGATCCTTGAGATTCCATATGAATTTAAGGAATAATTTTTCTATTACTGCAAAAAAAATACTTGGGAGTTTGACAGAGATTGCATTGAATCTGCAGATTGCTTTGGGTAGCATTAACATCTTAACAATATTAAGTCTTCCCAATTCATGAACATGGGCTGTCTTTCCATTTATTTGTGTGTTTTAAAGTGACATCTTATTTTTTATTAACATTTTCATTTTATGTGTGTAACTTGAGACAAAGGGGGCTGTTAAATGCTACATGGAAGGCACATAATAAACACACATTGTTGAATCAAAAACAAAAAGCAGAATGACAACTGCAATTGCACAAACTATGCTCACCAGAGCTAACAATTATAATACACAGCTAGGCTTATCCAAGCAAGATTGTGATGTTGGTCTTTTCATTTCTCCTCTCCTTCCCTTCAGAAACTCTCACCCTTTCCACAATTTCCCCTTTGCTGTATCCATCTCAAACCTCTCCTTAGGAATCTCTCCTCCCAGAAAAGAAAGCTATGTTTTAAAAGTCTAGTTCATTGAGTTCTAATAGACTTTGAGTGAAATTCACAGTTTTAAAATGCACAGCACAGTAAGTTTTGACAACTGTTTAGAGTCACTGAATCTCAGAGCCAGGCTTTGGAAGTGGACTCTAGGGCAGCTTCGTCCATCACACATGGAAAAAGTGGATTTGCCCTTTGGTGGATCCTCAAAAAACTGAACAACAATTATGTTATCAGCCAGCAATTCCGCTTGTAAATATGGACCCAAAAGAATTAAAAGCAGCAACTCAGATACTTGTACACCAATGTTCATACTGGCATAATTCACAATAACAAAAAGAGGGAAGCAGGCCATGTGTCTGTAGATTGATGAATGGACAAAACATGTTATATACATGCAATGGAATATTATTCAGGCATAAAAGAAATGAAGTCCTGACACACACGACAACATGGATGAACCTCAAAGACATTATGTGCAGTGAACTAAGCCAGTCACATAAGGACCAGTACTGTATGAGTCCACTTACACAAGGCACCCAGAATAGGCAAGTTCCTAGAGACAGAAAGTAGAATGGACGTTATCAGGGGCTGGGGAAGGGGACAATGGGGAGTTATTATTTAATGGCCACAGAGTTTCAGTTTCCAGTGATGAAAAAGTTTTGAAACAGATAGTGGTGATGGTTATATAACCTTAGAAATGTAGTTAATATCATTTAACCATTCAGCATGGTTAAAACGATAAATTTCATGTGATGTATATCCTTTCAATTTTAATATTTTATTTTTTTAAAAAGTGGGTGGTCTTTAACATGTCTTTACACAGACAACTCCAAACCCTGTGACTTAACATGGGACACACACACAATCATGAGAATAAACATAATATTGTAAAAATATAGAATAAGAACAGATCGAAGAACACTGCAGGTTGGGAGAAGGCTGGAAAAAGAGAGAAACTGAAGGCAGGGCCACCAAATAAGAGGCTACTGCAGTGGTCTCAGGATGGCCTGAGCTGAGTATCACAGAGAGAAAGGGAAGAGGGTTCATACACAGGAGGAAGCATGAACTCATGGTCTCACTTAATGTGGCACAAGGCAGAGGGTGGAATGGAAATGCAGGCCCGGACCACATCGTGACTGTTGCCACCCTGGGCACTTTTCTTTGAAGGAAGTTTCCTCCATAAAGTATATATATGTTTGTATTATGGAGAAGCAACATTTTTTGTCCTGAAAATACATTTTTTCTTATTTAAAAAGACATCAAAACATTTCATGGGCCCCTAAATGGCACTGCCCCTCCTCAGTCAGCCCTGGGCCAGTCCTGTGTGAGGAGCAGATGGACTCCTACCGAGAATGTCCATCCTCCTTCCTTTCCCCTGCAGCCTCCCTATCTCATTTACTGCTTGAGGTATGGAGGACTTTGTTATTGCAGATACGTTATGAGGGTTAAGACCCAGGACTCTGGAATCAGAACAATTTGGGTTTGAATCACACTCCCACTGCCTGGTTGTGTAAATTAGAGCATGTTACTTAACATTTCTGAGCCACAGTGTCTATCTGTAAAATGAGTGTGAGTTCCCAACATCATAGAGGTCTTGTAAGAATTAAAAGTGGTAAGAGAACAACCAGCTTAGCATGGTGCCTGGTGCATGGCTGGCAAGTGCAGGCAACTCCATCGCCTCTCCTGGCTTGGCACAAACAGACACAGTGGTTTGGGGTTTGTAATGAGGGGGAGGAGGAGAGGCATGAAGATACCTGGAAAGGGAAACACAGAAGGGGCAGGGAGTCCAGAGAGTAATGGAAGGGACACGAACCGTTTGCGCTTTTGCCAGGAGCAGGCCCAATTAGCCTACTATCTCCTACCACACTGCCTGGAGTATTGTGTCCTCTAAGCACACAGAGGCTCCTGTCACCACCTACAAATACCCATAATATGCTCCCCTGTCCCAGAGCTGGGAAACAAACCAGAGGCATTCAAGGTTTCCACTCACTTTAGTTCTCATTTCCCCGTGGCCTCCTTTTCTCCTTCCCTGCATCCATCCCCTCTCTAGACTTGCCATTCCTCACACTCTCCTGCCTTTTGCCTCACACGGTTTCATGTGCCTGGAATGCTCTCTGGGGGAACTTCTACTCATTCTAGGAGACCCAGCCCTAGTGTCTCCTGCAACTGCCTCTGCAAAATCAATCCCTCTCTCTCTTGGGTTTCCACCACACTCTAGCTATCACTCTTCCAGATAATCATTTGTTTACATCTCTCCCCAGCTGGAAGGTGAGCTCCAGAGGGGAGGGGCTGCTGGAGTCTCCTTCCTGGGCCACCCCCACCCCCACCCCATCCTGTCCCCACCCTAACCACTGCTCCACCTTCTGCACATGCTGGCAGCCCATGAATGAGGAAAGGGAGGTTTCTTCATTGTTTACTTGATTTTGGAATTGCTCTTCTCACACCTGTTCCAACAAAGGACCTTGATTTATGTAGTGAAGTAAAGATTCAACACTTAACAAAGTTGTAATGCGACATGAAGGGGCAAGAAACTAGAATTGCTTCCAAGACAGGAAAATAACAGGGTAAGATTAACTGGGTGATCACACCTGGGTCCCCAGGCAGCTATTTCTAAGGGAATAGGGTGGAGGGAGTCAGTGGCACCCCCAAAGGCATGGGATTCATCTACATAATCAGCATCCAATTGGTAAATACTAGGGCAAGGGGCTGGATGGCTGCCTCCAACATCACCCCCACTCCCACATTTCTCCCTGACTCCCCCAGCCCTTCCCCAGACAGCACTGGGTCTCTTCTCTTCTTCCCTTTCGACATTATCACCCTACTACTGGTTTCTACTTAACCTTGACCTCACCGGGGTGGAAACTCCGGATTAGGAATGATTTGTCCTAGTCCCCAGGAATGGCTCTGTCAGTTGCTTTCTGGAACTGCTTTTTCCTGCAGGTTGTGGGGAGCAATCTTCCTGACCCCCAGTGTCCACTTCAGTGGTGCTCATGGTAACGCCAGCAGGGCAGGCAGACTTCGGTGGTCCTGATTCATTCTGGATTACTCCTTCACCCCGTCTGACTCCTCCACCACCTGGAGGCTGTGGAGGCACTGTGTGCCTGAAACCTCTGGCCATCCCTACAGCTGCAGAAGGGTTGGGGCATCTCCATTCTCAGAACTGCTGGGGCAACTGATGAATGAGGATTGGCTTCCACAGAACAGCCCTGAGAGATGTGGTGAGGAGCTGCTGTGGCCCCTGTAGCTGAGGGCCCTGCTTCTTCCTGTGCGTCTAAGAGCTTATTCTGTAGCAGGTGGTCTGGGAGACACCTGGTTGTCATGACTGTACACTGCCCTGGAGCAGGCTGGAGCCCTGGAAGGCGGTACACAGACTGCATACACCCTGGTTTCATTAGTTGTCTCCTGAGGACCTAGGTGTCCCTGCCATGCAGAGCATGTCTGGCCTCCTTCTCATTCTCATGGCCACCACCCCGGCTCAAAGTCCTTGAACGAAATACATGTCACTCAGGCTCTTGCAAGCATCTCCTCCTTTCCTCACTTACTTTTGCAAGAATCTCCTCACGTGCTCTTGCAAGAATCACTCATCTCACTTAGTCTTGCAAGAATCTCCTCCTTTCCTCGCTGTACTTTCTGTACAATGCTGCTGAAGAAATGTCCTAAAGTACACGGTGCAGCAATCCATTTACCGCAGCTTAAGAACAAACTAATCTAGGTGACTAGGAATCAGAACAGCAGTACTTGTGTATATGGTGATGGAGAAGCGTGAGGGAGTCTTCTGGGGTATTTGAAATGCTCTGTGTTTTGATCTCACTGAGCTGCATATTGTTACTTATGTTACATTTGTAAAAATCCATTGAGACTTCCACTTCAGATCTGTGTGTTTGGGGCTGGCCTCAGTGGCTCTCACGCCTATAATCCCAGCAACTCAGGCAGCTGAGGCAAGAGAATGGCTTGAAGCCAGGATTTCAAAACCACCCTGAACAACATAGCAAGGCCCTGTCTCTACAAAAATAAAAATAAAAAATTAGCCAGCCATGATGGTGCACACCTGTAGTCTCATCTACTTGGGAGGCTGAGGCGGGAGAGGCCCTTGAGGGTTTGAGGCTGCAGCTATGATCATGCTGCTGTACTCCAGCCTGGGTGACAGAGGGAGACTCCATCTCTTAAAAAAAAAAAAAAGAAAAGAAAGAAAGAAAAAAGAAAGAAAGATAAAAAAAGATTTGTGAACTTTACTATATGTATGTTAAACCTCAATAAGAAAGCAAAAAAAAATGAAGTCTGCTTTTATAAAAAATGTTTTGAGGACAAAAATGTGTCAAGGATTCAGGGATAGGACACGCAGCCTCTGCTACCCATTTCTCC
The DNA here is from genome assembly GCF_009761245.1 of Sapajus apella. Classification (NCBI taxonomy): domain Eukaryota; kingdom Metazoa; phylum Chordata; class Mammalia; order Primates; family Cebidae; genus Sapajus; species Sapajus apella. The sequence goes on from NW_022437018.1 coordinate 4,962,425, forward strand.
CTCACACTTGCCTTCTAGACTTCTCGCCTCTTCTCCTGAAGGATCACAACTAGACTGTTTCCTGATGTCCCAGATACATCCCTTTACCTGTCAGCTTCCTCCAAAGCCTTCTGCGGGCATTGCTCCCACCACCATCTCTTCCTATCCTTGGTCTCACTGCAAAAATAGGAAGAGATGGTGGTGGGAGCAAGGCCTGCAGAGGGCTTCGGAGGAAGATGAACTTCTGAATGAAGCTTTCTCCGCCTGAAAGGGGCATGCTCCCTTCTACAACCCTGCATTCCTTGGTGCTTCTCTGACCACAAAACTCCTTTTTGGGAGTTCTGCCTCTTTCCTGACCTTTTCTAGTAGACACAAGTTCCTTGAGGCAAGAGACTCATCTCTGATTCACCTGTGATCCACAAATACCTGATGAATTGACTTAATAGAGAAAGAAAAGGGGGAAATACCACCAACGGTGTCCCAGAGCCTCCCAGCTTGGTCTCTCCCTGTTTAATTGTTGATGAACACACAAGCCGAAATGTGAGCCAAAGCCTTGTTATCATCCCTGCACCTAGACTTCTGTCCTGGTTAGCATGAGGGTCTTGGGCTGCAGTGGTTGGTTAAGGCATTCAGTGCTCCAAAGACTAGCTCCAAAGGCCTTGTAAGATTAAAAAAAAAAAAAAAAAAGAAGATTGAGGGAATTGGGCTATGGGGGAGGGAGAACAACAGAGAAATGAGGAAATACGCCCACTGGCAAGTGGGGACATGATCTGTTTTGTCTCCCTAAGAGTCTTTATGGGACTATCTCTTCTCTTTCCAGAAGAGAGACCCCTACTGCTTTTGACACAAAAGAGAGAGAGCAGATCCAGTTCCCAGGCATCAGATGGATTGGATCTCAGTAACCAGAAAGCTGTCAGCTCTGATGTGTACCTCCAGAGCATCACTTCAGAACATAACTTTGTATATTGGTTTACATATACACAAAGTTAATAAATATGTTAATAAATATATTGATCATCTGCCATAAGCAAAGATTTGTGCTAGGGATAGTAGAGGAGTCAAGAAACAGAATTCACTTTTCCTGCCTCCCACAGGATTTAAAAGGAGTTTGACTTACTCACAGGATGTTCGCTGTAGCATTGTTTACAAGAAAAAATTGGAAGCAACCTAAAAGTCCAACATGAAAAGGGCCAAATCAAATGTTGTACACTGGTTCCATAGAACACAGGGGAGCAATTTTTTTTTTTTTTTAGATAGGGTCTTGATTTGTTGCCCAGTCTGGAGTGCAGTGGTCTGATCAAGGCTCACTATAGCTTCAACCTCCCAGGCTCAAGGGACCCTTCCACATCAGCCTCCGAAGGAGCTGGAACTATGGGCGTGCACCACCATGCCTGGCTAATTATTTTTTGTATTTTTCATTGATAGGGTTTCATCATGTTCCCCAGGTTGGTCTTGAACTCCTAAGTTCAAGCGATCTGCCCTCCTTTGCCTCCTAAAGTGCTGGGATTACAGACATGAGCCACTGCACCCAGCATAGAATATACAGTAGAGCAATTTATCAGAACTAACTAGGGTTTATATATGTCAGTGTTGGTAGATCTCAAAAATATATTGAGTGAAAAAGTCATATCATAGAATGATGCATATCATAAATGCCATTTATGCAAACACACATAAGGAAAATAACACTCTATATATCCTATGAATACATAATATATCCTTATGTAAACGAATGTTTTTTTAATGGCACAGAAGGACACACACAGAGCTCTCTCTCTGGGACAGAAATGAAAAAGAGATGAACCTAGTTCAAAGGGGCTTTTGCTTTTCTCTATAATTACTATTTTTAAAATGTATATTTGTATATTACTTGTGAAATAAAGCTTTGACTAAACCATTTAAGTAAATAGGAAGACACAGCTTAAATACATGAGAAGCTAAGTAGTAAGAGTCCAGTGATAACCATGACAGCAATATAAGCAACATCACAAGGCAGAATAGATTTATTGCTCAACCATGAGCGTCAGCAGTAATGACCAGGAGTTCAGAAAAGGAAGAGCTTGCTGAGTGCTGGGGAGATCTGAGAGGGGGGTAAGAAGTCAGGACTTCCTTTAAAGTCTTTTGATAAAGGAATGTCATGACAAGGTGGAGATTTGTGAAGATCCATCTGGGCACAAGGGTGCAATGTATTTAATAAAAATTTGCATTATATGAGTATAGAGATTTTTCTTTTTTTTCTCCTTACACTTGCCAGGTCCTGGAAATTGAAGATGGTATCACACAAGCTAAGATCTAGGAGGAAATTAGAATAGAAAAATAAGGGGTGCTTTAGTATAACTCTCAAGCCAAATGAATAAGCAATCAAGGACTCCCAGGAAGGGTGTCTGGCAATCACCAAAATGTACTTAGTTTCCTCCAATGGATTGTGAATTTTTTCATGGCTGGGGCTATGATGTCTTCCTTCCTAGAGCCCCAGTGCATAGAATAGAACAGTACAGGATGCCACACAACAGGCACTCAGTGAACACTTGTTGAATGAACAAATGTATGCATGCATGAATGAATGAATATTGCAGAAAGGTCAAAGAAATTCGGACTTGTAAGAGGTTTGTCACTTGAATGGCTACCTCTTCAGTTTTGAGGCACATCTGTCCCTTCTCCATTCTCCCCTGCCAGAGCCCCCCTCCAAGTGTGGCTTTCACTTGTCTCTTGTCCTCCCCACCTCCCCTCCACTACTCCACCCCTAAATCCTGGAGACCCTCTTTAAGGGCAGATAATGGCTGTTAACCCCAGTGGGGCTGTGACACAGAGACAAGAGAAGAGAACAAAATTAAAAATCATTTGGAGGTCACAGCTAGGAAGAGCTTCACAGCAGTTGGGTTGGGGAGTGATGTGTGTTGGGAGAGTGGGGACTTCTGACCTAAGGTAGGGGTGAGACGACCCTACAGGAAGAGATCAGGCAAATGAAAGGATTAGGGCCAGATTTCAGAAACTTGGATGTGGAACAGGTTCATGCAGAGGCTTTCAAATGTGGATCTCAGAATCCCAGGGTTCCACAGATAACCTCCAAGGGTTTCCCAAAAAATGAGGCTGCTTCTGCCAAGGAGAGAAGATGACAACTACCAGGGACCTGCTTATCTGCTATCTGTCTTACATACTGGGGTTCTAAGTAAGAGTTCATCTGAAGGAAGGACCCAGGACAGAGAGAGAGAGAGAGAGAGAGAGAGAGATCATTCTGCTAAAGCACTTGAAAGAACAAAGAGTTCATGGACTCTCTTTTTCGCTCTCACACATGAAATGAGATGTTATATAAAAAGTATTCCGGGTGGAAAAGGTTCTCGATGAGTATATTGAGATTAGACATAAAAAAAGAACTCAAGTGAAAGAGAAAATCATTTGGAATGACCATAAATTGCCTGCCCCACCTCATTCTCAGGTTTGGAATTACCCACAAAAGGTCAAAATTAAAAATCTCAAAGCTCAGGATAAGGGAAGCAGTGGGGTATAGATAATTGGTGTTTAGTTGTTATTAATATTATTAGCACTTTATTAAGTATTTCTCAGGAGTTCTGCTAAACCATTACATGCATGATCTTATGAATTCTCATAACAGCTTATGAGGTAAACCTTATTATCATCCCAACCAAGCCTCAGAGAAGTTGAACAACTTCCCCAGCATTACACCAAATTGTAAGCTGCAGAGCTGGGCTTTGTACACTGGCAGCCTGACTCCAAAGGCCCTAAGCATAAGCCCTTGTTTAGTGGTGTATCCCCAGTGACCATGCAGTGAACAGGTGTGACTGCAGTAAGGTATGGGTCCCTGCAGTAAAAGGTCCTAAGGAAGAGAGAACAACACTTCTCAACACCTTGTGAAAATACCATGTGACACTGTCCTCCAAGGAAAATTCCAGAAGCCCCTCCCTGGGACCTCAGGTGGGCTAAACACACATAGAAGGCTCATTCACTTCTGGATACTACATCTTAGGAGGGCTGAAAGGTATCTCATTTTGCATCAGTGAACAGTAAGATGAACGATCTGGCTAACTGTAAAGAGAAGACATTTAATCTAAAGAAGAGATGAGAAGGGAAGGAGGGAGCTATGTCAAACACTCAAAGTACTTTCTCAAGGAATAGTGACCAGAACTTGTTCTGTGCAACTCTGGATGGCAGAACTAGGGACAATGGGTTGGTAAGAGGAAGACAAATTACAAGTCAGCATTGCCAAGGATTTTCCTTAAATCTGTCTGAAAATGAACTTGGCCACACTAGAGGTAGTGAACTCTTTGTCAAAGGAAGCAATCAAGCAAAGATTGAGAATCAGGAATCACAATTGCTAAAAGGGAACTCATCTGTTGAGTGGAAGATTAAACAGCTACTAAAGCCTCTTCTGACACAAAGATTCCAAACATTTATAATCATGATGTTTATTTTCCTTTTCAAAAATTCTCCCTCAGAGAATGAACCCAACTGACAGGCCAGCCTCTAAAGCATGGTGTCTTATAAATTCCTTCATTGTGCATTTCTGTGAAAAGGAAGCCCTGACCTGTGACAGGGGGCCTATATGTCTGTCAGGAGAGCCAACATTTTTCACACTAATAGTACAAGTCAGAATAAATACCATCTCCATTTGGAAGACAGTCCTTGACAGAAGAGAATTGGCCTGCTTGATTAGGAATATATGTCAGGCACTGATAATAGGGAAATCCTTTTCAGCCAAGCCCCAGAACCTGAACAGTCATAATGAGGCAATTTAATGAGCCTCCTGTTCTACAACAATATTAATTACAACTCTGTGGCAGAAGGCAGCCAACTCAAGATAAAATAGGTAAAATGCACAGGAACTGGATCACATTCAGAATCTCTTCCCCAGATACAAATAGGCTTGCAGTCACATACATATGTCTCTAGCAAGCAAATAGATTTAACACCTTTAAGCTATTTGGAAGAAATGCTTATGGAGTCAGTCTAAACAGCAGAAAACTTCTGAAATTTGTGTTTATCCCTTAGAATGCATCTACCCCAAATAAGTCTGGTGAGCCTGATCAGTTCCAACTTGTTGCTATCCTGGAAAAAAAAGAAAAAAGAAGGGCAGGAAAGCCACCACTTGTTGGGCCGGGCGGGGTAGATCATGCCTGTAATCCCAGCACTTTGGGAAGCCGAGGCGGGTGGATCATTTGAGGTCAGGAGTTCCAGACCAACCTGGGCAACACGGTTGCCATCTCTACTAAAAATACAAAAATTAGCTGGGTGTGGTGGTACATGCCTGTAATCTCAGCCACTTGGGAGGCTGAGGCACAAGAATCACTTGAACCTGGAAGGCAGAGGTTGCAGTGAGCCAAGATCACATCACTGCACTCTATTCTGGGTGACTGAGCAAGACTCTGTCTCAAAAATAAATAAATAAAATAAAGGCACCACTTGTCAAGCAGGTAGGCATACCTACATCCCTTTTTTGGGGTCAGGCCTTAGAGATCTTTTCACTTAAAGAAACAGAATTTCTTCAGGTCGGATATAAGCTGAGAATTGTCATCAGTCTCATTCAATAAAAGATCACCAAAAGCCTGCTCACCAGTAGTTATTGAGCGTTTACTATTTGCTGGATATTTCTTTATGTGCTGTAAGTACTTTAGCTCATTTGGTCACCATGAAACACCCTGAAGTCAGTACTAGCAATATGTCCCTTGACAAAAAGCACAGAGATGGTAAATGGTTTGGTTTGTCCACACTACCAGTTAGGTGGAGCCAGGATTCAGACCCAGGCTGATTATTCCAGAGCCAGGGTGCTTAACCACTAGGCAATGCAGTGCACTGTGTGTTTGCAGGCAACTTGTTCATGAAGTGAGTGTTGACGGGGAGCACCACCTATGTGCACCGCACTGTGCTAGGGGCTGGGACAGTGATCAACGTGACAATTCCTGTCCAGAGTAATCAGGCAATGCCAGCAGATCTAAGAAACTGTCCCATTCCCTGTGTGGTCCGCAAAGGCTTCTAGAAATGGTGATGCTTAACCAGAGACCTGAAAGATGAGTAAGAGTTAGGCAGTGAGTCAGGAAAAAAACTGGAGGAGGAAGAGGATACGGATGGAAATCCCTAGGGGTCAGTTCACAATGGCAGAAGTAGAGGCACTGTGCAGATATCAAGGAATTACACACAGGGAGAGGGGAGATGGTCCTGACAGGGACTCAGGAGAAGGTAAAACTTGATCTAGGTCCTTAAAAATAGAGTAAGAAGGTAGGAATGTATATGATACATACTTTAAATCTGTTGACATTTTCTCTTATTTACATAACCCTCTCACTCAACTCAGACCCGGTGAACTGCCACATGGACAAAGGACTGACTCCATGGGGTTAATCACCTGCCAATCAAAAGAAACCACAATGGGCTCTTTTCTCACTAAATCCACGTTGCAGAGATTTTGATGGTGCAAGGATGGGGTGGCTACTGGAGGAGGCTCCAAAGAGGACAAGCATGGAATCCTGAGCCTCAACCCAGGCAGGCTGTGCCTACCCATTCTAACACAGAGCATCAGAAACAATTGGAAGCAAAGCCCATGTCCACACAGCATATGCCCAGGGTCCAGAGACCTGAAAATTCACACAGACCCCAGGCACTGTCCCACAGCACACTGACTTGCAAACCCATGAAATGGTCCATGCCACTCCCAGCTCCCCACTACCAGAGTGGTCCACCTGGCTCTGCCCATCTCAATCCTGCCTGCCTCTGCAGTGGTTCTCCAATTTTAGCACACATTGAAATCACCCACAGGGCTTGCTGAACCATAGGCTGCTGGCCCCACCTCCAGAGTTTCTGGTTCAGTAGGTCTGGGATGGTGCCAAGAAAGTGCATTTCTAACGAGTTCCCGGGTGATGCCGATGCTGGTGGTCCCACACTAAAAATTGCTGCTCTTTGGCACCAGGAAAATGCACCTCTCCAGAAAGACTTCCCCCAGCACACCCGCCCTGCTGGCTTCTCTCCCCAGACTTACTGCACATTTAAGTTAATATAGACCACAAAGATAAACCCAACTGCCTTGAGGAGCCAGACAGGCAATAGAATATGACAGTTTGGTGTCATATTCTCAGCTTAGGTGCATTTGAGTACAGTTGTGTCAGAGATAAGAAGTACTGTAAACTGGAGAATTCGGGCACCAATGAAAGGGGACAACTCACTCACTTCTAGCCAATTTGTGCTGGGTGTGATTGCAAAACTAGTATTTCCAGGTCTTCCAGCTTCAAGAGAAAGCAGAAATCCTGACTTTAAGTAAACTATCCCAATTTTTCAAAACTGATTCAAGATTTTCAAAGACAGGAGGATGCATCAGGTGATCTCTTAGGCCTCTTGCAGCTTTCATACTTGATAGTTTGGGGCTTGTCAGGCATCCTACAGAGAGTTCCCCAATCTGGGTCTATGTGTTGTGTCTTCATGATTAGACTAGGGTTTTGGGTTTTTGTAAAGAATACAGCAGAGGTGAATGGCCCTCATAACATGCTCCTGATGTCCCTTCCTGTGATCAGCCACAACACACCATCAAAAGACTTTATAACAGCTCCACAGTGGGGAAAAGGGAGCCATGACTTGTCGCATTTGCCAGTTTCCATGGTGTAAATATTCCCACCATGGCCAATGTTGAGAACACAGTGTGATGGCACTAAACACAGAACTGGAAAAAGGTGTGCACAATTAGTTAGCTCTTTAGTAGAAGCGGACTCTTGCACTGCTTGTTAACTTGATTTATCCTCTGTGTTCTAAATCTCAATGAGTCAACCCTCCCTTTGGTTCTGACTGAAAGCCAGTCATGCACTCAGCACTCCACTAAAGGTTATAGAGGAGAGCAAAGGGCTATAAAAGATTAGGCAAGAAGGTAGAGTGAGTGAGATTGCAGGTTTTGAGAAGCCTGGTTTCAAATCTAGATCTGCCTTTTGTGAGTGTGTAACCTTGATCAAATTGTGTAACCTCTTTAAGCAATTTATTTTCTATGTACAAATAAATAGTTTATATATGTGTATATATTTTATATATGGACATATTATATATAGTGTTTGTCAAGTACTAAAAAATTATATATATACACAGAAAATTTATTCATACACACATATATCATACACACACACACACACACACACACAGCCTCTCAAGGAGTTTTCAGTCTAACCTATGTAGGCTATATTAACATGTCCTAATTTAAAAATTGGGTGGTAGATACATGGGTGGTCATTTTATTATTCGTCTTTTAATTACACATACATGGCATATAATCTTTTGAATGTATTCCACAATAAAAAAGGATAATACAAATCTAAATGAAGTTAATCACTAAAATGTGTCATCTCACCCTTCCAGTTCATTCATGTTACCATCTTGAAAAATGAGGTCATGACCCACTGGAAACTTGGCAGAGAACTTGGCCCTGTTGGATGTCAGTTGGACGCTTGAGAAAGCTAAGGGCATCTTAGTCTCTTTGTAGCTTGTGAATGCCAAACTTGAAGATATATGAAGAGATTTCACTCAACTAAAAAGGAAATGTGTTTATTCCTCCTGGGGACCTCAGTAAAAAATTCTAGCACTGCTACCACCACCAGTGAGGGCTCTATTAAACTGCTCCTGCAAATCATTAAGCAGGCTCAGAAATAGGGATAAGGGGAAATCTAGTGTGACTCAGAAAACACACAGGCCCATTTTTCACCTTCCATTTGAACATGCTAGATGAAAGGCTTTCCAACAACTGAAATAAGTTATTCATATTTCTACCCAGGATCTACTAAATGTGGAGACTTCTCCCCTTTGTCCAAGTGATGTCTTGTTTCCAGGTGCTGTGTGTGCTGACAGCACCAGGGGCACTGGTGGAGAACAGGCAGCCACCATTGACAATCAAGACCACAGGACCTTCCCTAGGCCTCAGGTTCCTTCCTAAACCAGCCGGTTGTGTCAGGTGACCTCTCACACCTCTTGAAGCCTTGATACTTGCTGGTTTGGGCTGCAGTAGAATACGCTGGTGATGTGTTCTGGTCTCTCAAGGTGAAGAAGAAACCCACAATCAAATCACATTACCCCCTTGATTTCTTATGCTTTTCCTTTGTTGCCAGTAAGATATTCTGATGCAGAAAATAAACAGGAATAACAGTTTATTGCATTTAACCAAGTAACTAATTATAACTAATGCAGCTGGGCAAGGTGTCCTATGCTGGTAATCCCAGCACTTTGGGAGGCCAAGGCAAGTGATCAGTTGAGGTCAGGAGTTTGAGACCAGCCTGGGCAACATGGCAAAATCCCATCTCTACCAAAAATACAAAAATTAGCTGGGTGTGGTGGCACACGCCTGTAATCCCAGCTACTCGGGAGCCTGAGGCTGGAGAATTGCCTGAACCTAGGAGGCAGAGGTTATAGTGAACCAAAATCACACCACTGCACTCCAGCCTGGGTGACAGACTGAGACTCCATCTTAAAGAAATAAATAAATAAAATAAAAATAACAATAAAATAACTAATGCTTAAGTAATGCCTGCTAGGTGCCAGGCATCACTCTAAGTACTTCACAATATATCGATTCAACTGAGGAAGATACTACATGATTGTCACTCCCAAATTACAGATAAGTAAACTAAGGCATGGAGCAATTAAGTGGTTTGTCCAAAGTCTCATAACTTGTAAGTGACAAAGTCAAGATTATGAATCCAGGTAGTTTGGTTGTGAAATTAAGACCTTTTAGATTGTACGTTATCCAAATATGTGCCTGATAGAGTGGCCTTCCTTTGAGGAGGTAACGCTAGAAGATCTCATTTTGTCAAGCTTAGAAACCGCTCAGAGCCCAGAAGTTTGAGGTCTCTATTTAGAATCATCTTTGTTCCAGATTCTAACAAATGATTCAGATTTTACCTGAAAAGTTATCCAAAGTTTTGCCTAAAAATTTTTAGCAGTCACTTCTTAATAGATCAGCAGTGGGAAGATTTTAAAACACAGGACAAATCAATGTGGTAGAGAGCACACTTCACAGAAGCAGGAAACCAGGGCTCCAGCCATTCAGCCTTGGACCCAACAATCTGTGCACCTTGGGGCAGATGCTTCACCTCTCTGAACCTCAGATTTCTCACTTGTATGATGAAAAAGTGAACACAGATGACTTTGGAGATCCTTTGCCTCTCTAAAAGAGGCTGTGAGTCTCTATTCTTTCCCCAACTACACAGATTGTTGGTGATGAAGAGATAAGGCAAATGACAAGCAAGTTTCGACTGTGCTCTGAAGGCAGACACCAGACATGTAAATTCAGATCCCAGGAATGTGAGAGGAAGCTCTGGCATGGCCTTCACATTTCAACAAACAACTAATCAATGCAGCAGCAGCCTGGTAATTAACAGCCACCTTTTCATTTTCAGGCTCTGCTCATCAGAGACTCATCCTTCAAACAACGTATTTTTACCAAAGTTCATCCCAGACCCAGAAGGCATAGACAAGAAGGGACCTTCCTGGCACAATCCTCCTTCACACACTCTATTTTTTACATTTGATGATAGAAACAAAACTCTTAAAATATTCAACACAAAATGTTTGAAACTTCCAAAGTTTATGAATCATATCATCAATATGTCTGAAATATGACAAATAAATGGTAAGTTCCTTCCCTATACCACAGAATCTACTGAAGAGCAGACACTCAATATATATATATGTTGATTTGTAATAAATGTGTTTATGTGAAGTTCTAATTGCTACCAATAAAGAATCGGGCTCTTTTGCATGTGCTGATGAAACCTCAGTTCCTTCTGGGTTCATTACATACTTCATTCGTCATCAGACAAGGCAGTAAGACCTCCTCAACATTTACCACGGACACTAAGACTCTACCAGAATACCCCATGCCCAGACTGCTCTCTCACACACTTCACTTAGGAACCAGCGAGCGGGATCTAGCACACAGACACCAACACCTAAAATCACTAATGCTTGCAAACCCCAAGCCGAGGACTTGATGAAGGTTTGGTGGATTATTCCCCAGCTCTCTTACCCATTTAGTTTTGTAACCTCAAGGGGTCAGAACCAAGGGGCTTGTCAGTAAATGAAAGTGCCTGGGAGAGGAGAGAGGGCAGAATTAGTGAATTTAGGAAGTCGCAGTCCAGTGGCTGGAGCTGCTTTGTCTTAAGAACCCAATGTTCTGACTTTGAGGAACACTGGATGTCCATGGCATTACTACTCAACCCAGAAGAAACCTGCCTCATGCAAGCCAGGAGACTTGAATCCATTATCTTGGTCTGTGTCTTTACAATCGACACTGGGGGGGCAGCCTAAGGATCTTTTCTATATGGCCTTTTCTGGAAGGTCCATATCAGGCTTGAACTATTGGTTAATTTGAGAATAACATTCTTGTGGGATCTATGCTCAATTGATTAGTCCAAAGATAACCTTTAATTATCATTGTCATCATCAAAAGGCATCGAGTGATACTGGATTGCTCCTAGAATGTGGGGAAAGATGATATTAACCCTTTGGAAGCTGAAGCACGTCTCACTTCCTCAGAGGAACCTTTAGTCTTACAAAGAAGGCACAGCTCCTTACTTGACGAATTCTATCTAGCAATGAGATCTAGCCAAGGCTTAGAAAGTCTGACCCTTAAATTCCAACTCTGCCGAGTAGAGAATGCACATGGACATTTCATCCTCAGTTGCCTATTCTTCCTCTCTTGGGAATAATCACAATAACTGTCGTACTTCCAACTTTTATTGTATAGTTTTTTTCAACTTCTCAAACACCTTCCCAAACAATATCTCATTTGGATCAACTAAAGTCTCAATAGTTTACTTTACCTTGGCATTCTGTTAAAAGTTTTCTTTTCTTTTCTTTTCTTTTTTTTTCCAGCCAGTTCTGGAATCCCTCTTAACTTTCTACTGCCAAGCACTCCAGACCTCCTTTAAGCCACCTGGCTTTAAAGAATGAAGAGTCAAGAGCAGGGGAAGTTTCTTCAATGACAGAAATGTCTTATTCCTGCACTGTCCAATAGAACACTTGACATGTGGCTAGTGTGACCAAAGAACTGAATATTAAATTTTATGTCATTTTAATTAATTTAAGTGAAACCAGCCACATGGGGTGAATGGTGCTGTAATGGATGGTGGGGAAGTGAAACTGTCAGTCATCATGATTTAACCTCCATTCATTTCCAAGTGCTATGGATTTCTACCCATAAAAGATTTTAAAGTTTAAGTCAAGTTTCTATATAGTCCATATGAGTTAAAACTGGAGTTGTATGCTCACCCCTCAAATGCAAATATGACCCAACCTCAATGTGCGGCAGTAGCAACTTTATTCTTCTGTAGGGTCTAGGAAGCTTCACATCCCTGCTGGGAAGGCTCCATTCTTTCAGGCTTGTGAATTCCCCACCCAGCACCCACACAGCTCAGGGCTTCTAAAGAGTGGCCCTTTGTCCCCTTGGCTTGTGTGTCAAGGAGGCAAAGGATTCTGCTGCACGGTAATTAATCAAGTGACCCACTTCTACCTTTGATGTGGGAGAAAATAGTCAGGACCACATTGAAGAGGAGAAAGTGAAAGACAGTGACAGAGAAATGGGGGACAAAAGGAGAGGGGGAACTTGCTAGAGAGATGAGGAAAAATAAGGCAGAAAAGGGAAGACAGAGGTCGTGGTAGTGTAGGGCACAGGCATTTTAGAGACAGAATCCAGCCATTCTTTGCCATTCCCTAGCCAAGATGCCTCCAGTCACTGTGGCAAGTTCCTTTTCTACTACTGACCAGATTCAAGCCATGAGTCAGCCTAACTCAGAATAGGAGACTCGTAAAGGTTTATTGGGATGGTTTCGACAATAACTATTCACTTCCTGCTCCAGGGTTTCTATGCTAGTTTTTACTTGTATCAACAAGAGGTGCATCCAAAAGGAGCATTCAGAAAGATCCTAAGTCAGGTGCTGCAAGGAACACATGGTAAGTCTGCAGGTCTCCTACAGTCGGAAACTTCCTTTATCCAACTGAAAAACCAGAAATCCACAACTAACCACAGAAAAGGCAGGGACTAGGAATCGTTTGTGATTAAATACAACAACTTGGTAGCAAAACCCTTCTCAAGGCCTTGTAGGGTTACCTTTATATGAAGCTCTTTAGACAGTGGCTAGGTGGAGGGTCACCCTGAAAGAGAAGATTGAAAAAGACATGGTGTGATTCTGTTCAACAAAAGAGAAATGAAGGAGTCAAAAACGATTAGGTTGCCATTTGTTTTGCCTTCCTTAAAAAAAAAAAAGAGAGCAAGAGCTATAATATGTGTTCCTTTTGTACATCTCAAAAACATGTTAGGGACACACTGAGCTGATAGATATGCAAAATTATGAATATTCCACTCAATAATTAAGCATGGCTTCTTTTCTTGGCCCTTTTAATGACAGCGTTTCCTGTACAATCCATTTTAATCCAATTCTTTGATATTTAAAAAAATGGAGATTCCTCTAATTGATTCATAGAAAATTTTTATTTATCCAAAGGAACTGAGAAAAGTTAGATTTGGAGATAATCACTGGAGCTGTTAAGAGTTTGGCAGGTACAGGGGAAACTATCAAAGATGCAACAAACTGATCTGCAGCTTCTCTAGAGAACAAACTTGATTTCACTCAACTGCATAAACACAGACCCAACACACTTACCCTCTTCACGGTTCTCAGCTCAGCTGGATTTGGGGCCAGGTTATAATGTTATAAATGGTTTAAGTGAGGACCCAACCCTTTTGGGTCCTGTAAACATGTCCAGTTTTCCCTGGCCAGACATCGGAGTCCGGTTAGGTCTGTCATAGGTGAATAGGTTTGTTCTCAGCCTATCCAACTCAAACCCTCTAGGAACTTACTTGAAAACCACAGAACATCATTCCATGCTTGATTTTGCACTAAGATCTTTCAGTGGGTTGAAGCATACAGCACTTAAGAGCAGGTGTTCCCAGCTCCCAGCCCAGCTCCACGCCTGAGGAGGCTGCAGAGGACATGCCATTCTCATTAACAATGCACCATTACCAATGTCTCTTCCTGAAATAGGCTCACCTTGTTTCAGACAGGAGAAGGGGGTCAGACGCAAGGAATACCTTGGCCACTCTATCTCCTGGGAGAATGCTTGCTTGCAAACCAAGGGCACAAATGGGTATTAACATATGACTGTTCTCTGGATACATTAAGAAGGCCCCAAAGTGTCTTGAAGGGCAAATTTTGGCCTTAAACCTGATCTGTTCATACCCACATTGATACTAACATAGAGGGAAATTCAATGAGTATCTCCAGTTACGGAGGATAGCCGATGACAGCTTTATTTTATTTTATTTTTTATTTTTTGAGACAGGGTCTCACTCTGTTGCCCAGGCTCAAGTGATCCTTCCACCTCAGCCTCCTGAGTAGCTGGGACCATAGGTGTGTATCACCATGCCCAGATAATTTTTTTTCTTAATTTTATTGTAGAGACAGGGCCTCACTTTATTTCCCAGGCTGATCTCAAACTTCTGGGCTCAAACGATCTTCCCACCTTAGCCTCCCAAAATACTGGAATTACTGGCATAAGGCATCACACCTGGCCCAGAATTTTAGGTATATATTATGTGAATAGTTGGAATGATAGGGAAGATTCTCACATCCAGAAGGCTCAAAGATTCATTCTCCTTTCCTAATTTACAAATGAAATGCACATTTTGGGTCACTGGTGACTTACACAAGCTAAGAAAATATCGTCTTTTTCTGAACAGCTGTCCTGTCAGCTCCAGATAGTTGCTAAAGTGCTGGTAACAATAAAACATTGCAACATCACAAAGATTCACTCACCCATTTGACCAGGATGTCACATACAGCACTGAAAAAGAATACCTCTGTCAGAGGCCCACCCACGGCCTTCCCTGCAGACTTGGTGGGGGGAGCACCATTGTGCAGGCATGGAGCTCTGTACCTTCCACACCCAACTTGCTCACACTATAAGCAGTTCTTCACATCAGCCTGGCTAGCTGGCTCCAGGCCTCCAAAAATGAGAGGGGGAATAAAAGAGTAACTTGTCAAAAGCAATTTCTCTTTCCAGGCACTTCATTCCTTTTGCATTTCAATAGTTGCTGCAAGGAAAGAAAAAGGAGGGGATTTTCTCCACTAAGTGTGGGAGAAAATTAAAGGAACCGCAAGAGGATAAGAAATCCGAAGGCACAAAAATCTTTATGGTTTGACGAATATAAATTACTCTAGAAACACAATAAATAACCCTTATCAGGCTGGGCGCAGTGGCTCACGCCTGTAATCCCAGCACTTTTGGAGGCTGAGGCGGGTGGATGACCTGAGGTCAGGAGTTTGAGACCAGCCTGGCCAACATGGTGAAGTCCCATCTCTACTAAAAATATAAAAATTAGCCGAGTGTGGTGGTGGGCACCTGTAGTCCTATCTTCTCAGGAGGCTGAGACAGGAGAATCGCTTGAACTCAGGAGGCAGAGGTTGCATTGAGCTGAGATCGCACGATTACACTCCAGCCTGGGTGACAAGCGCGAAACTGCGTCTCAAAAAATAAATAAATAAATAAAAATAAAAGTAAAATAAAATAAATAACACTTATCAAGTACTTACTGTATAACAGGCACTGGGTATGCAATATTTCATTTACTTCCAATACATGTTGCCCTATGAGGCAGACATTTTATTTCCCTTCTACGGTTGAGGAAAGTCAAACTTTCAGCCCCAGTTGCACAAGTGGTAACCAAAAAAGGCAAGGTTTGAGCCCAGGCCATCTGACCCCTAGGCCTGCCTCTTACAGGCTGTAATACCTCTGCTACGACAGCCAGACAGAGGCTCATAAGGACAGCTTCTAGTCCAGCAAACATTTTAAGAGCAAGAGAAATATTTTTCATGTCACGTTTCATAATTACTTACCATTACATTTTAGGATGCCCATCTTCCTTTTCACTGACTTCTTCCCTAGTGCAGAGAACAAAGACTATCTCAAGGGCTGTCGGGTGGCACAGGAAATCAAACATCAGTCCCGGGTAGCCAGAACCCTGCCAAGTCAAGCCAGACAAAGGCCAACCACATTTTTTTTAAATAAGGATATTAGTCAGCTCAACCAGTAGACATGGTATATCTGATATTCAGCTAGATATTTGGCAAGTCTTTCAGGATACTCTGGTGGGCAGGATGGAGAAATGCAGAGACTGATGTTGTGACAGCTGTCTTCCCCACAGGCTGCTGAGGAATAGGCTGGTGTCACTCTCAGACATTGCTATCTAGCATTTTTATTAACAGTCCAGGCTGTCTAAATTCTCACAAGTGCTCCCCATTCCCGTCTGAGGAGTTGAGCCTCTTCTCCTGGCGTCTCACTCTGCCAGTCCCATCCACACATGCCCACTGCCCCTCCCCCAGCCAGGCTGATGTGAAAAACTGCTTTCTTTGTCTCAGCTCAATGCGATCTCAGCTCAATGCAACCTCTGCCTCCTGAGTTCAAGCGATTCTCCTGTCTCAGCCTCCTGAGAAGATAGGACTACAGGTGCCCACCACCACACTCGGCTAATTTTTATATTTTTAGTAGAGATGGGACTTCACCATGTTGGCCAGGCCGGTCTCATGTCCTTGGATCATGGGATTGCCCCACCTGGAAAACTCTTCTTTCTCTAACGCCACATTTCTCTTGCCTCTCAGCTTAGAGGTCACTTCCACAAAGAAGCTTTCTCTGACCTCCACCTCCAAATCTGGATGAGATGTTCACCCCTTGGCCCCCTGCACATGTACCCACACATGCCACACCACCCTCATCATCACAGGTACTGCTCATGTTTTTGATGACTGGTTTGTATTCCTCATTCAACTATAAATTCCAGGAGAGAAGAGATATGACTACCTTTCTCACCATTTTATCTCTGATATCCAGTACCATGACTGGCATATAGTAGGTTTTCAATACATGTTTGTGGAATGAATGATTGAATAAAATCAAGCAATCTTGGACTAATGACAAAATCAGAATTTTTAAAAAGTGTCAATAGTCTAGGACAGTGGGGTGACTCCAGCAAGATTAACTGGGATCAAGGTTAAATAAAACACATGGGTATTAAAAAAATCAACAACTCAAATATTAGGTGGGAGACACATGATTCTAGCAGTACTTGTGAAAAGACTTGGGATTTTTAACTGTAAGTTGAATGTCATTGGTCCACTGAAAATGATAATGTAATTTTTGTATTTATGGTTAGGCACAAAGTATCTTAGAAGTAAGGAATTTTGAACCAGTCAAACCACAGTGAGTACTGGGTCTGTTCCACTTGCCATATTTTAATATAAAATATGACAAAACAGACTGCATGCAGAGCAAAACAATTACCAAGAAGAGAGTATTGAAAACCAAGTTTACAAAACATGACCAAAGGATCCTGGGTTGTTCAACCTTAACAAAAGAATGTTTAGGTAGAAGGCATGATCCCAGTCATGTGGAAGGCAAATTAAACTTGCTCTGTATCTCTTTTGAAAGTAGGCCCAGCACTGGGTAGAAGGTACAGCTGTGGAGAAAAGATTTCCAGCCCAGTATAGAGCTGATTGCATGGGATCAGAGTTGTTCGGAAGTGGACAGGCGAAAGGAGATTGCAGTGGTTGGGAGTATCCCCATCGCAAGAAGTCTTCGATGAAAGAAGTCTTCAACTAAATGGATGCCTACGTGGCAGGGATATTATATTGGCAATTTTAAGAAACAAATGCAGATTTGGACTTGACAAACTCCACAAAGACCCTTTCAGATAATTCAGGAAATCTGCAGGCCTCGTGTTGTTGCATTTCAGTGACATCCTCAGATTCACACGACCGGAGCCAAGGCAGCCACATTACTCAATCCCACAAAACCCAGAGCTGTTTCAGGTCTGTGTTGTAGCATCTCACCTTATGACTTAGAGCCTCGTAAACTGGAACTCAGGAGACCTGGTTTTAGTCCTGAAATCTAGAGAATAACTTGTCACTCATTAGCTGAGGGCTTATCATTGTGTTTAAGCTCAACTTCTACACCAGTAAAACAAGGAAGTTTGGACCCATTTGGTCACTTAGTTCTTGCCATATACACGTTTTGAAGCGTTAATGTTTCTCAGACTTGGTCATAGGACCATAAGAATCACCAAGGGATACTATTGAACATATTGATTCCTAGGCCTCATGTTAGAATCTGTGAGTGGAACCCAAAAGTATAAATTTTTAAATAAAATACCACCGATCGCTAATAGGCACACTGAAGACCTAGAAATGCTCAAAAGGGTCTGTGATCCTTTGAGATCAGCACAGCAGAGAGGCAGAATTCAGGCACAGAAAGGCTAACTTGGTGGCCCACATCTCTTGGTAAAATTGTTCCTAGAAGAACATAATCAGGACACCTCCTGTTCTCTGTGAGGGCCTGAAAACTGCAATGAGGGGATGGGTAGAGAACTAGAATAGTTTCCAAGACATGCCTAGTATGGCTGGAGAAGACTCAAACCTGGTCTGGTGAGGAAGGAACCAGAGCTTTATAACCACAGGCAGCCATACACTCTCCAGCTCTCCACAGCAGGTGAGGACAACGGCAGGTAAGGACAAAATAGCAGGCACAGCTGCCAGACTGCAGAGAAAAGTGTAGGGCGAGGCCTGGCAGCAAGCTCTCAGTGCACACATTTATCCCTCGGGAGAAAATGAGTCAGGGGTTGAAAAACTGGGCAAATTAAAAAGCAAGGGATGCTCTTAATTAACTGAAAACCATGCTATACCAGGCCCAGGAAAGCAAGCGTTTCAGATCATGGAGCAATGACTCTATCACAGTTGTACTTGTTACACAGAAGTGGCCCTGCAAAATATTTTTGTCTCCTAACTTCAAGGTCCCAGAGAACTGTTTTCTCAAACTTGCCACGAAGTTTCCTTGGTTTGAAGACCTAGTAAAATTAGTAGAGTTCTTTATTTTAATTGGTGAAAAGGAGTCTATATTTAAAAGCCCTTTTGGCTGCAGACCCCAAGTAGGTGTAAGATTATCACCACTCATAAGCCCATTTTCTCACCTATATTTTCACTGAGGTTTTCCTGAAACAGACTCATTAGCAGAAGTTTTTTTCTTAATCTCTGTTTGAAACGCACATGACATTGCTGGTTATAAAAATTCTGGTTTTGTCCTATAGCTTGTTATCCAGGCAAGCACCCTAAAATAACAGATAGCTTCACTAAGTCAACTGCTTGCATAAGGCTCACTGTCTGATATTTAAGCTGAAAAATCCCAGATGCTGGCACATTCAATATTTATACATTTAGCAACGACCTCAAACTCCTGCCCAATCCCTCCACAAAAACAAATCCACTGATGCTCATCATAAATAGAAATATTGCTTAATAGAGGTGTTTCCAACTGTTTAAATGAGGCACATTGAAAAGGTTAAGACCATACACTTGCCCATGAGTATGCCAAACATTTGGGTCTTGCATAAACCAAAACAACTTTTGATGCCCTTCTCCTCTTAAGTATTATAGAAAGGCTTCATTTCTAAGTCATGGGCACTAGTCAATCACAAAGTCATACCACACTGAAACCTCCAGTAGCTTCTCCTTAAATGATACCTATCTCTCGACTCTAAAGTAAAGTCACTTAGGTGCCTTTACCAAATCAGCTACAAAGGAAATAAATCCTATGAAGCAAATATTCCTAATGTTGAAAAGAATAAAGACTAAAGCTTGCCTATGAAGAAAGTTCATTTCATATTCCTACCAGAGAGTCATCCAATAATACTGCTGGAAAAATAAAAAGTACCTTACCCAGAAACAGTTGAATTAGCAGATGGATTTTGACAGGACCTGCATAATTAAAGTTTCCACTGCAGCTTTAAAAACTCCTGTTCTGAAACTCATTTTGTCAGCCAATGCTAAAGAATGTTTTTTTGGCTCGGGAATATAAAATCCAAATAGTCCCAGAGGAGAAGCTGACTCTCAGCCTGGACACCCTCAAGAACTGCCTTTCAAAGAACAACTCTTTCCCCTGGAAATGGATTCTGACATTGACATTGTCATGTTAATTGGCCAAATTCAAACACAAGTCATCTCTTGAACCAGCAATTGGAAAACCTTTGGGTAGTCTGTTTTAAAACTTTTTCCTAAAGGAAAAGAGACATGCTAATAAAAAGTCAGCCTTGGCATATTAGTCCCTAATAATTAAGGACCCAAGACCAAAATGCTTTTTGTTAGCTGCTGCTGGCCAAGAAAGTCTTCATCTCTGCACATATTCTTTACTGGGCAGTACAACCTCAAAACCCAATATGATAATAAATGGTTAGACGTGGTATGAATAAATTGCCACCTTCATATGTCTGAAACCTTGTATCAACCAATAGTTTTACTCTTCTTCTGAAGCAACTTTTGTTCCATTTTAATTCAGACCTATTCACAAGGAGCAGAAATATGTATTTAAACGTGGGGCAATAAGGGTCCCACAGCTCCAGATCCATGGCCTCCATACAAAGGAACCAACCAAGGGGATTGGGGCAAATGCAGAATGCAAAGCTCATTGTGATGGATAATAGAGCCAATTTCCCTAACTGAAATCTTCCCACCTACCAATAAAATAAAATAAATAAACAACATTCTTGAGATGGGATTTTGATTTCTGGGCCTGAAGGTAAGGTGTCAGTCATGCTGCCAAAACCAATGCCATTTCTGAGTTATTCCCTTCCTGGGTCTGGAAATGACCATGGCAGAGCTCAAAGAAGGATGACTTAGTTTCTGGGGCTCCATAATTGGAAACCATAAGGCCCTGTCTCACCAACTACTAAACATGAAAGTATTGTTGACACATTGTGACTACCTGGTTCAGATCTACTACTGAGGACATATCCTTAAACTTGGTTGGAAGAAATGAATGGCACAATTGGAAAGCATAACTAGAAAGAACTCCTCCATATGTAAGAAAAAAGTAGACTTTACATATGTGAAGACATGTAAATGTTGGCTGCATTACAGTTTCTGTAAAACACCTCCCATTGATTAGAAACCCTCCAAGCATTAGTTGAGAGGAGTCACTGACAGATTCTCTTGCCCAACTGGTTGCAGGAACCTAATACTGGCAAGTATGCAGTATGTATGTCTCTTTGCTTTAGTAATCAGACTGTGCTGGGCCATTGGTGTTGTGAAATAAGTCTCCCATCTTAGGCGTGAAATTAAAGACTAGAGCTGTTTGTACCTGAGAGGTGGAAAAGCCCAGGAAATGCACTCCCTCTTTAGAAATGAGCAATGTGCAAAATCAAGATGTAAATTAAATGGCCTGGAAGGCAGTGCTGGATTACCTTGGGGAAGCTGATGGGACGCTGTAACCAAGTCCTAAATAGCAGATGCTGAGAGAGAGAGAGAGGGAGAGAGAAAGAAAGAAAGTTGAAGGAAATCAACAGAACATGCCATCCCAAAATATGCCACTTTGGCCTAATAGGTATTTTGAGCTGAAGGCAACTAAAAAACAGCAGATGCAAGAATGATTCTCTGACCTCTTCCTTTTTACCTAAAGAAATAACTAAACTTCACATGACAATGGTGTCTTCTCTTTTGCCAGAAAGAAGAGAACATTCTTATTGGGAATGGGGAGTGGAATGAGATTAATCTGTATACACAAACCTATCAAAATAACCCTTATGTTCCATTAGTTCCTCCATTATTTCCTCATCATTTCCTCACAATTTACCACCCCTAGTCCAAATCCCTTTTTCCTTTATCTTGTCAGATCTTCATAATGCACTGTTTTTTTTTTAATTAAAATTGCATACAAGCTCACAAAATGATCTCTTTTTCTGAATCTTCATTTCTTTTTTTCTTTCCTTTTTTTTTTTTTTTCTTTTTTGAGACAGGGTCTCACTCTGCCCAAGCTGAGTGTAGTGATATGATCACGGCTCACTGCAGCCTCTGCCTCCTGGGCTCAAGCAATTCTCCTGCCTCAGCCTTCCTGAGAAGCTGAGACTGCAGGCATGCACCACCATGCCCAGCTAATTTTTTATTTTTTGTAGAGACAAGGCCTCACTTTGTCACCCAGGCTGGTCTCAAACTCCTGGAATCAAGCGATCCTCCTGCCACCCACCTTTGACCTCCTACGCCCCAAAGTGCTGGGATTACAGGTGTGCACCACCGCACTCAGCCAGAACTTCATTTCCTATATGTAAAGGCAAGTAAAAATATTAACATCAAATTAAGTTTATATGCTTTTCTCCTGTTAATCTGTCTTTTGTCAGTTTAATTCTCAGGCCCAACCATAGAATCTCAGAGGGTAGAGGGAAAAGTCTTTTCCCCACACAAGGTCTTCAGGATCTGGGAAGGCTCTAGAAGTAGCTGGATCCAAAAGTGTTTACAATGGAGAGAATACATTGTATTCTGGATTGGGCATTATGTAACTGATGTGGAAACACAAATATAAATATATTATTCCACCTTTGCACTGCGTTTATGCATGGCTGGAAGAAACCAGTAGTTCTCAAGGGCTGGTCCCATTTAAAAAATCATTCTCCCCTAGTCTTATCACCCCATGCCACCACATACACACACACACACACAATCAGGTTGAAGAACCATAGGTACACCCTTACCCTAAAGCCCTCAGAGAACACCTAATCCTATCTGCTAATGTGACCAAAGAGAATATTGAGATTAGAAATGTACTGTGACTTAGCTAAGATCTAGGCAGGACTATAGTCCAGGCACCCATTCTCTTCTACACTAGCTAAAATGTGTGAAGATGCTTAACCACAGCAATAGACATCATCACAGCCAACCTCTCAACCCTTTACTTACAGGACACAACGTTCACTACCCAAGCATTTTAGTGACCTCATCTCTCCTTAGGCATGGCTTCAGCCTCCACTCCATTCTCCCCACACCCTCACTTCCAGTCTAAGAAGCCTAAGGTCTCTAAGCCCATTTCAGCAAAGCCACAGAAACTTAAAACTGAGTGGCCCAGGAATGCCAGAGTCTAGTAGGGCTGGAGCACACTATGTTTACTGGAGGGAAGAGAGAACACTGGAGGCCAATACAGATGGACGACATTTTAAAGATAGATTGCAATGGGTCTCAAGTTTCTGCTGAGAGGTGGAGAATAAAAAAGGGGAGGAACGCTTTTTTTTTTTTTTTTTTAAGATGGAGTCTTGCTCTGTCACCTCCCGGATTTAAGCAATCCTCCTGCCTCAGCCTCCCAGGTAGCTGGGACTACAGGCACGCGCCACCATGCCCAGCTAATTTTTGTATTTTTAGTAGAGACGGGGTTTTACCATGTCGGCCAGGATGGTCTTGATCTCTTGACCTCGTGATCCACCCACTTCAGCCTCCCAAAGTGCTGGGACTACAGGCGTAAGGCACCGTGCCTGGCCAGCTTGAAATCTTTTTAATGGATGGGCCCAGCGTACTCAAAGATAACTGATTCATTATGATAGTTTTGTATTTGTTTCTTTCTCTATTTAATGTTTGTGATCCCACTAGAGTGGATGCTCTTTGAAGGCAGGAACAATGACTCTCATGCTCAACCCCACGTCCCCGGTGGATAGCAAAATGCCTGACACACACAAGTCCTCCAAAGGTACATAATGACTGAAGCAATACACACAAAACTACAGACATACAACTCCCCTTACACTTGTTAAATGTAGACTCTTGTTCAGTGGCCAACATTTGTATTTTGGGAAGTAAAGATAGCCCATTTGGCACTCCCTTGGTAGTTTGTCCCCACCAGTTACAAGGATGGAGAGAGACAGTCAGCCAATATCAAGATAGAACAATGGC
Organism: Sapajus apella; assembly: GCF_009761245.1. Lineage (NCBI taxonomy): Eukaryota > Metazoa > Chordata > Mammalia > Primates > Cebidae > Sapajus > Sapajus apella. The sequence goes on from NW_022437018.1 coordinate 4,986,127, forward strand.
CTGGGAGTGAAGAAACTTCTCTGGCTGGCTCAGTCTCTGACTCACACATGACCAAGGACAAATCATTTAACCTCCTCTTGCCTTGTTTTTACTGTATGCAAAATAGAGCTGATAACAATACAAGCCTCCTCCTTCCCTCTGAGGGATATTCTGAGAATTGGGGAGATGCTATCTTAGAAGTGATTAGAGCTCCTAAGAACTGAGCTTTCAATACAGAAGCAGTGTTGTTCTCAGGCTGTGCTACAGCTGTTGTTTTTCATCATGAAAGGTAATATTGTGAGGCCTTGTTGGCAAAGATAGGAAACTGTTGCTATGTGTTGACACAATGACACAACAAGCAGGCGGGCAGGCACCTTAAAACTTTAATGGTTCTGATTTCATTCATTGAATTCCTTCTTCCTCACCTCAAACCTCAATCTCCATTATTCTTTATGGATAGATGGTGGTGTCCACCCCCTCCCCCACCCCCACCCCAAGTTTCCCCAGCTGCCAGGACATCTGGGGAAAAAGCTGGTCTAAGACATAAGTATGATTTTCCGCACTGAATCAGAGAAACATGGTGGGGGGTACATGCTTTGTAAGGAGTCACTTAGTTCATTCAATTCAAACTATTTCTGAGCATTTTCTGTAAAAGGACATATATAAAGATAAATAAAAGCTGTGACCATATTTTCGGAAGAGATGTATGGTCTGACAGGCACGGGCATACTTATATGAGCAGTAAGACAGGGAAAAAAAGTCACTTCCCTGGAAAATCATCATCACATAGAATTGTACAAATCAAACATGGCTTCTGCCTTTGCAGGAGCTCGTAGGCAGTACAAGAAACAGACACAAACTATTCCCTACAAAACAAGGCAAATTGTAAACGACTTACAAGTAAACTCGCCTGGGAGTACAGAGGAGAGAATTTATAATTCTGACTCTGAGGATTAGGAAGAGACATTCAGAAGAGGGAACATCTAAGCTCAGCAAGGACAAGTCTCTCAACAATGAGAACAGTGTATGCAAAGCAACAGAAACATAAAATGGAGTCAGACAGGGGTGGTCATCAGAGTCCAGGGGACTGGAGCTCAGTGCATTTTGGGGAGGGTTGGATGGGGTTAGAGATGGAAGGGATTTGAAAGACAACTTGTAAAGAGACAAAAGTATCAATGCTTGTTGAGAGGCTGGAAATTTATACTAGCAATCGAAGGTAACATAAATGCTGAGTTGGACAGGAAGATACAACTTGTGCTTTGGAAATGACAGTTCCCAGAATCTGGGAGGCGATGTGGATGACTACTGCAATAATTCAGAAAGGAGATGCTGAGGCTTGAACATGCCTTCAAATATCTTGAAGAGAGGAGACAGGATTTAATCAACTATGAACAAACTGGATGAGGTTCTTGAAGCAGAGGAGGGTGGAAAATGATACTTGGGAGAACTGTGGTCTAACTATTCCGTTATGTTTACACTGCCAGCCCAAATGGCACCTTCCTATGCCAAGAACTGTGGCCTGAAGTTGAACCACTTTCTGAGGTTTAGCATGAAATCCACCTGAAGTCGAACCACTTTCTGAGTTTTAGCATGAAATCCTTACTTCCTCTAGAGCAAGAATTGGTTCCTGTTTAGATTGGAACATCATAACCAAGCCATGTTCATGAAGCTACAGAGTACAATGGCCGGAGAGAAAGTTGATGTAGAAAAAATGAAACAAATAAAGATAGAAGAAAATAAGAAAAGCTGGCCAGGTATGGTGGCTCATGCCTATAATCCCAGCACTTTGGGAGGCCAAGGCAAGAGGACTGCTTGAGCCCAGGAGTTTGCAACCAGCCTAGACAATGTGGTGAAACCCTGACTGTACACAAAAAAATACAAAATTTCGCTAGCTGTATGCCTGTAGTCTCAGCTACTCAAGAAGCTGAAGTAAGAGGACGACCTGAGCTCAGGAAGTCTGCAGTGAGCCATGATCACGCCACTGCACTCCATCATGGGCATCAAAGTGAGACACTGTCAAAAGGAAGGAAGGAAGGAAGGAAGGAAGGAAGGAAGGAAGGAAG
>NW_022437018.1:4988268-5105673 GCF_009761245.1 Sapajus apella
GGGAGGAATGGAGGGGAAAGATAAGGGAAGAGAGAGGAATGACTAGCAATAATGATGTCTCACTTCAGGTGCTTTCTCTAGCTCTAGAGCTTAAAAAATCATCTAAAAGAATATTCCCAGTCTCCATAGATGAGAGACATGCAGCTATTGTTCTTGGCCTCTTTCAAAGTACATTATAACTTTAGGGGACTAGTTTAGAGCAAAGAACTCTGTAAAGACCATCACAATCTCTCTAACTTGGGATTGCCAATTATGTCAATTTTTACTCCAATGTTTGAAATGTCTCCATAATTAATTAACTCATTTTGCATACCATGTGACTAGCCATTATAATTGTAAGATCTCCAAATGCATTCATTCAACATTCGACCAAGTTTATTATGTATACACTGTCTACTCAGCCCTGTGCTAGGCTTCAAGGAAACTGAGGTGTACCAAAGTAACAATCCCTGACTTCATGAAACTTATAATCTAATAGGGGAGACAGAAGAAAAAATATTTTAACACCTAAACACTTTCATTACAATTCAGTTACGAAGGAATAGTATAGGTACCATAGAGCAACCAGATCTGGTCCCATCCATTCTCACAGACTTGAAGAATGGGTGGGAGCTTGCTAAGCAGTCAGTGCAGGAAAGTGGATTCCAGATAGAGACAATAGTGATGTGAAGCCCTGAGATGGGCCTTCTGTAATGACAGTGTGGCTGGAGCCTTGAGAGCAAGTGGTAGAGCAGCTGAGGTGAGTATGGAGACTCACAGAGACAAGCCTTCCCCATGTCCTGTCATTACTGCCTTAGCATCTAGAATCAGAACACATGAAGAAATGCATCGTGGAGTACCAGAAGTATCCTAGCCTGTTGGCAATAAGATGCCTCCCAGTGCTGAATTCATCTTTACCTAATGCTTTGAGGCTGGATAAAATAGCTTCCATAACTTTGCTTATGCCAAGAACAGCCTTGTAGAAGCTGACAAGAATGAGGACAGGATCTCTCTTACCTGTTTGATTTTTCATCTATTTCATGGCAGTAAAACAAGTCAGTAAACTGACTCTAAAGTTAGTTCAATACCCCATTTTCATGGAAGAGGGGAGATCTGCAGAAACGAGCTCTCAACAGCCATGTTGATAGGACAGACACTGTTCTTTTAGGTCAAATGTCCACTATTTCTAGGCACCCAATCCTTTCTCTGCTTCAGGACCCAGTTCAAATGTCATCTCTCCTATGGAACATGACCAGCTCCCACTGTCATGTTTTTAATCTTTCCCTTCTCTTTATGTTCTGCCTTATAATCATCTATCTTGTCAGGAAACAAGAACATCTCTTCTACTCATTTCTGTTTCCTCCTAAGGTTTGACATAAATGAAAACAAATGCATGAAGAGGAACTTGTTTTATAAAATGTACATAAATAGATGAATGATGAATCATTCTGTGAATACCAAAGTGCTACAGTTCAACTCACAGAGGCATTCTTATCCATCTGGACCCTCATGCTGATTTTTTTAGGATTGGAATCTATATCAGGTTTATATTCTTGTTTTACTTTCCAGGGAGGGAATGGTGAAAGCAAGTAAGGGAGGTGGAGAAGAGCTCTGTATTCTTAAGGTAGGCACTCCAGTATCTGGATTCAAATGAAATCAACAGAAACGTGAAAGACACGGATGAATCTAGACTATCACAGAAGTGTAAATGAGTATCAGGCTACCGTTTCCATCCACTAGTGACTCAGCAATGAGCCCAGGACTGATCCCAGGGCAGAGAATCTCTCAGCCACAGATGCACCTTCATATCTGGTAGCCAAAGAAGGAGATGTCAGGTACTATAGTGTCATTTAAGGCCAAAAACCCATAGGGAGGTCACTAATCTATAGAGAGGCCACAACAAAATGTGATCCTAGCAAGCTGGTGTCAAAAAGGACTCCTAATCTCTTTTTCTCACACGCATAAGTAACTGTATGCTGCGTGTCAATGAGTTTCTCTAAGCAGCCAGAAATTGGAAACCATTTACGTGGTATTGGGTATGTATTTTAATAACATTAGTTTAAAGGTCAAGCAATGCAAAGAAAAGCAACCAGGAAGCAGGCCAACAGCTTAGGCAGGTAATTGAGCATGCAAAAGCACTCTCCTACCATAGCGACTACTCATATCTTTGTTTATCTCTCCACTATGTGGTGTGGAAATAGTGTTCTTTTATTTTCTCTTCTTTGTTTATGTTAGAAAGTAGCCATCAAGATAAGGATTATCCTTCTAGAAATAATATTGCTATTGGCAATAGTCTATCAGCAAAAGATGGGCTTTCACTATAGAAAAGAGAGTCAGGGAGTATCAAGTATCAGATCTCAGAACAAAATTCACGTATCACAGGGAAGATCAGAACAAAACTGAGAGTGGAGGCGGAGCTTTAAAAATATGGAAAGCCCCAATGTTAATTCCAGTTTGGAGTCCTGGCAGATCAGGACGTTGGGGGAATACTTTCATAATTCATTGCAAGGTCTGCTTGCTGCAGCTATAGAGAATGACATCAATCCATCTATCTGTCCATTCATCCACTGTACAAGCATATATTTAGCACACAAATAATAGTGATAATTAGAAGTAGCTACAATTTCTTTCATTTCTCATTACACTCTGGGAACTGGGAATATATATATATCTTATATCTTAACATTCTTCCCTTTCCTTTGCCTTTGTTTTCTTCTTCCTTTAAAAACAAAAACAAAAACAAAAAAAAAAAAACAACTTTTTGTTCCTTTAAGGAAAAGGACATATTTAGAAAGTGTTCTGGCCTACCAATCGCTTAGTATTTATTTAAAGGCTGAACCACCAGGATTAATGCTATAGATTCATGACCACAAATATGGGTTAGTTAGTAGAATATATATATATACACACACACACACACAAATACTATGTATATACATACACACACACACACACACACACACATATATGTATGCTCCTTTGATGGTTATAACAACTCCAACACTCCAATTTGACAAAAGAGGAAACTGAGACTCAGAAGAGATTAGGTAAGGCTGCTCGAGGAGTGAAAAGTAGCACTATTGGACCTAAGGGCATGTCTGACCTTAGAGTCCAGGCTCTTAATCCTGAACTGATCTCTACCTCACTTCTCATCAGACTCTGTTAGGTGCCATGGAAGCTACTAAGCAGAGAAAGGCACTGCCCTCAAGGAACTTACAGTGTAGTAGAGAAGAGGAACAATGTAAATCACTAAAAAATACTAGTAAGAAAAATGGCATCTTTCCCAAGGGCTGTACCAAGTTTCAAAGCCCATCAGGTTTTCCAGGGTGTAGTGAAAGACTTCATGGAAGACAGAATATTTGAATAAAATCTCTGTTGTCCACTTTAGAAAGCCAAGAAGTAGTGTAAAGAACTTTATAGGTATTAGGAATTTATCTAGAATAGTGTGCACGCACACACAAACACACAAAATGTACACACTTTGAAGATGACTAGAAATGATTTCTCCGTGAAAGTATTGATTAAGCTAATTTCAAAATGACTTTGTATTCCTTCAAAATACATTACTTACTGTGAATGTGAGCCAGAAAGATGCTAAATGGACAGGGGAAGAATGTTAAGATTTTTTTAATTCCCATGGAAAATTTTCAAAGAGGACTATCCATTTGACAACATAGGTACTACTGATTGAGTGCTTGCAGTGTGTCAGGCTTTGTGCTATACACACTATGTAATTGTACCCTCGATTTTATGAAGCACGTTATTATTCTCCATTTAATGATAAAAATCCTGAGGCTCTGAGAAGTTAATTAATTTGCCCAAGTTCATGAAGCTATAGGCATCATCCTAGAATTTAAGCACAATTCTCTTCAACACACAGCTACTAACTAACCCATATTTGTGGTCATGAACCTATAGTATTAATCTTGGTAGCTCAGCCTTTAAATAAATAGCAAGTGATTGGCAAGCCAGAACACTTCCTAAATATGTCCTTTATCTTAAATGAACAGAAGATTTTTTTAAAAGGAAGAAGAAAAGAGAAGAAAATAAAGACAAAGATAATAAAATTAATTTATGACCTAGAATATAAGTTATTCATTGAGCCAATTTATTTCGCAAAGGTGAAATCCCAGAAGGCAATGTTTCTCCAAATTATCCAGCCATAAGGGGCTAAGTGTTAGACTTTTAGGAACTCTGCTGAGGATGTAAGGAGAGAAGACAAAGATGGCAAAGAGACAAGACTCAGGAGAGACAAAAGCCAATGGCCCATAAAAAAATTTTTTTTTTAATTAAAAAAAAAAAAAAACCTACCCAACTATTCCCCTAAAACTTCAGTTTCTGTGCACAGGGCTAAGGGAGTTTGTCTTTCTCCTCTCCTCTCTGAGTCACCAGAGATAACTGTCCCATTGCTTACTAGAAAAATAAGCTGAAGTCAAGACATTCCTAAGGAGAAGGAGCAGACTAGATACAAAGATGTTGACGAGGCAGTGGGTGCCTGATGAAATTTAGTCCATAGTAACTCAGAAGGAACTCAGCCCTGAAGCCTCAACGCTGTGAAAAAACTTTGGAATAAAGTATTATGATTGGTATCCAAGAGCTTCTGAATCCTCAAACATGAGTTTGTGGAAAAAAAAAAAACAACTGTTCTCAAAACTATGTAAACTGCTAGGAAATTAAAAAAAAAAAAAAACCTTCCAGGCTACCAGGCTAATATTTCTAAGACATCTGTAGTTTACATAACTGGCAGAAAACTTGCAATGGTTCAAAAGAGATAAAATTGGGCTCGTCTCTTCAAGGAAGCAAGAGCTTCTCCATAAGGGGCAGAGAGCTTCTCCCAAATGTGAATGCTAATTCCTAGGAATCCAGTCGGAGAGGGAGGGGAAAGATGGTGATCCAAAGAGCTGTGTGTGTTTCACTCTGGGGATGGAGACCAAGTAGTTCAGAGCATTCCTAGGAGGTTACAATTAATAAATTTCTTCCCAGATTAGCATCTCACGTGGCCCACATTGAAGGGCTGTAAATGCTGTTAGGAAAGAAAGGAGCCATCTGATCATCCACCTAGACTAGAAAAACATAATCATTTTTTACACATACTTTTAACTTTTATTTTAGATTCAGAGGGTAGATGTGCAGGGTTGTTACCCAGGTCGATTGCATGATGCTGAGGTTTGGAGTATGATTGATCCCGTCACCTGGGTAGTGGGCACAGTACCCAGCAGGTAGGGTTTCAACCCTTGTCCCACTCCCTCCCCACCTCTAGTAGTCCCCAGTGTCTATTGTTGCCATCTTTATGTCCATAAAGAATGGGGAGAAAACCAGAGAGGTCCTCACTGGCCTGCAGACCCACATTTTGGAAGAAGCTCTGCTGCAGAGACTCCTCTCCCTCTATCTTTTCCTCTACTCGTGGCCTTCACAGCAGGATAAACCTGCCAGTGGCCAGGGCCAGTCCGGTTCACTCCAGTCTCTGAAGCTTCTTCCTGAGGCCTTCTCCACGAGCATGAGCAGTGACTGGATACGTGGCAACCAGAAATCAGTGAGGACATCTCTGGAGGTGCCCAATTCCTCCCACTGTTCTGCTCTGGGTGCTACCAGAACCAGCTACAAATGCTTAGAAAGCTACAAAAAGCAAGGGGCCACCTAGGTAGCCAGGATGCCTTCCCTTTTCACTGCTACCTCCCTTCACTTACGCTCCCTGTGTGGGCCCAGGACCTTGGGAGGGCTGGCTGTTGTGCTGGGACCCTTTTCCCTGCTTCCTTCACTCACTCTACAGAAGATCTAGAAAACAAACAAAGCAAAAATGCTTGCAATCCTGGGACAGATGGAAAGACTGTGTCCTAACTCCCTCAAGCTTTTATGTGCAGGTCATAAGAGGCCCAGGAAGCAGCCAGAGTCAGAGGGGCCTCAGAGCTCTAACAAAGTTTGGTTCCTAAACTATAGGCACCTCTTCGAGATAAAAGTGGATGCCATTCAGAAATGGTGGGGTGGGGGCTTCTCAAAGACTGAGAAATCAGTGTGGGCTTTTATTGGTTATTGCTGAATATTTATGTCCCATTTATCACTGATTGTTGGCTATGAAAAAGCTAGATAAAGACCTTGGGCCACCTGAGTGCCTGGGGCTTTCAATCACTAACAAGCCAGCCTATCAGAAGGCCCCATTTCTGAGGATCTGCTGGAGACAAAGTTTCTTTGTTAACTGGAATGCCCCAGAGCAAGAGGTTGTAGCTGGGTTGTTCTAAACAGAAGGAAGAGGGAGAGGAAAGAACGAAAAAGAAAATCTTTCGCTTTCCTCAGCAGAAACCTAGGATTGAGAGCAGGGACTTTTTCAAGGAAAGGGCTGTTGGGGAATGATGAAGACCAGGGTAGGTGAAAACATCTTTCATGGATTTCCTACTCGGACTGATGATACAGCTCTGACCTGGCTGCAGGCTGGGGAAGGCTCCCTGATAAAGACGAGGAGCTGAGGTGAATTTCCAAGTCTGCCACTTCAATGTACCTTTGCTGCTGCCTTCCCCCAGATCTGGAGAGGCTAAAAAACTTTATTTTTCTTTTTTGGAGGGGGGTTGAGTAGAGGAAGTTGAGAAGCTTGGAGGAAGATATGTTCAAAATAAACTGAGAACTCCGATGATTATTTTTAGTCTGAGAGACAAGAACAATTCTTTTATAGAACAAGCATTCACTTAAATAGGTTTTCCCTATCTGGGGGATCCCCAGAAATGCAAATCATCCACTTGTGACACTTAACAGTTCTTGCCCAGGATTTTGTTTTGTTTTTTCATTTCTTGGCTGGATGAGCCATCTGGAATAAAAATGGGACAATCAAGTCCAGACCAGATTATTAGAAATGGACAATGGAATTAGGAACCACAGCCCGAGACCATGAGGGTAAGAACTCCGTAAGATCGATTCAACTTTATCCCTTCCTCACAATTATCACTTTTACTAGCACATTGCTAATATACATGAACAGGAAACATCCTGTTAATAACTTGCAGTAGGACAGAATAAGTTTGGAGCTTCTCTCCATGGGGCTATCAATGAAGTGAGGTGTCACGGATGCTGCCACCCGGCTGCCTTGGACCAGGTGGAGGGAAGAACACAGATGGAAGGCTAAGGCACTGTTTAAAAAGGAAAGGGACCTGAGACAGCTGAGTTTGGAGGACCCCCCAGGAATGTGGAAAAATCAGGGAGCATGTTTGGCTAAGACAACCTTGCAGCTTCCCAGGAAACCATCCTAGGCTCCCCATCAAAGGCAGCACAGTGGGCCCAGGTGTTCTGTCTTACTTATGCACTCAAATCATCACCCCAGGATGAAATCAGATCGGCAATTTAAAAGTTCATTCTTTTTTCCTTTCTTTTTTTTTTTAGATGGAGTCTCACTCTATTGCCAGGCTAGAGTGTAGTGGCATGATCTCGGCTCACTGCAACCTCCGCCTCCCGGGTTCAAGTGATTCTCCTGCCTCAGCCTCCCGAGTATCTGGAACTACAGGGGCGCACCACCATGCCCAGCTAATTTTTGTATTTTTAGTAGAGATGGGGTTTCACCATATTGGCCAGGATGGTCTCGATCTCTTGACCTCATGATCCGCCCACCTCAGCCTCCCAAAGTGCTGGGACTACAGGCATGAGCCACCACACCCAGCCCATTCTTTTTTTCAAAAACCATAACACTATACTTGGGAAGTTTTAAAATCCACATCGTGTAATTAAAATTTGTAGCCTCCTGCCCCACTTTAACCCAATCCTCCTACCCCAGAGACAACCGCCCTCACCTCCTGCAGCTCTTGCCTACCCTAGGCATCACTGTGTTTGTAGGTGTGCTTACAATGCCATTTCTTGATTTATTAATTTTTAGCATTATTTATTGGTTCCCTGCCAAAGAAGATAGGAACTTTGTTCTTTCATATACACACAATCAACCTTCCTTCTACCATCACCGCAAAAGAGTAATATTAGCATTCACAATAGGAGCATGCAAATATTATGTACCACTGATATAAGTGGTGCATAATATTTGCATGCTCCTATTGTGAATCTTGCTCAATGTTTGTTCTCTCCTGCACCCTTCATACCTCTCAGATGACTGAGAACTTTTCTAAGTTCCTGCAGACGAGATGCCCAGGTTAGTCTATTCAGTTCCTCATAAACACAACTGTCCACCCCCAGCACTTTGCCTTTATTTGTGTTGTTCTCCTACTTCTCTCTTCCTTCCTTCCAAATCCCAACACCTTATGTAGCATCTCCTCCAAGAAGCCCCACCTATTTCATCGCTCTTCTTTGCTTCTAAATGTCTATGTAATTCACAATCTTGAATGCATAATTAAGTCATTCATTATATTCTTTCTTATAGAGTATGGCGTTATTCCTTTGTGCTATTCTTGCCTCTTCAACTGTAAGTTCACTGAGAGCAGGCCTTTTCTGCCTTGCACATTCTCTGTATCTGTCACCCTCAAGAAAGTTCCAGCACAGTGTAGCCCTCAATACATTTTCTGAGGCTACTGCTTTGGTGATCATTATATTTCCTAGGTATAAGCCTTGGACAAATTCATCCTAGCAATCAGTTTTCTCTTAAAGCCTTCTCCCTAAACAGAAACACTCATGGTCATTACCCAGGAGGGAATTCCAACCAAGCTAAAATTCCTCAGTCATCTTTGACAGGTGTTCTACCTTACCTACCCCACATCTGATCAGCTGCCACCTTAGTGCCACAGTGTCTCCTATCTGCTTTGTCAATGTGTTTCTACTGCCTCTTCCTCTTCCTCTCACTCTCCCACCCCTCTTCGTGACTTTCATTGTCTACCGCCCAGGCTATTTTAATTGCTTCCTGAATCACCTCCCCTTTCTTACCTCACCTTCTAAACCCATTTACCACATACATTTTTCTACAGTATAGCTTGTTTTCAGTCTGTGAAATCTTCAGTGATTCTTCCTTGTTCTCCTACCTTACATTCCAGGTTCCTCTGGCATTTCAAAGTTCCCATTCAGTCTTAGTGCCTATTACCCTCAACTCTTCCTCCACATTACCTTGAACTAGAGGCCTCATTATTTTCCAAAATACCTCCATGCTTTGTGGCCTTAATGCCTTTGCATGTGCAGTTCACCACCTAAAATACTACTCTTCATAATTCCTGCTATCGCTTCCACCATGAAGCCTTCCCTGTCCTACTCAGCTAAGCCAGGTCCTCCTCTAATCTGAATTTCTATAACCTTTCATTCTCTTTCTTGAGGCACTTGTTACATTTCACTGCTTATTATCATTATTTGTGGGTCTGTCTTATCTCCCTGCCTAGTGTGAAAGGCTGTGGATAGCCAAGACTCAGTCATTTCATATTCCATTCTCCACAAACATGGCAAATCACACAGATTAGGAGAGGCAGAAGTTGAATAAATGTTTATTAAGCAAGTGAATGAATGAAAACAAAACCGTGTGTTTGTCTCTTGAACATACCAAATCCTTAAAAAGACCATTCTGATACACTTTGCTCTCTCACTAGTGGGTGGCAGGGATAAGTTTCAATGCCCAGCTTCAGATAAAGTAGGAGGATATAGCTAAGGTAAACCTAAATGCTAGGCTTGCCAAAAAATGGTGTTCTAGAGTTAAATGGAGTGCCTCCTACTCTTATGCATGGGGAGGTTGTACTATTTCCCAGTCCAAAGACCCTTTAGGGAATGGGTTTTAATTCAAAGAGATGATAATTGCAAGCTGCCAACACCAAACCAGCTTGCCTCAACCTCACAACTCAGCTCTAACTGCAAAGCAGCGCTCTCCCCATCTGTAAGTGGAAAAGGAAGTCTCTGTCTATTTTTACAGGGATGAGGGGGAGGCTGAAGGAAGAATTTCATTTAATTTCTATTTCTTCTCTTGGCCTCTAATTTTCTGGCCAGGGGTTTCTATTTCAAAAACTCTGTATTATGTAAACATAGGAGGGCAATTCTCAAAAACAGAAGCAACTTCTGCTAATTTCCAGTCTCCTTTCTGGCACTCTCAGGAGTCCTACTAAGCATCTTGATCCAGGGCAAATTTGTCCTTGGCTACAAAACACTTGTGATGGCCAACCCTGGGTCAACAGCTTCATTTACCTCCATATCTCCAAGATTTTTGCAGTACTCTTCATTTGAAAGCTTTCCTAAGAAAGAGGATGTTGTCCACGACTTCCCTGTTAGGCCAACTCACTCAAAGCCAAACATGTTTCCATTGAACAAAGCCTGACACAGCCAAGAATAACTCTTTAAAATGCCCTTTCTAACCCATTCCATAATTACACAAATAATTCCAGCAAAAGTGAATTGTGAACTACATTCCATATCTTGATGCTGTGTAGACTATGTAGCCTGAACTTATTCTAAACAGGTAGACTACCTGCTTCCCCTATTAAGGAGATACAGCAGAAGGTAGACAAACACACAGGTGCAAGCTCCAGTGGGGACTATGTCATTTTTTAAATGGTCCAACAAAAACATGCCATTGAGGTTGCTACCAAAGCTGGACAATCTTCATAACTCTGTATCAAACAAAGAGGGCTGGGCCCATGCCCTGGAGATCTGAGATCTAAGATTAGCAAGCTCACCTTGATGCTGTGATGAATCAGATGAAATTATAAGAAAACATGAATTATTTTTATTTTCCCTACCTTTGTGCCACAAACTAGTACCCTCAGGGAGAGAATTTCTGGAACCAGGATGCTAATAATTTAGATGAACTGCATTAGACAGTTTGGAACTAATCTGGATTCCTAGTCTTCTAGTCTACCAAGGATGGTAGCAGATGGCACAGGACCCAATCTGTTTCTAAACGTTACATTTGTGAGTAGAAACAGGCACTTTGGCCAGATTCCAGCTGGTACATTCAACAAAGAATAACATAAGCCTCAGATTTCCCATTGGTAAAACAAAGGAGGTTGGGTGAGATATTCTCTAAAGTCCCTTCCAACTCTAATATTTTATGATTCTCAGTGGTAAAAATGCATGGATTTGGAATGACCAGTCTCATTCTCCCTTTAAACTCTGGGTGAATCAAAGGCCAGCATTACATTGCATCATCTCATGTACAGTAATATGTGAATGATATTATACAATGCCAGCTTTTATTAATGGGAACACTCTTCCAGCAATAATGCAATACGCTTGAGCTCATTCTGGCCTTCTTTGTTAGTACCCAACCCAGTTGCATTGTCAGGAGATACAAAATATTACATAGACACTGGAAGTAGGAGCAGTTGAAGAGGGCAGACACATCAGCAAATGACACAAGCTAACAGCACATAGTCCTGTTCATGCTCACAGTGGATGCTTAGTGAATAACTGGTGACTAACAGTGAGTAATGCAGAAACACTAGTGGACTTATTAACTGACTAGAGTCAACACCTTTGCACTTTGCTATTTTCCTAGGGACCAAGTCTGATCTAGAGTGGCAGGGAGGGATTCAAATTTAGGAGCACTTTTAGAGCTCCCATAGGTTGAGGACTTTCATATATTAGTGTTCCATCTCCTACGTCTATGGATGGGTTCTCCTTCATTAAGCAGATATATACTCCATTCCTAAGAGGTTTGGCACAGACCAATTTTGAGTCTACTTTACGTGCTTTATTCCTGACGTGGCCTTCTGTCCTAAGTCCTTGTTGGCTTTTTAATACTACAGGCACTTGAATGGGAATCAGAGATCCTCAAGCATCTCACCATGTCTCTTACCTTCAGGAATCCAAGAAGCTCTCCTTGCCTCCCTCCCTTAGAATTCCCCTGACCTTCTGTAGACATCAACCCTGGCAAATAGCACCCACTAATAGCTCTGGAAGGAAATAAGGAATAGACAACAGGCTTAGTGTAATCTTCTTTCAAGACACAAATGTCCCACCTCCTATGTCTTCAAGGAGTTGAGTTCAGCATTGCCCTTTGATGGTTCCATTACACCATTTGTTTCTGGAAAACACCGATATCTAACAGCCACCCTATGCATGCTACCTTTCTCACATCAAGACAATTCCTCTCCAGCCTCACTTTCACAAGCCCCTTCTCTGAGCTGTTTTCCTGGAATCTACACACTATCACTGCTGGGAGCATACATCATTCCTTCTTCTTTGATCCCTGAGTGCCAGAGCACAAGGTCAGGTTAAGAACCAGGTTGGTGCCATAGAACAGAACAAAACCAACTGGCCACACAGAAACCAAGTTTTGAGAGAAATAAACTTTCGTAATAAGCCACTTACTAAATGGAAGAGAAGAATGTTAGGCTAGAATAAATTTTCTGTTCATTTTGCCCTACTGTCTCTGCAAATCATATCAGATTCATAATGTCAGAGGAAGAGCTAGTTAATGTTTTATAAAGTGTGACACCCAGCACAGCTCCTTCCTCTGAGGTTCTGACTGATTTCTCTCTGTGCTCATTCCCCTTTTGTGGATGTTCCTCTCCTCTTGTCAACTCAGATTTCACTGTTTTCCCTTTAACCACATTGAACAGGTTGATATCCCCTCATGCTGTAAAGGTGTGAGGGGTGCTTGGCCTTGGATGAGCTCGGAGGACTTTTTCTTTTCAGGGAACTTAAAGGTGACATCTTCCATCGAGTCAGCCAGCCATTAGTTCGGGCAAACTTTCACATCATTTGCAGTTGGAAAGCAGTTAATGCTGAAGTGAAGTCTCTGCTTAGAAGTTTGCCTCATTAAGAGATATTTGAATTCTACATGGCTAGATATTTAAATATTTAAATAATCCCAAAGAAGTGTAAACACAAAACCTAGAATAGTTACTTGCATGATGAAGCTGAAGGGAAGAGCCTAGATGAGAAATTTCATAATTTTACAAGTTGCATGAATTCTTGGAAATTCCATAGAAGTGTCTGAAGAAACGGATCTCAGTAGGCCTTGTAATAAATATGAATGGCATAAATGATTGCTGCCCTTTTGGAGACCAGGCCTTAGGAAGAGCACGGGGTTGGTGTGATGAGTGTTTTCCAGGGAGGCTGGGGCCTTGTTATCACCTCTGGATATTTAGTCTGTTTTTCCTCCCAAATAGTTTTTAGAACCATCTCTAGGAAGTGTTCAGTGTGCATGATTATCCAGACTGCAAGATGTGACTTTGTGGCCAAGTGACAAGGACAGACAGTGATGTAAGGAAACTGGTCCAGCCAGCTTGTGCTTAAAGATATGTGACATGTCTGATGAGCTGTTTTGGCTTTTGGACTCAAGGAATCTTCATTTTAACAAAACCAGGAAAACAAACCAAAGAACTTTCTAGTGTTTCTTCTTAACAGGGAAGATGAACCACACACCTTCTCACTCCCTTCCTCAAGCTCTCCACCTCCCTGGCCCTCACTTCAATACTGCCCCTCACGTCCCTCCTAGATCCCTGGGGGTGAGGTTTGAGCCAGGTGAGAGTCAGAGGCAGAGTGAGACGCAGTGATAACAGCCTAACATAGGAATAGAGAGCTGCTGTTGTTTTACTTAGTAACAAAATATAAGAATGTCTGTTGCAAAAACAACTTGCTAATAGAAAGCAGCATTTTTACACTTTTGCTGCAGCCAAGTTTGACAACATTAAGATGTTCTGTCTCTTTCAACAAGTGAGGGGCGCATGAGTATTCAGAATCGGTGCTTTGTGAGATAATAAAAGCTAATGTCTACGCAATAAGCCCGTCACAGGCTACTCTCCTGCAGAGGTTTTAGCAAACAAATCAAAACACTTTTTTCTTTTCCTCCAAAACATTGAAAGGATAGAAATATAGGCACTGAAGTCTATCTGTTTTATTACAGATTAAAGCTAGTGTAGGGGCTCTAAAATTAAATATGCAATCACAGTCGTTTTCTAGTTCATACCAGAGTAAATCACACTACCCAGCCAGGCACTAGTGGAACTGGATGACCGCAGGTCTATCTGCAAGCAGGTAGAGGTGGCTCACCTTACCACAGAGCAGGAAGCAAGCTTGGCGTGAGCACAGACTGCTCTAAGAAAGTATGGGAAAAGATAAACCATCCTCACACTAATCAAAAGAAAGTTGGAGTGGCTGGATTCATGTTAGAAAGAGTAGATTTCAGATCAAAATGATAAAAAGGTCTTTCATAATTCTAAAGGAGTAAATAAGAGGGTACAACAATTCTTTTCCTTTTTTTCCTTTAAGATAGAATCATGCTCTCTTGCCCAGGCTGGAGCACAGTGGCATGATCCTGGCTCACTGCACTCCACCTCCCAGGTTCAAGCGATTCTCCTGCCTCAGCCTCCCAGGTAGCTTGAATTAGAGACACTTGCCACCATGCCTGGCTAATTTTTTTTTGGTAGAGACAGGGTTTCACTATGCTGGCCAGGCTAGTCTCAAACTCCTGACCTCAGGGGATCTGCCTACCTTGGACTCCCAAATTGCTGGGATTACAGGTGTGAGCCACTGTGCCCAGCCAAAATCCTAAACGGTTACTATCTATCTAGTAACAGAGTTTAAAAATACGTAAAGCAAAAACTGATAGAACTTAAAGGAGAAACAGATTCACAATTACAGTTGCTGACTATAACACTCATCTTTCAATAATAGATAGAAGAAGTTGACTGGAAATCAGTAAGGCCTTAGAACATGGTCAGCAAACTACAGCCTTTGGTCCAAATACAGCTCATTATGAGTCAAATACGGCCACACACATTTATACATTGTCTGGCTCCAACTGCAGATCAGAGTAGTTGTGACAGAGAATGTATAGCACAAAACTTAAAATATTTAGTCTCTGGCCTTTTATAGAAAACATTTGCAGACTCCTAGGCCCCTAATTTGCAAGACTTGACATTGTCAACCAATTTAACATAATTGACATTCATAGAACACTCCATGTACATAAGACACACATTCTTTTCAAGTGCACATTGAAAATTACCAAGATACACCAGTACCTAATTTCAAGACTTCCTATAAAGCTAGTTATCAAGGCAGTGTGGTATTAGCTTAAGGAGAGACACCTACATCTGTAGAAAATAATTGGCATTCTAGAAACAGACTCACACAAATATAGGAAACTAACTTTTGACAAAGATGAAAAGACAATTTGGTGGATTAATAGTTAATCTATTATTAACACATATTATCTTCTACATTTAATGCTCAAACAACTCTATGAGGAAGGAATTGTTATTATTCCCACTTATAAAGGAGAAAACTGAAGTCAAACTATTTTGTCCAATATTTAAAATAAGTAAGTGGTAGAACTGGGATATAAACTCACTTTGACTCCAGAATCCAGGCTCTTAATCATTCCACCACATGTTACAATGTGCTTTTCAGGAAAACAAAAAATACCAGGTGGCACACTCTGAAACCATTTTTCCAGGTAACCATTTTTAAGAAATGTAATAATTTACTAAGAAAACTAACTTTTAAAAAATTGTAGCAATGGAGATTTAAAAATAATGTTAACGTCTGGAAGCAGCCACCTACTTCAGTCATTCATTTGGCAAATACTTATTGAGCATTGTTAAGTATAGGACATACTTCTTATTCAATTGCTATATTACCATTATATCATTGAGGTTCTCCATGAAAAACAAAAATTTAAGGTTAGTATAGGCTATTCCGTGCACTTCAGAGCAGTAAACAGTATTTCTTTGCTTTCAAAATCCATTTATTTTACAACCTCAGATTAGCTTTCTCCCATTCTCTCACTCTTGAGATTTGACTATACAGGATTGCATAAGATGTATGTATATTTAACATAATAAAATATAATTGTAGTTAAGCCACAAGGAAGAAATCTTTCTATCGAGCTTGACCGTTACCACTGCTCTGTGCTTAGTGGGAAAATAATACATACCCTAAAATTTAACATTCAAAAACAGAGCTTGACACCTTAAAAGGGAGTATACTTTGTAAATATTTATACATCACTATCCATTTAACTTTAACTTTCTAAAACCCTGTTTCATACATCTAGAATAATATACAGTGCAAGTTTTCTTAACCAAATGCTATTTAGCCAATTTACCAGAATAACCAAGGTTCTCCATTTCCTCTACAAAACTCACAAAACATGCTGGAAATTTGTAACTATAGACACCTCTGCGGCAGGCACTTTAAGTTTTCTGCTTACCAAGAGTCAATTGCACTTGTTTCCAAATGTATTTATGCTGGTTCTATGTGTTCCTTTACTTATGTAATTTAATCAAGCATTATATAAACCAATATAAGTGCAAGAAGAGAATTGTTTCTATAAAAACTTAGTTGAGTGTTTGAATTGCCTTTGAATTTAGTATGTGTAGGTTAAGTGTAAAATTTTAGAAGTTTTCATAAAATTACAGAATCTAGAAGAGTTCTTTATTCATCAACTTTGTAAATGTCTTTAAATCCCTTAAATAACCTACTTTAAAGATAATGAGGCTGGGCTTGGTGGCTCACGCCTGTAATCCCAGCAGTTTGGGAGGCCGAGGCAAGCAGATCACCTAAGGTCAGGAGTTCAAGACCAGCCTGACCAACATGGTGAAACCCTGTCTCTACAAAAATTAGCCAGGTGTGGTGGTGGGTGCCTGTTATCCCAACTACTCAGGAGGCTGAGGCAGGAGAATCGCTTGATTCTGGGAGGCAGAGGTTGCAGTGAGCCAAGATCGCACCATTGCACTCCAGCCTGGGTGACAGAGCGAGATTCCGTCTCAAAAAAAAAAAGATAATGAAACTTGAAAAGTAGATGAAGTATTGTCAAGTGTGGTTTGACCAAGAAAGATGACAGGAAATTCGGTAGGCAAAGATGCATAGGCAAAGGCAAGGCTGATAATTAAATCCTCACTGTTTTTCTCTCTTGCCCAAATTCCTATCTAAGGAACCTGGGGAGCCATGCCCTACAAACCAAAAAAAAAAAAAAAACTCATCAGGTGGGTTTTATTTTATTATTATTATTATTATTTATACTTTAAGTTCTGGGGTACATGTGCAGATTGTGCAGGTCATCTACCTTAGGTATTCCTGCTAATGCTGTCCCTCCCATCCCCCACCTTGGTGGGTTTTTTTTAACCCTACTTGGCCTACTTTCCAACCTGACTCTGGCATAATATCACATGACAGATAAAAAAGGAAATCAGAATATTTTACCCCAAACTATGTTTCTTTGCCATATTTTGAAATGGTTCTGCAAAGTTGGCTTTTGTAGGGGAAATCTGCATCTATAAACAATCTCTATTAACATATAGATCTCTCCCCTTCCAGGACCTTTTAAAGATCTGAATTCGTAACATTTCCCATCTAAGGGATGGGCTGTGTCTAAGGGCAACCTCCTATGAGACTTCATAAGAACACTGGTCTTGGCAGCTCCTTATCTTGACCCAGACACTCTTTTCCACTGATTCCAGGTCTTCACATAATACCTTAACTCTTTCAACCAATTGCCCATCAGAAAACCTTTGAACTCACCTATGGTCTGAAAGTCCCCTCACCCCTACTTCCAGTTCTCTCACCTTTCCAGTCTGAACCAATGCATATCTCACATGCATGGATTCATCTCTTATGTCGCACTAAAATGTACAAAACCAAGCTGTAACCCAATCACCTCAGGCACGCATTCTCAGGACATCTTGAGACTATGTCTTGGGCCATAGTAACTCATATTTGGCTCAGAGTAAACGTCTTTAAATACTTTACAGAGTTCAAATATTTTACAGTTTGTAAACTTTACAAACTCTGTAAAGTATTTCTTTTCACCAACAAGGCCGAGGCTCTGCATAAAAGATTGGCTAATCACATCAAGCTAAAAGCTCCTGCACAGCAAAGGAAACAATCAACACAATGAAGAGACAACCAGAGTGGGAGAAAATATTTGCGAACTATCTGACAAGGGATTAATAACCAGAATATGTGAGGAACTCAAATGACTCTATAGGAAAAAAATCTAATAATCTGATTTCTAAAATGTACGAAAGATTCGAATAGACATTTCTCAAAAGAAGACAAATGGTAAACAGGCATATGAAAAGGTGCTCAATATTACTGATCGTCAGAGAAATGCAAATCAAAACTATAATGAGACATTCTCTCACCCCTGTTAAAATGGCTTTTATCTAAAAGACAGGCAAATGCTGGCAAGGATGCTGAGAAAAGGGTACCTGTACACTATTAGTGGGAATGTAAATTAGCACAACCACTATGGAGAACAGTTTGGATGCTCCTCAAAAAACTAAAAATAGAGCTACCATATGATCCAGCAATCCCTCTGCTAGGTATATACCCCAAAGAATGGAAATCAGAATATTGAAGAGATGCCGGCCGAGTTCGGTGGCTCACGCCTGTAATCCCAGCACTTTGGGAGGCCGAGGCAGGTGGATCACCTGAGGTCGGGAGTTCACCAACCTGACCAACATGGAGAAACTCCATCTCTACTAAAAATACAAAATGATCTGGGCATGATAATGCATGCCTGTAATCCCAGCTACTCAGGAGGCTGAGGCAGGAGAATCGCTTGAACCCAGGAGGTGGAGGTTGCAGTAAGCTGAGATTGTGCCACTGCACTCCAGCCTGAACAAGAAGAGCAAAACTCTGTCTCCAGAAAAAAAAAAAAATTGGAGAGATATCTGCACTCCCATGTGTTTATATCAGTACTATTAACAACAGCCAAGATTTGAAAGCAACCTAAGTGTCCTCAAAAGACAGATAAAAACAACGTGGTATATAATACATAATGGAATACTATTCAACCATAAAAAAGAATGCATTCCTGTTATTTGCAACAACATGGATGGAACCAGAAATCATATGTTAAGTGAAATAAGCACAGAAAGACAAACATTGCATGTTCTTACTTATCTGTGAAAGCGAAAAAGTAAAGTAATTTAACTCACAGAGAGAACAGAATGATGGTTACCAGAAGCTGGGAAAAGTGGTAGGCAATGCCGGGGAGTGTGAATGGTTAACGGGTACAAAAATATAGTTAGAACGAATAAGATCTAGTATCTGATCTAGTCATAACAGGGTGACTACAGTCAAATATAATTATTACTTAAAAATACTAGTAAAATTGGATTGTTTCTAACACAAAGAAAGGATAAGTGCCCGAGGTGATGAGTACCCCACTCACCCTGATGTGATGATTCTTATGCCTGTATCAAAATATGTCATGTACCCCATAAATACATACATCTACTATGTGCCCTCCAAAATTTAAGATTTAACAATGTAAAAATATTGGCTAAAGCGGTATATGCATGTATTATTTATCGCTCTTTTTTTCCGCTTTACTGATATATAATTGATAAATAAAAATTGTACGTATTAAAGGTGTAAATGTGATGCTTTGATATGCATTTACATTGTGAAATGATTACCACAATCAAGCTAAGTAACACACCATCACCTCACAGTTACCTTTTTTGTTGTTCTAGTTGACTTTTTCATTTAACCCACAACTAGTTTTAAGAGCATAGAAGAATGCTTCTGCTTAATTGACGCTTCCTGCCAGCAAGGATGCAGGCCGCAGAGAGGCCCAGGTCCTCTGTCTGGGAGGGCGTCTGCGGGTGCTCAGGGGAGCTCCTGCCCCGCCAACTCAGAAGGGGCCGGGTTCCTGTTTGTCCCAACTTCTGCCTGCCCCCTGGAGCGGAAGGCCCAGGTCTGCGGCCACAGTTCCGGGGGCAGCAGCTGCACCTCCGAACTACTAGTTCCGGAGGCTGCCTGCTCCTGGGCCCGCCTCAGATCCACTCCAGTAGCTTGGGTGGCTGTGGCCCCACCCAGGAGGGCGGAGCTCTTGTTTGCTCTGTAGAGCAAGAGGCCTGAGTCTGCAGACATGCTTTGAGCGGCTGCAGCAGCACCTCCGGAGCTCCTGCCCCAACTCAGAAGGGGCAGAGTTCCCACTGGCTCCATGGAAGGTGCCGCCCCAGCTAGGCCTCCCTGCTGCAGCAGGTGTGATGAATGAGCGTAATAAAATTGGGAGTCCACACTTATCTGAGCTTGTATTAATAAAATTACAAAATTTGAGTAAAAGGATAAAGATGGGAGAAAAAACATAAAACAGTAGTTGCGCGTTTTTAAATGCAGAGATTCCCCCATTTTAAGTCACCATTGCAATATGAATAGCTTTTTGAATATGTATTTATTTTTAAAAATGAATCCCTCTCCATTTATTTCTATTCTTTTTTACATTGGAAAAATTCGACTATTTTTTAAGTGATGAAAAAAATTTGCAAACACACATTATGAAATATGAGGAATCTTGGGACTCACTGACCACTTCAGTGATTATGAAAACTGTAAACTATTTTTAAAAGCAGATTTTTCACTCTTCTTCATTAAAGTCTGATTACCTTGCCCATTAGCATTTGGCTCTTTTATTATGATGATTGTGAAATACTGTAGATGTTACCACTAATGGATAAAGAAACTTTACATGGTTATCTTGATTAACTCATCAATAATAATTTGGAATAATTTTTCTTCATTCCGTGAATGGATCATTCACATGCCCTATAGTAATTGTCTACACTGAGGTGCATGAAATTAGCATAAAAATTATCTACCCTAGAGGGCTAGTTTTCACTTCTAACACCACTAGAAGTTAGTTCAGACTAATATAACAGTGAGTGAGAGAAAGAAATATGATTCCTTGGTCGTTTTCTCTATAATGCTATTACACATACAGCCTTCCATTTTTAGGGTCCCACACTTACAATTAAAGAGCAAGATTAGAAATATAACAGCATTCCTAAATCTTCCTTCTTACTATCATTTTGATAAGGCGAAAATATCAAGCAGCTTTTATAAAAACAATGTAATAGTGACTCCCAGTAAATAGAAAATAATATAAGCATATTATTCCACATTCTTCTTTCTCTGATGAAGAAAGAAAATGGTAGCATTTCAAATCTTGTTCTTAGAATGGAGTTGAGATTTTAATTGAGTTTTACATAGTTTGGGATTTGTGTCTCAGCTACTATCAGAACAAGTTAGAAACACAAAACCTTGGCTCTAGCAGATTTCTTATAGATCAACTGATCCAATCCAGACCAGAAAACTGAAAGAGACTGTGTAATTAGCCAGGACCTCTCATCCAGATCTTCTGACTTGATCCAATAATTGCTTTTTTAAACCACAAGACATCCTTAACATAAATATCCTGAATCTGGCATGAATCCAGACAAAACAAGAGTATGGAAAAGTTAGCTAAGGGAGATAGAAACCTCCAAATTAATTTTTCCCCTGAATTATAGCACGTGGCAATCTCTCTTAAGCCAGGCTCAGGAATGTATTGATCCTGGTTGGTCTCTGTTCTCTTTCAGGAACTTAGACAGTGAATCCAGCTGTTGTCTTATCTCGTAAAGGCCTCGAATGACACCATGAGTCAATCTGTTTTCAGGCACAGGTGGCCACATCAATAGTGACTAATATAATTTACATTTACGTTGATAAACTGGTTCTTTTTTTAAAAAAAATTGCTTTGACTTTGAAGCATAAGCATTTTCAATTTCAAAACTATATTTATTTAACTAAATTCAGTTAAATGAATTCATACTCCCCTGTGTCCACTCAAGAATAACATCGAATTTTAAAAGTATTTAATACATTGAAATACAACTCTAAATTTATCAGTATCAACAGTGTTCAAATTTTCCTTGTACTTTTGACAATTTTCATGAAAATATTCTGCATATTAATTCATACTGTAGAAAACGTATAAAATCATTATTGATTTGTGTTATGAAAAGTTTCAATTTCAATATAAATTGTTCTATCTGTCTAGGTAGGTCACAAATAAGTTTTCCCTTTCCTTGGAACTTCAAACTTAGCACATTCATACGCGGTGTGATATCAGTGTGATATCAGTGAGAAAATGTAAATCACACTGCTACTTTTATCTTTAATAATTGAATGTTTGGTAAATAATCTTTTTATTTCTAGAAAATTGGAACTGACAATACAGTGAATCTGTAAAGTTCTTCCACAGCTCAACCAATGAGCATTGCCAAAGAACACAAGATCATTTAATTCATTGTCTTCGGTTTCTTTCAACAGTTCCATAGACTGCCAATCATTAATAGGATTTGCACATACATGTAAAAGGATGTTAACAACTATATCATAACACTTTCATACAGTTTGTACCAGCAAGCAGCACAAATATCTTCAATATATATC
Organism: Sapajus apella; assembly: GCF_009761245.1. Lineage (NCBI taxonomy): Eukaryota > Metazoa > Chordata > Mammalia > Primates > Cebidae > Sapajus > Sapajus apella. Next base: position 5,010,313 of record NW_022437018.1, read on the forward strand.
ATATAAGGGAAATATCAGTCACTTATTTTAAAATTCCAATAAATTCAATTTCAACCTAACACAGTTGGAGCATCATCTATCATTGTAAAAAATATTTTTCTTTCAATTCTAGCTTGAAAACTTTGACAAATGTAGAAGATTCAGATATTATGATATCATGAGTTTAATGTGAAGCCACAAATTTACAACATTTCTTTGAAATGTGGAAGCCCATTAAGACAAAATATACCTGAAGAAATTAATTGGATAGTGTCTCTTATGTTGCACAGCATCTGAAGCTAAAGAGAAGCACTTGTAATTTTGACCATGGAGACTGTGTCCACCCAGGGAGCACAGAGCCTCCCCCTCACTGCTCCACCGCCTGTCCACACCTGCTGCCAGCTCACCACGGATGATGATATCGCCGCGCTCATCGTCAACAAAACGGTTCTGGCATGTGCAAGGCCGGCTTCAGGGTGGTCTTCCCCTCCACCGTGGGGCGCCGCAGGCACCAAGGTGTGATGGTGGGCATGAGTCAAAAGGACTCCTATGTGGGTGACAAGGCCTAGATAGGCATCCTGACCCTGAAGTACCCTATCCAGCACGGCATTGTCACCAACTGGGACAACATGGAGAAGATCTGGCACCACACCTACAACAAGCTTCGTGTGGCTCCTGAGGAGCACCCAGTGCTGCTGACTGAGGGCCCCCTGAACTCCATGAGAAGATGACCCAGATCATGTTTGAGACCTTTAACACCCCAGCCATGTACGTGGCCATCCAGGCTGTGCTGCCCCTGTACACCTCTGGCTGTACCACTGGCATCATGATGGACTCCGGTGATGGGGTCACCCACACTGTGCCCATCTACGAGGGCTATGCCCTCTCTCACACCATCCTGCATCTGGACCTGGCTGGCTGGGACCTGACTAGACTACTTATGAAGATCCTCACTGAGCGTCACCACCACTACCGAATGGGAAATCATGCATGACATCAAGGAGAAGCTGTGCTATGTCACCCTGGACTTCGAGCAGGAGATGGTGATGGCGGCCTCCAGCTCCTCCCTGGAGAAGAGCTAGGAGCTGCCCGATGGCCAGGTCATCGCCACTGGCAACGAACAGTTCCGCTGCCCCAGGCGCCCTTCCAGCCTTCCTTCCTGGGAGTGAAATCCTGTGGCATCCAGGAAACTACCTTCAACTCCATCATGAAGTGTGATGTGGACATCTACAAAGATCTGTACGCCAACACAGTGCTCTCTGGCAGCACCATCATGTACCCTGGCATCGCCGACAGGATGTAGAAGGAGACTCCCGCCCTGGCACCCAGCACAATGAAGATCAAGATCATTGCTTCTCCTGAGAGCAAGTACTCTGTGCGGATTGGCGGCTTCTCCAGCAGACGTGTATCAGCAAGCGGGAGTACGATGAGTCCGGCCCCTCTATCATCCACCGCAAATGCTTCTAGGCAGACTGTGATTTAGTTGCATTATACCCTTTCTTGACAAAACCTAACTTGTGCAGAAAACAAGATGAGATTGGCATGGCTTTATTTGTTTTGGTTTGGGGTTTTCTTGTTTGTTTGTTTTTTGGCTTGACTCAGGATTTAAAAACTGAACGGTGAAGGTGATAGCAGTCCCCCAAAGTTCTACAATGTGGCTGAGGACTTTGATTGTACATTGTACTTTTTTTAATAGTCATTCCAAATATTGTGAAATGCATTGTTACAGGAAGTCCCTTGCCCTCCTAAAATCCACCCACTTCTGTCTAAGGAGAACGGTCTAGTCTTCTTCCGAGTCCACACGGGAGGTGATAGCATTGCTTTCGTGTAAATTATGAAATGCAAAAAATTTTTTATCTTCGCCGTAGTACTTTTTATTTTGTTTTATTTTGAATGATCAGCCTTTGTGACCCCCTTTTTTGTCCCCCAACTTGAGATGTATGGCTTTTGGTCTCCCTGGGAGTGGCGGAGGCAGCCAGGGCTTACCTGTACACTGACTTGAGACCAGTTGAATAAAAGTGCACACCTTAAAGAAAAAAAAAGTACTTGTAATTTTTCAAATTTTGAATCACCTGATCATTTATATTGTTGAAAGCTCATGTTTAGGCAATTGTTTGATGACTTATTTTTTAATTTTTTAGTTTTTATTCACAAAATCTTTTACTTCTGTAAAATATGTGTTTTACTCTCTAGCCTCATAATTTACTAACAGTTTCCATAACTTAAACTCATAATTTATTTTACCATTTTTCCAGCTAAATGGTGTGTGTGTGTGTGTGTGTGTGTGTGTGTATGTAAAATATTTTATTGGACATTTAATTCTAATTTCAGATGACTTCTCTTATCAACTATTTTACTGTTTAGAGGAAACTTCTTACCAAAATTCAGTATGTATTTGCTGAAAATGTGTCTTAATATTGTCCACTTTATTGTCTTAGGAAAGAATTATACAACAAACAGCTCTGCCACAGCAAATTGCAATTGCTACTCATTGTGAAACTGGCAACATACCTTCTTCCAGTCTCTTGTTTTCTTTACTGCTGTACAATGTCTACATCTCCATTTGATTCTCCATTAGTAGCATGCCTTCATTTTAAATCTAAAATTCATTCATATTCATTTTTAAGTAGGAAAAAAAAGTTTAATTAGGCCAGGTGTGATGGCTCATGCCTGTAATCCCAGCACTTTGGGAGGCTGAGACAGGAGGATCACCTGAGGTCGGGAGTTCGAGACCGGCCTGACCAACATGAAGAAACCCCATCTCTACTAAAAATACAAAATTAGCCGGGCATGGTGGTGCATGCCAGTAATCCCAGTACTCAGGAGGCTGAGGCAGGAGAATCGCTTGAACCTGGGAGGCGGAGGTTGCGGTGAGCCAAGATCACACCATTGCACTCCAGCCTGGGCAACAAGAGTGAAACTCCATTTCAAAAAAAGAAAAAAGAAAGAAAGAAAAGAAAAGAAAAAAGTTTAATTGAAATACTGAGTATTTCAATTTATACGTGTATCACTTTAAGTCATGCTGCCTGCATGCAGTATTCAAATAAACACATTCTTGTGTCACATCAATGCATAGAAAATAATAATTTGAACTGAATCCCACCTACTCGACTGTGTGTTTACATGTAACGTTAGAAACAACACAGACACCAAAAACATGCAAGACAATATAATATCTGATGCTGCAGTGGTTAAAGTGAAATGTAGTCCTACCAGAATCATAGTTTATTACAGGAAAAATATGCTGCTTCACTTTTTAAATATAAATTAGCTAAAAGTAAATAATATTAAAAATTCAGTGCTTCCGTTGTCCTGCTCACATTTCAAATGCTCAACAGTCACCTGTGGCCGGTGGCAACTATTTTACACAGTGCAATTGTAGAGCTTCTTGGACTGTATCTAGGTTGAGAACAACCGATGCATGTTTTTTGTTGCTAATCTTTTAAAATAAATTTAAATTTCAGCTTAAGTTTTAGAGATTTTAAAGTTTTTCCCACAACCGTTGCTTGCTTCCCTGGAAGCTGCCACTTGCGGAGGATTAGGAGGTAATTCCAATAACAGATACAGCACTTGGGCTTCCACCGCAGAAGTAGAAAGGAATGAGAAAACATTCATACACTCGCCTGTGGTTTCTACTTTTAGAATAGTAAGAATTGGCTACATCTTCTTTAAAAACTGTGAACTAGACTGAAAATAAAGACAGTTTTTAAAAATCCAAGTGTCTTTACATTTGTTAAATTAGTAAAAATCGGTTACCTTTTCTTACATCTTTGTTTATTGTTCTTTTACTGATAGGCAGCCCAAGCCCTTTTCACAGCATCAGTTGAGCTGCTTGCAGATTAAATCCAGCTGCTCCTTTATCTTTAGTTGTTTTGGCCCATGCCTTGCCTACCAACAGGAGCTAAAAGTGTTTTGATGACTTCGAATAGCAACAAAAAAAAAAAATAAAGAGCATAATATTTAGCATATATAATAGTAAACACTCTAAATTTCAATAAGGTAATAATTTCATTGCTTTTAACGATGAAAAACTAGAAACAATTCAACTGTAGAGATCAGGCAGGCACGGTGGCTTACACTTGTAATTCCAGCACTTTGGGAGTCCAAGGTAGGCAGATCACCTGGGGTCTGGAGTTCAAGACCAGCCTGGCCAACATGGTGAAACCCTATCTTTATAAAAATACAAAACTAGCTGGATGTGGTGGCACATGCCTGTAGTTCCAGCTACTTGGGAGGCTGAGACAGGAGAATCACTTGAACCCAGGAGGAAGAGGCTGCAGTGAGCCACGACTGTGCCACTGCACTCCAGCCTGGGCAAGACAGAGCAAGACTCTGTCTAAAAAAAAAAAAAAAGACCTAGCTGGGCAACATAACGAGACTTCATCTTTATAAAAAAAAATTTTTTAAGGCCGGGCGCGGTGGCTCAAGCCTGTAATCCCAGCACTTTGGGAGGCCGAGGCGGGCGGATCATGAGGTCAAGAGATCGAGACCATCCTGGTCAACATGGTGAAACCCCATCTCTACTAAAAAAGCAAAAAATTAGCTGGGCATGGTGGCGCGTGCCCGTAATCCCAGCTACTCAGGAGGCTGAGGCAGGAGAATTGCCCGAACTCAGGAGGCAGAGGTTGTGGTGAGCCGAGATCACGCCATTGCACTCCAGCCTGGGTAACAAGAGCGAAACTCCATCCCAAAAAAAAAAAAAAAAATTTTTTTAATTACCCAGGTGGCATGTACCTCTAGTCAGAGTTACTCAGGAGGCTAAGGCAGGAGGATTGCTTGAGCCCAGGAGTTTGAGGCTACAGTGAACTATGATTATAACACTTCACTCCAGCATGGAAGACAGAGAAAGATCCTGTCTTAAAAAAAAAAAAAAAAAAAAAAAGCTGGGCACTGTGGCTCACACCTGTAATCCCCAGCACTTTGGAAGGCCAGGAGTTCAACACCAGACTGGCCAACATGGTGAAACCCTATCTACTTAAAATACAAAAATTAGCTGGGTGTGGTGGCGCACACCTGTAGTGCCAGCTACTCAAGAGGCTGAGGCAGGAGAATCTCTTGAACCTGGGAAGTAGAGGTTGCAATGAACCGAGATCGTCCACTGCACTCCAGCCTGGGTCAAAACTCTGACTCAGAAAAAAAGTAGAGATTTGGTTAATTTTGCACATCTATACAATGACATCCTCTTCAAGCTTTCGAAACGAAAAAGTAAATGAATATTTATTGGCAGGGAAAGATGCTTATAATAATGTACTAAGTAGAAAAGCAAATTCTATAACAATATGTATTATATGACCTCATTTATGTTCTAAAATGTGTGTGTATATAGTATATATTATATATGTGTACACATGTGTATCATAAAATACAAAGATCTGAAAAGTGTAACATGTTTCTTACCCCTTTAAATTTCACTCTTTAACGTGGGTGTTTTTATTTCCTTCTTTTTGTTTATCTGTACTTTAATAAAAGCACATTTCTTATATTTTAAAATATAATAATGTTTATTTTTAGTTTTTATTTTTTAATCTCTAATGTTGTTTCTATATCTGCCATTACTAGCTGTTTCTAATTCACTGAGAGCTCTTCCTTACAGGTAAATAACCACCTTTATACCCACGTTCTTCCTTCACCCTCTCTGGCATTTGAAATCACCAATCAACATGAGACACAGGTCAGAAACTATTTAGGTGGATTTGTCTACAGTGTCCTAACAGTATGTCATGAGATTTTGAGAACTACAGGTCCAATGGGTCATTTCCCAGTACTTTGCCCTCTTATGAGCCCAGCTTGGGTGGTATAAGCAAAGAAGAATGTTTTAAAAACACTAACTCCCCAAAATCCCATGTGAGTACCTGCCCTCCCAGAAACCCAGTGTGCTCTCCACTCCAGAGAAACCTGCTCTTGCTGAGTGCTGACAAAGGTGCTTGGCCTCTTTGCCCTACCTCCGTCCTCTCTCTAGCTCTTTTTTTTTTAATTGCATTTTAGGTTTGGGGGTACATGTGAAGAACATGCAAAATTGTTGCATAGGTACATACATGGCAGTGTGATTTGCTACCTTCCTCCCCTTCACCTATATCTGGCATTTCTCCCCATGCTATCTCTCCCCAACTCCCCATCCCCCGCTGTCCCTCCCTTATTTCCCCCTGACAGACCTCAGTGTGTGATGCTCCCCTCCCTGTGTCCATGTGTTCTCATTGTTCAACACCCACCTATGAGTGAGAACATGCGGTGTTTGATTTTCTGTTCTTGTGTCAGTTTGCTGAGAATGATGGTTTCCAGGTTCATCCATGTCCCCACAGAGGACATGAACTGATCGTTTTTGATGGCTGCATAATATTCCATGGTGTATATGTGCCACATTTTCCCTGTCCAGTCTATCATTGATGGGCATTTTGGTTGGTTCCAGGTCTTTGCTATTGTAAACTGTGCTACAATGAACATTCGTGTGCATGTGTCCTTATAGTAGAACGATTTATAATCCTTTGGATATATGCCCAGTAATGGGATTGCTGGGTCAAATGGAATTTCTATTTCTAGGTCCTTGAGGAATTGCCACACTGTCTTCCATAATGGTTGGACTAATTTACACTCCCACCAACAGTGTAAAAGTGTTCCTATTTCTCCACATCCTCTCCAGCATCTGCTGTCTCCAGATTTTTTAATGATCGCCATTCTAACTAGCTCTCTTTCTTACAGGCACAGACTGATACCTTCTTTTCCATCAGCACTTCATCTCATGCCTATTGCAGGTTTCTTAGCCAAAGGGTCCTGAGTCAAGGCCCCTTGTCAAGGAGGACATGTGTAGATAATAAAGGAAGTTGTCATTTGACAATGGGACACCAGCCCTCAAGGAGGTCATGGACCAGTTTAGGAAGAAAAAGGACACACATGCAACCTGTCTTAGGAAAACTCACCAATAAACAAGCACAAAATAGTGCAGAATAGATTGATTCTTTCAATGCAGAGGGAGATGAGATCAACGTGGGGCTGGATCAATACCAAAAAGCTTTAACTGGGGACCTTGAGGCTGGCTCAATTATGCTCAGAAGGTTCTTTCATCGAGCAATTTCAGGGGAGCCAGGGATTGTCCAACCCAAAAGTCCCTAATCTCTGGACACTGACTGCCCAGCTTTCCCAGATAAATTATTCCTCTGAGTTGAAGGTCCACAGGCCACTACCAAACTGGAAATGTTCATAGAAAGGGTTAACGTATTTGGCTATCAGCCTTTAGTTACCACTGATTTTATTACTGGATTATTAGATTAGATGCCCAGTCACCTGGCGAGGTCTGAGAAGGTGAAACCTGGATAGAAACATCTTGAGGGAGAGAGGGTGAGCTGAGAACACAGGACACCGGCCTATAGCATGCTCAGGGCAGAATAGCAAAAAGGCAGAAAGATGGCTCGGGACCCAGAGCAGGGGGAGAAGCCAAAAGACCAACAATGCCTGTTGAGAAGCCCTGGAGAGCAAGGCCATCAATGGGTGGGCACAGAGGAAAGGAAAGAAAAAGCGTGCCCCAGCCTGCTGGAGGCATTTGGAGTTCACAGGGCCGCTCGTTGGCCACCCCAATTAAAGGCTTTCTGCTCCCTGCCTCGCCTTGCTGTGGTTTTCCCAGACAGAAGTGGCTTTGTTACTGGGTGAGCACCGGGGCCTGGAAGCAGCTGTGAGTGTGTGGACTTCCTGGTTGCAGCCTTTCTCCTCTGAATGCTTCGCTGGGACCTCTTGGTCCGGAGCCTTTTATCTCCCGTGTTTCATCTGATTCTCACTGAGTATATTCTGTAATTTGCTTTGTCAACTGCCGCTCCCAAGGAATCATTCCCTCTTGATCTTTCCCTCTTCAATTCCTTTTTTTGTTCCGTCCAAAACATAATTTTTAATTAATGTTTTAGCTTAAAATGTATCAAAGTTCAAAAGTCGAATAGTCTGAAATGTTTCACTAAAAAGAGCAGTTCCTCGCCTTTCCCATCCCACCCTCAAAACACCACATCATCTCTGAGTGATTTTTCCTTCTAATTTACCCCAAATCTTTACATCATACAAATATACTGCTACCACTTGATTTATCAGTTTTAAACATTATCTACCAACTTCTTATAGCAGAGGAAGATATTAGCTGTCTCAAATACACTTCACCTCTTTCATTCTCCAATTAGTTACCTCCTAAGTTGAGGGTTGATCCATTTTGAGTACTTTGGCTATTATAATTAAGTAAATACTGTTTGCTGCTGGTTTACTATGATCATAGTAGTATGCTATGATTAATTACATTCTTGAAACATTTTTGTTTTTCCTGAAATTCACAATTACTTCTTTTTTCAAATGTTTAATTAAAAAATATGAACTGTCACCGGGCGCGGTGGCTCAAGCCTGTAATCCCAGCACTTTGGGAGGCCGAGGCGGGTGGATCACGAGGTCAAGAGATCGAGACCTTCCTGGTCAACATGGTGAAACCCCGTCTCTACTAAAAATACAAAAAATTAGCTGGGCATGGTGGTGCGTGCCTGTAATCCCAGCTACTCAGGAGGCTGAGGCAGGAGAATTGCCTGAACCCAGGAGGTGGAGGTTGCGGTGAGCCGAGATCGCGCCATTGCACTCCAGCCTGGGTAACAAGAGCGAAACTCCGTCTCAAAAAAAAAAAAAATATGAACTGTCTTATGAATTTGTGAGTCTCTCTTGGGCAAGGACCATGTAGAGCTGCCTTTACTCTTTTCAGCTGTAGTGCACATGTAACCCAATAAATATTCCCATGGCTATCTCCCTTTCATTCAAAACCCCATAAAGTTACAGGTCCTATTTGATGACAAAAATTATCTCCAATCACAGGACCAACACTGAGCCCTACGCACAAGCAGTGCTCCATAAATATTTCTAACTTGGTTTACTGTCCACGGTCCATGATCTTCTGCTGTGTGTGGCTCCCACCAATACCTTTGCATATTCTGTAATAAACCAAGTTTTATTCATTGAAATTCAGGACGATGAGATAAGGATACACACACATCACATGAAGTGTAATGAGCCTTTTACACTGCCTCTCAAGTATATTTCTGTAAAAGGCAACTGTAGCTCTATCACCTAGAGCTAAGACTTACAGAAGGCCTATCCTTTCTCCCTTGGAAAAAAAGTATCTTGCACCCACTTTCTGTAAGGGGAACTAACATTTACTATCAGTCACTATTTGAAAAACTTCATTCATACTGACTCATTACAACTGCCCTCAGATACTAAGAATGTTTTTCAAAGAAGGAGGAATGACAGGGATATAATATTACTAAAATTGGGTCATTCCCTGATTGATCAATCAGGAATTAGTCAATTACAGAATAGGTTTGGCTCCCCATAACGCAATACTTAAAAAATAGTGGCTTGAAGTTTACTTAAAGCTTTCTCTTTATCATGCAACAGAAATTCCACTGTAATGTCTTCATGCTTGTTGCTTCATGGTGCAAGATGGCAGCCCCAGCTCTGCCATCACATCTTCAGTCCAGGCAGGAAGAAAGGGCAGGGCAAAGGTCAAAAATGTTTGCTGGCTGAGTATATCTCCTTCAACAAGAAAACAATAGCTTTTCCTGGATGTCTCATTAGGTGGCTTTCCCTTATGTCTCTGGCCAGAATGAGGCCATGTGGCTACTCCTTTCACTTACAAGGAAATCTGGGAAATGTAGGTTTTTGTTTTTTTTTTTTTAAGGTCAGCAAATTGTCATCCCAAATAGAATTGAGGTCCTATGTGCAGGCTCTCAGCAGTGTCTCTTACTGTTCACATATGTGGGTTAACAATACCAATATATCATGGAAATTAAAAGAAAATCAGACTTTCTAGACATGATAGAATTGAGTCTATTTTTACTCCAGTGTTACTTTAGTGTAAACAGATTTTTAGGTCTTCATTGCACTACAGGTCTAGATCCAGTTTCCCATATACACGCACATTTATTATAATATTTTTTTGTGTGATCTTGCAAATCCTCATTATCCAAAAAGGTCTGAAATGTGTACATGTATCTAAACCCTCACATACACAAAGACAAAATAAACAAACAAAAAAGTTGTGCCCAAGCAGTCAGGAATCAAGTAAGTAAAGAACATTCAGTGATAATCAGGATTAATTTTGAGGAAAATGATACTGCTGGGATTTTAGAAAGAATAAATAACTGACATAATGAAATATTCGCAGTATTTTTACCTTATGCAAAGGGAGTTGGTTTCTCCCTTCAAGATGTGAATATCTGTTACATACATATTAAATATAATTCTAATAATTACAATGGGGAGGAAAGCTTCAAACATTTTATGCTTTAAATTAAGTTTGTCTCCTCTAACCAAACCCCTCTTTAGCTGGTAGGGGAGCTATAATTCCTACAACTTCTAAAACATTAGAATCTAAGAACCGGTTGAAGAAGACATTTTTGCTGCTATCGTGATGCAAAATATCTGCCCAGTAGTATTCTCTACGGAAATCAAGTTAATAAAACTGTGCAAGTATAACCAACACTTTTCAAATCCTCAGAACTGGACAGCCAAAAATATGGCAGTGGATCTCATGGAAGATGGCTGCCTTCCACTTCTCATTTTAACTACTTCAGGTTTGGTGGGTTTGTACAGGAGTGTGGTTTGAGAGAGAACTCAACGTCTCTGCTTTCTGTGAGGCAAGCGCCTCTTCTGTGCTTTCATCATCCCCAGCCAGGAATGCCTTCTTTCCCCCTCTCTCCCTTATTGGAATCTCTGTTGTTCAAGGCCACAGCTATGAAACCGGCCCTCCCTCCTTCCCCATAATCTGATTGAACTCCTTGTATTCATGTATGATGACCTTATGATCTATCAGACAAACCAGGACTATTTTGGAGAATAAAACGAGACACTATCAGATATTTTACCAGGTCAACAGGAGTCAATTAGGACTATCCCAAGCAACCTAGGATGCGTGGTCATCCTACTTATTTGATCTATGCGGGATACATTCCCATAACTTCCAGAAGGTCAAAATGATGAAAATAGGTTTGGGTTCCTGGCTCTCTCCTAAATCTACTTGCATTTCAACACATATGTATCTGGATGCCACCTATTTACTACAAGAAAACTACCCTTTTGAGTTTTCGCTCCCATTTGATGGCCATTTTTTCACTATGAAACAATACTGTTAAAGGCTTCATGTGACATCAGGGTAGGAGTGGATGCTGAGCCATCTGGTAGGCTCATGAACCAGAGACGGGGCAGTTGCCAGCTCAGCAGCCTCAGCATTCACATGGTTAAAATTCCTACCTCAGCAAAATGCCGAATTGATATGCCAGGGATCTCCCTTGTCATTTCTCACAAACTAAAGCATAAACACTGAACATACAGTCATTACACATTGCCTGGACCTTCATTCGAGTTCAAGACTCCACGGTTTTAACGAAATCTTTGTTCAAGCATTTGAACTGCTATGAAGCTGTTTTCTGAGAAAAGCCATAGTCTCGTCTACAGGAATTCCAGTGCCCATTTCCTGAGAGAAATGGAATGGCCCTTTTCCATTCACACATCTAATGTTTAAGACTATGGCTGGGCACAGTGAACTGGGAGAATTACTTGAGCTCAGGAGTTTAAGACCAGTGGGCAATATGGCAAAACCCATTGTAATACATGCCTATAGTCCCAGTCTGAGGTGGGAGGATCACCTGATCCTGGAGAGGTCAAGGACACAGTGAACCTTGATGGGGCCACTGGACTCCAGCTGGGGCAACAAAGTGAAACCCTATCTCAAAAAAAATTGTTTTAAAAAAATGCTATGCCAAAATTCTATCCTCCTTTCTCCTCACAGCTGAATCTAGGAGATGTGTCTGTACTTTTTTTTTTTGAGACAGAGTCTCACACTGTCACCCAGGCTGCAGTGCAGTGGCATGATCTCTGCTCACTAAAACCTCCGCCTCCCGAGTTCAAGTGATTCTCCTGCTTCAGCCTCCTGAGTAGCTGAGATTACAGGTGCATGCCACCACGTCTAGCTAACTTTGTGTATCTTTAGTAGAGATGGGGCTTCACCATGTTGGTAAGGATGGTCTCGAACTCCTGACCTCAGGTGATCCCCCTGCCTCAACCTCCCAAAGTGCTGGGATTACAAGCATGAGCCACTGCGCCCAGCCACTCTTCACCTATGCACTTCCCATCCCGCTGTCTTCTGGCTCTGGCACCCTCTGTACTGTAGAAGCTGTTCTGAAAAAAGCCAACAAACTCCGGCTCAGGAAAGTCACTGGAAATGTTTTCAGGCTTTATTATATCTGAACTCTTCCCACTAACCATTTCTCTTTACCAGATGTTTTCCTCCTTGGCTTCAGGCAGGTCACTCCCTTCTAGTTCATAGCCTCATTGGCTGAGCTCTCTATGTTCACCCCTCCTTGAATATCAGTGTTCTCCACGATTCTACGCTGGGGCCCTCTTTCCTCCCCATCCTCTCATTCTTCTCAGGCAAGCACATTGACTTCCATGGCTTCCCCCAGTTCTACACTGCGTAAACAACAGTCACGTGTTCTAAATTTTCTAATCAGTTCCAACTTATTCTACTCTGCTTTTTCTGTAAAAGTTATTTTTGTTATGCAGTTAAATGTGACTTAATTTGAAAGTTTTGTGGGATTTTTCACATACATATTCAAATCCTTCCTCTATGGCCTGTCACAGCACCCTCTGTCTGGAATTTTGGTTAGGCAAATATGTTCCAGTTTAAATCCTGACTCCATCTCTCAGTGATGTGAACTTGGGTAGATTACATAACCTCTTTGTGCCTCAGTTTCCTTATACTATAAATTGGGGTTAATGACAGTAAATCTTACCTCATGCAGTCATGGAGAAGATGACATGAACTAAAGTACATGTGAAGCACTGGGAACCGTGTTGGGCATATAGACTTACATCCATGTTAGTTACTGTAATTTTGTATGGTCAATGTATTTATACACTAAAGTCTCTGCAAGATCTGTCTTCTTTTCTGAGCATTAAACTGCCTGCTCACATGGAATTCCCATAGGTACCTCAGTTGCAACATGTGCAACTCTTGAACTTGTTTTGTCCAACAGACTTCTTCCTCTGATCCCTGTTTACACAAATTGTATCATTTATCACTCTTCAGCCAGCCATGAAGTAGCACTGCTACTTTTAACTCCCCTCACCTTTCATCCATCAATTGGTAATAAGTACTATTGCTTCTACCTTCCAAATGTCTTAGATTGTACCCAGTTCTCCATTTTCACTGTCAATCATTTTCTCTCAACTGGATCCTCACTTCCTCTTCTTAAAAATTTTTTGGAGATGCAATCTGTGTCACACAGGCTGGAGTGTAGTGGCGTGATCATAGCTCTCTGCAGACTTAAAATTCTTGGGCTCAAGCAATCCTCCTACCTCAGCCTCCCAAGTAGCTGGGACTACAGGCTAAGCCCAGCTAAGTTTTTTACTTTTTGTAGAGATAGGGCCTCACTATGTTGCCTAGGCTGGTCTCTAACTCCTGGCTTCAAGCAATTCTCCCTCCTCAGTCTCCCAAAGTGCTAGGGTTACAGGCGTGAGCCACCATGCCTGACCTCGCCTCATTTCCTTTTCAATTCAATGTTTCTAAGACCCCAATTGGGTCATATCACTACACGTTTTAATCACTTTCCTGAGCACTCCATTGTCTATAGAGGTGCTATCCACCCTTCCTGCGATGATGGAAATGTCCATGTCTGTGCTCTCCGGCATGGTGGCTCCTAGCCACATGTGGCTATAGAGCACTTGAAATGTGGCTAGTATAACTGAGGAAATAATTTTTTAATTATGACTAATTCTAATTAGCCCCATGTGACTTGTGCCAGCACAGATCTAAAGGACAGAGCTCACCCAACCTGACTTGGCAAACACCACTTTCCCCACCACCAAAACCTGTCTGCTTATCTTTATCTGACACTCCTTGTAGTTTTAGACATTCCTGCTTTTGTTTATGTTATGCCCTTTACCTAGTCCTTTCTCATCTTTTCTATTCAGCTTTGCAAACCTATGTCAAATGTCACCTCCTTTCAAGCCTTTTGACATCACATACAGAGACACACAGACTTCCTTTTCCTTCTGTGCCTCCCTGCATCATGACACGTATACCTCATTATTTTTTAACTACGTTTTGTCTTCTTCCAAACAAATTACAATCTCTTGTAGTGTAGACCTTACCTTAGTTTCTTGAACTTACTAAACATTTGTAGAGTGCACAAACAAATAAATGAAACACAGAAAGCCAGTTATGGTCAATAGCTGAATGCCTATACTTTGGGTTGAGGGCATTAGCAATCTCATCATATTTTTGTCATTTTTAATCATCTTCGATTATTTGTACAGTGCCTGTCAAAGTACAAGTTACAACAACCAATTTTGAAATAAGTTGGCAAAAGATTTATGCTAGTCCATCTGACTACGTATATATCTTTTTTTTTTAAGAGATGGAATTTTGCTCTTATTGCCCAGGCTGGAGTGCAATGGCACGATCTTGACTCACCGCAGCCTGTGCCTACCGGGTTCAAGCGATTCTCCTGCCTCAGCCTCCCAAGTAGCTGGGATTATAGGCACGCACCACCACATCCAGCTACTTTTTGTATTTTTAGTAGAGACAGGGTTTCACCATGTTGGTCAGGCTGGTCTCAAACTCCTGACCTCAGGTGATCCACCTGCCTTGGCCTCCCAGAGTGCTGGTATGATAGGCAGAAGCCACTGTGCCCCACCCACACATCCTTTTAGTAGCTAATGACAGCTACATGACCCTACACATTTCTCATCAGCGCTGAGAAGCATGGAGTTCAGTTGCATGCATTGTTAATTAATAGCTTTTTCTTTAAAGCTCAAGGTAAATTCCATTCTTAATCTCTGTTTTAATGGTTTTATTTGGTTCTAGGCCATTTGTTGTTAGTAGTCTCAGATTGTTTTATATTATCAAATGTCCTTTTAGATACTATAAATGTTAAATAAATAAAAGATACAAGGTTTCCCATTTTAAATTATCTATTTGTGTGTATCTGTCTTTTCTCTGCAGCAGATTAATGTCTTAGGGATAGAAACTCACCTTTCTCACCTGCGGCATCCTCACTGTGGCTGTCACACCATCTTGCATACAGTCAGTGATCAATAAATAGTTCTTGAGTAATGGTATCAAAGCTAATTAATTAGTCCAAAATAGAAACTTTGTAGTCTAATTCTAACTTTGAAAAAAACTACTTGTAAAACCAAAAATGATGTTTAGTTTGATTAACAGGCTAAGAAATACAAATCAAAATACTAAGCTACTATTCTTGGATTTTCTCATTAGCAAATTTTTTTAAATGATAAGCTACATGCTAGCTAGCAAACATCTTGAGAAATAAATGGCATTCTAATCACTGTGGGTGAGAGTTAACCCTTTTTCTAGAAGAAAATTTGTCAATATGGATGAAAAGCTTCAAAAATGTTTATATCTTTGATACTGCAATTAAATTTCTGAGGATCTTAACCTAAGAAAACAGTAAATGTGTAAAAAAAAAAAAAAGGAGTCATATTCAAGGATCTTCATCACACTATAACTCTCTGTAGGAATAAATTGAAAATCACTTAAATATTGAACAATAGGGGAATAAAATTGGCACAAAAGTTACAATTTGTCAACAATTATATCACATGTTCTCTTGGGGTAAATTCCTAGGAGGAAGGATTCTTCTTCCTAGGAATTTACCCCCTATCTAGCAATCCTTTTCTAGGAATTTTTCCAAAGAAAACATGTGAAACAGTATATACAAAAAGATATTTATCTCAGCATTATTCTAAATGTCCAGCTCCATGAAATTGGATAAGTGAAACTTGAAAGCCTCATGTGATAGAATACTGGGCAGCTACTAACATGATGTTGTAGAAGAAAATTTACTGACATGGGAAAATGAGCACAATAAGTTGTTTAGATACAAATATAGTCTACAAAAAAGCATTGATGATATGTAATCATTCCTGTAAGTAAAAACTATGTTAACATTTAGATATACTATTGTGCTTTTCTGTACTTTTCAAATTGTCTGCAGTGAACAAGTATTGCTTTTTCAAATCAGAAAACCTTCCAAGACAGGTATGTGTCTATGATTTTAAAGCCTAAGTATGAAAACAACTATCAATAAAATGTCAGACCCTCTGAAGAAAGTTGTTCTCTAGGTGTGGGTCAGGCACTTGATTCTCTGTCTTTAGGAGCTTCAGAGGAGCTCTATTAGGGTTTTATGCAGTGCACTTCTTAAGCATCCGAACCATGTCAGGAAGCCAGATTTACTAAGGCAGGAGCCTTTTATCTTTTCTGCACCCACACATAGACCTAAGCCTGCTCTTTCCCTGTTTTCTGTCTCTAACCACCAGGGAGTCTGGCACCCCGTTCATGGTTTCTCCATCAGAGGGGCTCATAAGTCCAAAAAAAAGAGCACAACCTCTAGGACTGAGGCAGGAGAATGCAAGAGAAAATGGCTTCTTCTGTTTGGCTGCTGCACCCCAATAAATGGGCCTGTGCCTTACCACAAAAATGTAAAACAGTGTTTTTGCTTTCTGGTACATATTGCTAATCATTGTTGAGATGCACTAAGTGGTACTAACAGGTCTGAAAAGAGCTAAAGTGTCCAGCAAAGTCCCAAAACTAATATTTAATTTAATTCAATTCAATTTTTAAAAATGTTACTGAGCACCTTAACACGTTAGGGAACTATGCTGATAACATGAAGTGCAGAAAGGCAGGTACCTGATATTCAGTAGGCAGCTGCCAGAAATCAGGTGCCAAGCTTGGCCTTCACACTCCTGATCGTTTGCCCTCTCTCAGTCACTTTGGGAGGTAGTTACTTTAATCTCTATCTAACAGGTGGCACAGCGGTGCAGAGTTCCCAAGACCAGACTCTCGGTGGTGGAGCTAGAACTTGAATGCAGATCCTCCTGATCCCAAAGCACATGGTTTGCCCATTATTTATCAATCTCTACCTTACCGGAGTTTATAAGGCATGTATCTAATATGATGAAGAAAAGAAGAAGGAGGAGGAGGAGGAAGGGAAGAAAGAGATGTCTTCTAAACACAATTCAAAGCTCTAAAGGAAGACAAAAGAAGGAGAGTGTCTGCCAAAGGACATTGCAGGAAAATTGTCACACACAAAAAGTGGCACAGAGACCAGTTTTAATAGGAGCTTTAACAGGATTCCAGCAGGATGGCAGCAAAGACATTCCAGCAAGAGATGGGCACAGAAGTGGGATCAAGGGCATTAAACTTGAGAAATGTGAGTGTTCGTGGTGCCTAAAGCAGTAGATGGAGACACAGCAGGTAAGGCCAACTTAGGCCAAGCCAGAGGGAGGCCTGAAGTGATTCTACGGGCAGCTTCTGAGCAGAGGAACGCACAATCGGTGCTGTGCTTCGGAACATGCTCACTCACAAGCATTTACTCCAGGTAGCGTTTTCCCCATTTAATTTCAGAAGGGAATCTTGGTCTTCAAAAGCACAAATAATGGCCATCTTGAAAAGTAAAGTCAGAAGTTTGTTGTGTGTTTGTTTTGTTTGGGTCCTTTTCTGATTTTTAGTAGGTGGATTTCCTTATCTGGGTTCTTAACTACAACATGAATCTAACCATTTAGGAACTCACTGTCTGACTCTCACATATTAGTCCTTCATCATAGACTAGTATTATTTTCCCATGCACCAAATTTCTTCAATACAGGCACACGTGGATTGGTTGCTAAGATATTTCAATAAGATCAGCTTGGTTAATGAAGAATACCGATGTTGACGAATGGGTGAGTCCATTAGTGGCCCCCTTAGGGGCTGTGTCATTGCAACCTCCCTTCTCACTGAAATCAGCTCGACTGGCTCAGGATATCAGGAATGGAAAGCTGGGCTGGCCAGACAAAACCAGTAGAGACTTAATTTGGAAGCAGAAAAGACAAATGTACATGAACATAAAGAGCTGGAGAGATGAATATGGCCTGCTTCCTTTTTTGTTGTAACTCTTCAATTCTGCCTGACAGTCAATTCAATTTAATATAACCCCTTGGGAAGCACACTTTCTTCCTGAGCGGGAAACTGCAAAATGTCAAAAATACATAAAAGGTGGCTTACATCTGGAAGAGGAAAGACAGGTATGCTTCTAGAAGGAACACCCGTGAGTTGGACCCCAAGAATTAAGCAGTTTCCGTGCTCCTCTGTTAATGTTTCTTTATTCCTATCATAAGGACTGCGGTTTAGGAATGGGTTGAAGACTCCTCACTCAATATTTCAAAATAGATTATAAGCCTCAGTACTGAAAATGAAAGTCAAGGTATAATAATCAGCTTAAAGATACTGCAAATAGGACATGGGTCTCCGTTCCTTCCCTTCCCTCCTCCTCTCCTCCCACCCCTACTCCCAGACCCTCAGCACCTCACACCTGAATTCCTTCATAGTTACCTCTTTTGTTCACCATTCCTTACTCTTTTCCTATTCCAGTTCACCCTGCAATAAGCTCCCCATGAGGCTATACACCAGATCATCTACCATTCGCCAACTCCCTTCTGGCTCCCACTGGTCTGGATTTTTCAAGCAGCCTCCAGAGGTACACCCAGGTATACTGGACAGACCTCAGGGGTAGGGAAGGGAGAGTGGAAATTGGGAAGTCGATTTCTGGACTCGCTCTTCCCTTTCACCCAGAACTAATCTGTTTCATCTGTTTTATTTACCAAGCTTCCACTTACAATTTTTTTTTTTTTTAAGAAAAAGCTTCAGGAGTTCGAGACCAGCCCGGCCAATGTACTGAAACCCTGTCTGTACTAAAAACATAAAAGGTGGCATGCACCTGTAATCCCAACTACTTGGAAGGCTGAGGCAAGAGAATCCCTTGAATCTGGGAGGCGGAGGTTGCAGTGAGCCGAGATCATGCCTCCGAACTTTAGCCTGGGCAACAGAGCAAGTCTCTGTCTCAAAAAAAAGCTTCCATTCCCACAAGAAGTTTGAAAAGTACCGTCATTCCCTACTGCAAGCCAAGGTTCACACGTCTCATCACCTGACCCACCGGCTTTGCCAGCCTTTTTCCCAAACCACTCCAATGCCAACAATTTTTTAGTATGTCTATTCTGTTCCACATGGTCCAACCAACCCACCCCTCACCCAGGTTGTAAAGAACTCCCTTCTCAGGATGTTTCTTTGGCTCTTGGCCTTGTCATGCCTCGAAGTCCATTTCTGACACATTTTCACCTCTGCATGTCTTGTCTATCCAAGAAGACTATAGGTTCGGGGTGTGGAGGGACCCCACCTGCAGAGACACTCAGCACTCACTCACACGTGAAATATCCACCCACAGACACGTGGCTCATGCTACCTCCCTGTGCCTGCTGATGCTCTCCTCCACCCTGGCTCCACTCCACTCCACACTCAGGAGCTGAGTCCTCTTTTTTTCCAGCTACTTCTTGCCTCCTTCAGTCATTTCTGGCAGCTCCAGTCTGTTCTGACTTCCCCTCCTCTGATCGAGTTCACATCTGGTCAGTACCACATGATGTAACATGTCATTATTCCTGCCATGAAGCGTTCTCTGGTTGCAGGTGTTGCTTTTGTCTCTGATTGAGCTGCAGGTATTGAGAAACGGGCTCGGTCTTAGCACTTCTCCATAAAGGTAGATGGCCTGGTCTCCTTTTTTTTTGAGACAGTTTCACTCTGATGCCCAGGCTGGAATGCAGTGGCACAGTCTTGGCTCCCTGCAATCTCCACCTCCCAGGTTCAAGAGATTCTCATGCCTCAACCTCCCAAGTAGCTGGGATTACAGCCATGCATCACCATGCCCAGCTAATGTTTGTATTTTTAGTAGAGATGGGGTTTCACCATGTTGGCCAGGCTACTAGCAAACTCCTGACCTAAAGTGATTCGCCAGACTCAGCCTCCAAAAGTGCTGGGATTAAAGGCGTGAGCCACCGTGCTGGCCTCTTTTTGACAAACTGTATTCAAAGGTCATTGGAAGACTTAAGACCCACTTAATTCCAACAGAAGACAATGTTCTCTTTCTGTTTTGCCAACCACATCTTCATATTCAACTGCTGCAAATAACTCTTATAAATGTCATGAATACATGTAAAACAGTATGTTTTGGCCAGGCATGGTGGCTCACACATGTAATCCCAGCAATTTGGGAGGTTGAGGTGGGCAGATCACGAGGTTAAGAGATCAAGATCATCCTGGCTAACATGATGAAACCTTGTCTCTATTAAAAATACAAAAATTGGCCAGGCGTGGTGTCATGTGCCTGTAGTACCAGCTACTCAGGAGGCTGAGGCAGGAGAACCACTTGAACCTGGGAGGTGGAGGTTGCAGTGACCCAAGATTGAGTCATTGCACTCCAGCCTGTCAACTGAGCGACAGAGATGGGATTTCACCACGTTGGCCAAGCTGGTCTTGAACTCCTGACCTCAGGTGATTAACCCACCTCAGCCTCCCAGAGTTCTGGAATTACAGGAATGAGCCACCACGCCCAGCCAGGACTGGTCTCTTTAGTGACACTTATTACTTACAACACATTAAAAATGTACTATAGCCTCCATCTGATTTAACCTCTTCTGTTTTCCAAATATGCTATTCTCTCAAATAGTGCTCCTAATTTTCAAGCGCATGGACAGAAAGAAATCAGCAACCTGAATCCCACTTGGGTTAGGCCGAGTGTGCCTACTCAGTGAATGTTGACACCAACACGATCTGTCTCAAGAAGTTTCTATCTTCTTAAAATTCCTCTAAGTCAGTGGACCCCAGCCTTTTTGGCACCAGGGACCAGTGTCATGAAAGATAATTTTTCCATGGACCAGGGAGGTGGTTGGGGGACAGTTTCAGAATGAAACTGTTCCACCTCAAATCATCAAGCATTAGGTTCTTATAAGGAGCACACAACCTAGATCCCTCATATGTTCAGTTCACGACAGGGTTTGTGCTCTTATGAGAATCTAATGCTGCTGCTGATCTGACAGGAGGCAGAGTTCAGGCAGTAATGCTCACTTGCCCACCACTCACCTCCTGCTATGCGGCCAGGTTCCTGACAGTCCACAGACTAGTACTGGATCTCTGCTCAGGGGATGGGGACCCCTGCCTTAAGTTTAAATAGAATCAAACTTTGTGTCAAAATTAGGATACTACCTTAAACTAATGAGCTTGCATTCTATTATTTGCATTTTGAACTCATTAAAAATGCAATTTTCCTACGGTTCTCTCAAAATTCCATGCCTGTGTGTTCTGTGAGCCTTCCTCAGTGAATATCTTTATATTATGGGATTTTTTCTTTTATCTTTATATTATGGGATTTTTTCTTTTTAACTACTGGACAAGACAGTATTTGATGTTCAATAAAGAATACTTTGAGATGTGAGATTTTTGTCTGAAAATCAGCACAATCTTTTTTCAGATGAAAACTTCCAGGAAGGAGTTTGTTTTTAATTCTCTCAGGTTTTGATATTGCCGATCTTATTTTCACTAAAACAACTAAGTCAGAAAAACTGATTGCCATATTACAGCATTATTGTCCTGTGATTCTCTATTCTGCAGGTTTTAACACAGAAACGGTTCCCATAAAGTGAAGACCAAAAACAAATGAGAATTCTCACAAGAATTCCAACAAAAACATAGTCAGGTTGTAAATTGCAGAAACAAGAAACTTAATTAATTCTCCAGTAGAGAATTATGGAGACACAATTAGAATTTTATGAACTAAATGTGTATAACACCGAAGCCAAACTAAACATTTTTGAGACTATTTTTACCTTCAGTAATAATAAATTATTGAATTTTCTGCCAAAGGAAAGACTTATAGAAGCCGCAAGATCCAGATTTAACAGAAAACAAATCAGTATTATTGGACATTAATGATTTTTGAGTCTCTGAGATGGATTTTATAGTCAACGACAATGATTCTGTCTTACTCACATTGAATCATGTAGAAAGGAGGGATTTTGAAATTGGCATTTCCCACACAATTTATTGCCTACAACTAAAGGCAAACACTGGTTTCCCCTGGTATCTCTCAGCTTCACCTTCACTGCCTCTGCATGAGAGCAGAACTCTCTTAACAAAGCTTTGTGTGTGAAATCAGAACTCTGCTGTAGTGAAGAAGTACTTCAGGTCCTTTTTGCTGCCACTCGCTCCCTGATCTCGTAGAGATACTTTGATCCATACAGTATTGCCTTTGCTTATATACTCCCTAATCATCTACCTGATGCAATATGCATATGAATATACTGCTATTTTTAGAAGACAGTCAGATCTTTTTTTTTTTCTGATTCTGAATATGGAGATAATAGATTGTTCAAGAATTCATTGCTCCTTTCTCTGTGCTTCCATGGCCAAGAGTACCTCTGTTTTAACATAAGTAATGTAAATTGTCTTATGTACTGAGTAGCCAACCAAATCACAAATATCTCCTTAGGCCATACTCATTAAGGAAAGAGAGTGTCTCCAAAACCTTTGTGTCTCCCAAGGTCCCTGGCATAGTACCTGGTGGTGCCAAGGGATGTCTTGCGAGCATTGCAGTGTCTCATCCTAAGCCATCCTGAATAAACACATAATCCCAGGGAAAACTGTACTTGGCAAACTCAACCTTAAGATCATTTCCCTAGTTAATTCCTCTTCATCTTCCAACCTGATTACGTAACCCAAACCTCCTTCCTAAATAGAAATTACAGAGCTGCCTGTCACTTAGGAGAAGGAGTCAGGAAGAGGGGAGGGGAGGGAAGTCCAGAGAGAAGGAGATAGAAGAGGTAAAGGAAGAAGAGAGATGGCTAACATATTTTAAGACAGGAAGCATGTTAAATACTTTCCATGCTTTATCACATTTAATCCTACCAATAGCCCTAAAAAGAGAGCACCATTATTCGGTTATTTTTTTAGCTGAGAAAACTGCAAAAGTAACTACCCAGACCTACCAATAAGAAGCAAAGTCAAACACTCAGAAATTGTTATGAGATTGCATAAATGATGCCTATTACTAACTGTCACCCTTCTCTTGGCACTTCCATGGGTGAGGTCAAGAACCAGAGTAAGCTAAAAGCAGTCCATCATTTCACTCCCCAGCATTTCAGGCTCACACACATATACTAGTCTATCACATTGGATCAAGTGCTCAGTGCACCTAGCCAAGATACAGAAACTTATTGGAAGTATGACAGCCACATAGACAGAAACAAGTACAACATAGTTCAGTATAGCTTCTCATGGTTCCTGGAACTGCTCAAAGGGAGACATGGCTGGCTGTTGGAGACAGCATCAACACAAAGTAGGCTCTAATGAAACCTAGAAAGCTCAGTTTTTGCTACACCACAGCCTTCCATTCCCAAGATTCCAGACAAACTTTCCATTCTAGACAAACTTAAACTAACCATCTATGTGCCTGCATTAAGGAAATGTTTATAAATATTGGAATCTCCTGGTTCCTGAACCAAATCCGGCTTTAGCAAACCCATATCCTCCTCCAGAGAGAGAAACTAGTTGGTGCTAAGGTGTCCTTGAACAATCACTTGGCCTTCAATTTTCCCAGCTGGGGGAGCCAGTTCCTTGCACACTTAAGAAACAGAAAAAAAAAAAAAAAAAATAGTATTTCCAAAAGCGCAAACCATAAACCTCTGTGTCAGAATTTCCTGGTACATTTTTTGTAAGAGCTCATGCCTCACGCATCCTGGATCTACTGAATCAGAATGTCCAGGATTGTAAGCAAAAACTTGGCATTATGACTGTGTTTCCCAGTGCTGGCCTTGCTCAGTGGCATCTCTGGATGGCTCTGTAAGGGTGGGATGTTCCTAGTTTGCAAGAAGAACCTCATTTATATAAGAATAACCTTCCATTTAAAGCATTCAAAACTCATTACTGTTGTAAACTTTTCATTCCAGTGCCTGGCTTTGTAAAAGAAGCCAGGGACCTAAAGTTTTAAGCTTTCTTAAAATTGTACTCATTAAACAGCATGTTAATCATGGATCAGGGAATGCACATTATACAATCCATTAAGCTTGTGTATGTTCCTGGAAGACTGCAGATTGTATAAAAATACAAATGATCCAGCAGTTAAAATAATTGGCTATAATGAACAGCAAAATTAATTACGAATGACCACATTGCTTACCCAGTTGACCTAAGTCATTAGCAGATGTAATGGGTCAGGCAAAAATAAGATGTATTTTGGCTTCTACAAATTGCTCCGCAAGCATCCAAAATAGTCTTGGGATCTCATGGCCAGACTAGAGGATAGATGTGAGACAATGTGTGAGAGTGAGGCCACTGATGGCCATTGAGAGAAGCATTCACTACAAATCCATCATAAGAACATAATCTATTATGATGCTGGATTTATTACAAGCAGTAAGAAAATTATTTACCTTTTTGAGTTAAATGAAATCTTCTATACCACCAAGATGTTTTCTGATTAACTAAGCAGTGACTTACTAAATCAGCATTTCCCCCAATGTGTTCAGTGGTTCAGAAGAAGACTAACGCTAAGAGAAGTTGGGGGGGCTGGGCACAGTGGCTCACACCCATAGTCCCAGCAGTTTTGGAGGCTGAGGTGGGTGGATCATTTGAGGTCAGGAGTTTAAGACCAGCCTGGCCAACATGGTGAAACCCTATCTCTACTAAAAATACAAAAATTAGCTGGGCGGTAGTGTAATCCCAGCTACTCGGGAGGCGGAGTATCGGGAGGAGGCAGGAGAATCACTTGAGCCTGGGAGGCGGAGGTTGCAGTGAGCTGAGATCATACCACTGCACTCCAGTCTGGGTGACAGAGTGAGACCCTGTCTCAAAAAAAAAAAAAAGCCAGAAGTTGGGGGTCCATCGGGAGGTGGAGATGAGTGTGGAGGCAGGACTTCTGGATCAAATGCTTTTAGCAAATGCCATGTTCTTCGTCCCTGTTTTGGAAAATTATGAACTTTAACATGCAAACTAGTATATTAAAGGTTCTGAGAGTTGAGCAGTAAGGAACTTCACTTCAGTTCTGCATGAATCAATGTATTTGGCTGTAGGCAGCCAGACGAATGCTACCTAACGTAAGAAAAAAGGGAACCACAAAGAGAATCGGAGGTGACTTCGGAATAGATGAGAAGGCTGGAAAACCAAGAGCGTCAGAGGCAGAAAATCACTGAAACCACCTGGCTCAGGCATGGCCAGGGCCACTGCAGGCCGTCTCATCTCTCCCTGTACCTTTGTGACATTCCCCCATGAACCATTTCAGGAGAGAGCATTTGAGGAGACAAGCCCAGGTTAGAGGCCTGTTCTCCAAACAATGGAAGCAGAGAAAATAATTATCCACCCTACGAAGTTCCAGGGAGCAATGAATACTCTCACTTCAGAACTCACACAGTAGGCAGCTCCCCTCCCTCCCTTGTCCTTGCACACTCAGTAACAATTTTTCAGCTCAACTTTGTTTAACCCAGTGTTTCCCAAAATCATTCTAGCTCTGTTTTTTCACATAACACATATAAACATTAGAAGAGGGCCGGGCGCGGTGGCTCACGCCTGTAATCCCAGCACTGTGGGAGGCCAAGGCGGGTGGATCACGAGGTCAAGAGATCGAGACCATCCTGGTCAACATGGTGAAACCCCGTCTCTACTAAAAATACAAAAAATTAGCTGGGCATGGTGGCGCGTGCCTGTAATCCCAGCGACTCAGGAGGCTGGGGCAGGAGAATTGCCTGAACCCAGGAGGCGGAGGTTGCAGTGAGCTGAGATCGCGCCATTGCACTCCAGCCTGGGTAATAAGAGCGAGACTCCGTCTCAAAAAAAAAAAAAAAAAGCAAAAAAAAATTAGAAGAGACTTTTAGATATGGGGTAAATAATAGTAAGAGGGGTTAGCATGTACATGAAGCACATGATTACTATGTACTACAGACACTTAGTATATCCTGTCATTAGCATGGTTAATTTTGAAGGTATACTGAGTTGTTGCTTACATTTGCAATAGCATTCTGAATAGGTCATCCCAGGAAAGGTAGGGATTTTGAGGCAAATCAATCTAAATACCTTTGTCTCCCAATTTTAAAACAAGTCTACAAGAACTTTGTTTACAATGAATACCAAGGGCAGCTTTGATGGGAAGAAATTAACAAGAGGCATCTTTTTGGTAATGATAGGGAAAAGAATTGCTTGTGTTGTTACTGTCTTCATTAATAAAATGACAATAATCTTCATGGTATTTTCTGTTTCGCAGTGTGCCTCCACTCACCTCGCCTGTTTGATTCTAAGAGCTGTGGACCGATCATTCTCATATGGTCCTAAGTTTCTCTGAACTCCGGCTCTCAGACCTGCCTCCTCTTTGCTCAGCAGCAGGCTGCCTCCCTGAGTCACTGCCTAGAACTGTCTCTGATTATGAAATGTCACCAGCAACAAAACGGCCTGCCAGGTCTCACGTGATGCTAGCCGAGGAAAAGATGCTACTCTCTGCCCCTGTAGCACTGAGGCTTCTGTTGTTTGTGTCTTCAGTTTTCCCACACTTCAGAGTCCAGTATTCACAGTCAAATTAATCCCCAGGGAGTAAATGAGCTCAGTGCAGGGGAAATGAGGACCAGTGAGGATGCAGCTGGCCCACACATGACAGAGAGAGGAGCAGAGCTGATTCTCACAAGCCTGGATGTTAGAGTCCGCCAGCTGCTTACAGAGAGTCCCAAGGAGAGAAAGAAAGGCTCCGCAGAATAGTTCTGCCTTCACAGTGTCTGAAGCAGGCATGGGCTATGTCAACTCTGCCTGCCTCTGCCTCTGCTCAACCCATGTCTGGCCCTGACAAGGCCAACGGTGCCCTGCACAAGGAGTGCCTGGCCTGACAGCACAATAACTGCTTCTTCCCCATCGGTGATTGGGACCCAGATGGTTCACATCCATGCATTGGGCTGGAGTTCCAACATTGAACCTGACTAGTCTGCCAGAATTCCGGTTGCAACTTTCACTCTAGTTTCCCAACTAGACTAGACAACAAGCCCCATGTCCCAGTTCTCTGGGACTGATTCATATTTCCTGTGCCTTCTAGTTAATTCCGATAAACCTCTGTAAAAGAGAGGTTAATAGAAAGCCCAGAATATAGTGGCTTAAATACCAAAAGATCTGTTTCTTTGTGTAAAAGAAGTTCAAAAGTAAGTTGTCCCATACTGGTAAGTTGGATTCACAAAGTCATCAAGGAACTCAGCCTCCTCCTATCTTCCTGCTCCTCGAGGAGTCTCATGGTCCAAAATTGCTGTTGGAGTGCCACTCATCACATCCACATTTAAGACAGCAGAAAAGAAGCAGCTAAAAAGACACAGGAGACTTTCTCCAACTGTCTGTATCCCTTCTAAGAAGTCTTTTCAGAATTCTGCACAATTTCTACTTTACTTCAATGACCAGAACTCAGACACTGCCATGCACAGCTTCTAGGAAAGCTGGGAAACACAGTTCTATTGTTGGATACACTGCCACTCCCAATAATATATGGGTTTTATTCACATATTAATTAGGATTAAGTTCACATTAATGTAGGTGGTCTAGGGTTGGTTTGGAGGCTCCATAATTACCAGGGCCTCGGACTCCTTTTGCCTTACAGTTTACCAACCTCATCATGGGACTTCCACTTCATGATCATTAATGGCTTCTCCTGCCCAGTGGTCACACATACAATCCAAATAGCTGTAAGAAAGAAAGGAGATATTAAATATACTTCCTAAAGACGTCATGTGTCACTATGCTTGCATCCCATTAACTAGCTTTTAATCACATGGCTGCTCCTAGCTGCAAGGGAGACAGAAATAAACTCAAGGTGACCATATACCCAGCTAACATTTGGGAATTCTACTTTTGGAAGAAGGGGAAATGCACATTGGAGATAAATATCAATTTCTACCACCATTATTTTTTGAGCTGGAGTCTTGCTCTGTTGCCCAGGCTAGAGTACAATGGCACGATCATGGCTCACTGCAGCTTTGACCTCCCAGGCTCAAGTGATCCACCCACCTCAGCCTCCCAAGTTACTGGGGCTACAGGTGCATGCCACTATAGTCGGCTAATTTTTTATTTTTTGTAGAGATGGGGTTTTGCCTTGCTGCTCAGGCTGGCCTTGAGCTCTTGGGCTCAAGTGATCCCCCTGCCTCAGCCTCTCAAAGTGTTGGGGTTGCAGGCATGAGCCACCACACCTGGCCTCTACCACCATTTTTAAGTAAGAAATACAGAATGGATGTTGGGTAACTAGTAATACTTATTATTATTATAACCTCCTTAATCCACTAGGACACCCACTAGATTCTGAGACTTGCCTTGGCCAAGAAGCTCTGTCAGCAGCGCCGATCCCTTGGATCTAATTGAATTGGACAAGACTTTGCCAGCTCCCTTGGGTTTAAAATGTGGTATCACCCTAGAGCTGGCCAATCATTCTGTCCTAACTATCCCCCACCATTCCCTAGCCCTATCTAAGAGCTCCCAGCATATTTTATACTCCAGACTCAGCCAGCTTCAACAAATAAACAAAGGACTGTTGGTTACTAAATAAATAAATAAAAATTCACTCATGTCTGATCACAAAGCAGGTTTAGTCTTATGGAAATGCCTCTTTAAATTAGCCTTTTGATGAATTTGCATTTGTAAACAGAAGCATATGGATGAATAAAATAATCATTGAATGAAGTGAAGCTTTGGTTTCAATCTAACCACTGAGTATGTTATATTTGTCCTCTGCATGATAACTCAAAAAGCAAATCACCAATTTTAATTAATAAAAATCTCAAGTTCATCCCACCATATTGAAATAAAGAGTAACCAAATAAACATTTTCAAACAGGCATACCATAAGTAATCACTGTTTTGTCAAATTCAGGGAAACTTTAGAGGTTATAGACATGTCTATCCGTCCTGCCTGAGGTCAGTAGTTCTTAGCACATTAGACTTGGGAAAGGTTATAATACTACCATGATGGCATCTAATTTCACAGCATCCTGAATAAATGTGCTGGTGAGGATACTGACCTCACAATAAAAAATCTGGGTTTGTATTTTAGCTTTGGAACTTTTTAAACTTTGCAACTGTGGGCCAGTTACTCCATTCAAATGCTTTAGATTCTTCTTCTCTCTACTAAAAACGACTTTGTTGGACTGTTTGAAGATTAAATGACCATATATGAGAAAGAAGCTAATATAATACATATAATATAATATTTGGTTCATAGAAAACAGTCAGTAACTGTCCTCTGAATCTGAATTTGTATAAAGAAAAAGTTCAGTGCTATACTAATTAAAGACAACATCCATCACTCTTTTTACGGACTTTAACAAAACCTCATTTTAGAAAAAAAAACTAAATATTTTCAAAGCTTTGTAACTAGTATAGTATTTAGTTCCATGAGCTAGTCAGTTATTTTTCATTAAAATATATAAAAGCTTGTATTGGAGATTATATCCATAAAGTCCATTTAATTTTACAACTTAATTACATGTAGTAAAACTTTACTACCACATTTAACAGGTATTAACCTAATTCTTTTTAAACAAAAGCAATATTTGACTGGAAGTGAACCCTAAGTTGAGAAAACAAAAAGGAACTCCCTTAAAATTTTACCTTAGTATTTATTTTTCAAGAAAGGTCACCTCAGCTAATGCATGGGCTTGCTTAATGTCTTATTTGTGTTAGCTCAATATTGTTAGTAAAACAAATTTGTTACTATGGTGTTCAGTTTTAGCACTACCACGAAATAGGCCAATATCACGAAGGCAAAACCAACTGTGAGTTTTGCAATCACAAATTTTAGTCAATTTAATTTATACATTGGTTAAAATAATTTTTACACTCAGGCAATAGCTGGGAAAAATGAGTATTTTAGATAGATGAATTTCTTACTATATTCTAGACGATGTGTCACTTTCAGAATAAAACCAAAAAAGAAAAGAATCTATCCAAGTACTGAAAATACATTACTTTTAATCTTAATATACTTCGGAGTGAAATCTTACCAGAATTTCTTCCTTATTTAATGGGTTCCTGTATGAAATAAAATATTCTTTAAAGTTCTCAATAAAAATTCATAAGATACCATTAGATCCTTAAAATATGTTTCATATAGAATATTTACAACTCATAGCTTTGGAAGGTGCCAGCATACATATGCATGAGCAATAATACAGATTTCTTGGATGATTATCTGAAATTCAATTTGACTCTACAACTACTTATTGACTAGTGTATAATCAGAGATAACAAGTTTATATAATGAATGAAATCCACACTTCACAAGACACCATCAGCATCATCAACTATCATTTGTGGAGCTTACTACAGATATGTAGCCATATGGCAGGTTCTAGAGATACAAAGACATAGAAAATTCAGTCTCTGCCTCAAGAAGTTTGTTATTATTATTCTTAATGTGATAATGCCTGTATATTACACTTGCATAGTGCTTTTGAATGTAGAAAATACACTTATATCCGTTATTTTATTTAACACTCTCAATATCTTTGTAAAGTAGCTGTACAAGAGGTAAAACCATTTCCACGTTATAGATGAAGCCTCAACAATTAGGCATCCTGCCCAGGTCAGAAAGCTAAACTGACAGCAGAAGTAGGATTGGAACTGTATTCTTATCTAAGGACTTTTTTTCCTTCCAATAAACTTCTTTGAGACATTTATTTAGGAAATCCAGACATATTGAAAGGATTTATAAAACACCAATAACATATGCTAGATGTAAAAGCCAAATGACCGATGTAAGATGCATTAAGAAAGCTGTGTGGGAAGAGGACCCTCATTCTGGACCCTCTCTGCTGAACCAGTTGTAAAGGATAATTAAGAGGCAGAAAAGCAGGGAAGAACCAGGGATGTATTGCAGACAGGATAAGCTTGATCCAAAATGTGCTGCTCAAACTGCCCTCCCTTCCAGAGCACAATAAGCTGAGAATAATTTATATTTTCTTCGGCCTTAACCCATAATGCCTAGCACCAAACCCCTGAGCATTGCAGGCTATTAAGCAGCACCCCGACCTCTTCCCATAGCAGGCCCTTAAAAAATGTCTGGTGAACAGAGAATAAACGAATAGACCAAAAACAAAAACAAAAACAAAAAACTTCCATATCATTCAAGGATTTGGAAATCTGTTGTATTTCTGAATGAGTCTATTCATTCATTTACTCATTCATTCGTTCATTCATTCATTCATTCATTCATGCATGCATGCATGCATTCTTTTATAACAGTGGTTCTCAACTAGGGATGATTTTCACCCAAGGGAATATCTGGACACTCTTTTTAGTGGTCACAGCTGAAGAGTACTACTGGCCTCTAGTGAGAAGAGGCCAAGGATGCTGCTAAACATTCTGCAATGCTGATGAATGCACAGGATAACCCCCTATAACAAAGAATTATCTGGTCCAAAATTTCAACAGTGATGAGGCTGAGAAGCTTTGCTTTACAATAAGTTCTAGTAAATGTTTTTATTGGTCCTTTTTACTTTTTATTTTAGTTTTTTTTCTTTTCTTTCTTTCTTTTTTTTTTTTTTTTTTTTTAGAGACAGGGTCCCACTCTGTCATCCAGGCTGTTGTACAACAATGCAATCATAGCTCACTAAAACTTCAAACTCCCAGGCTTAAGCAATTCTCCTGCTTCAGCCTCCCAAGTTACTAGGACTACAGGCACTTAACGCCCTGACAAGATAACATTTTAATTTTTTGTAGCAATGAGGTCTTGCTATGTTGGCTGGTCTCAAACTCCTGGGCTCAAATGATCTTCTAACCTCAGCCTCTCAAAGTACCAGGATTACAGGAATGAGCCACCGTACCCACTGTACCACTGTACAGTCAAGTTCTAGTAAATATTTTTGTTTAGTGATGGGAACAGATGCTTCAAATGACTAGATTATTTATTATAAATAATAATTAATAATAATTACAAACCATGACAAGTCCATGAAGGACAAAACAGAGTGCTGTTGGTAGACTTTAGATGGTTTATTGCTTCTGAGCAGGAAAGGATAATTGGTCGTGTCCAGAGGACAGCATTTTGGAAAATCTCAGCCAAACTATCATGAAATCCCAACACACTAAATATCCAAAATGAATGGGTTGTCTTTCTGGGGAAAAAAAAAAATACAATGCCTAAGGCTTTGCCATGTTTCCCCTGAAATGTGGCATCACTCCCAACAACACAATAAATATAATATATGTTTATATTAGTGTTTAAGATAGTGTTATTAGTGTTTAAGACAGTGTTTAAGACTCAATGGACTCCCATTTTCATAAAAATGCAAAGCCAATTTTTTTTTAAACAGAGAACTATTAGAGTTTAAAACAAGGTCTGGTATCCGTCTAGTCTTCCTCTCTTGGGGGAATCAGCCCTTTTCCACTTATTGTGATTTTAAGAGGGTGCTAATCATGGGACCTCACATCTCTATTGGAGCAGCCAAATGGCATAAGCTGGACCAATCAATCTCTCTCTCTGGGCACTCAGAAGGAAGGCCAATGAAGCAGATTCATTGGAGCATCCTAGAGAACTTGGCTGTGTATTCCTGCTGCCATGATCTCCAGGGCTGCTGTGACACTTGCTTTCTATAGACCTTGTTATTTATCTGTCCTTGGCTTCTGTAAGGAACCCTGGCATTTTCCTGAGAACACATGTTCTCTTTCATGAGTTGGCCCAAGAAATCACCTTTGCTTGCAAACAAAGAACGTCACCTGATAGAGTTTGGTAGTTTGTTTTAGGAATGGACAGTGGCTCAGTGGGGGAAGTAGAAAGAACCAGAACTTTCTTTTTGCCAATTCCTTACACATCCTTCCAACCCAGCACCCATCACACCGTCCCTAAAAGTCTTCACTGGCCATTTCAATGTAGGGTCACCTCTTGGCAGATATTGTCACCTGAGATAACCATTATTTATCTAACACACATTGTCTTTTCCTGTTAATGTCTTTTCCTAGACTGTAAGGACCATCAAGACGGGACCACACATGGTATTTTTTTCTTATCTTTCACACTGACAAGTAAATACTCCATTAACAACTGTTGAGTGAATAACTGTAGAAGCCAGCCTCCACATGCTCCTAGTGATTATCACCCTTTGGTGTCCATGCCCTTATAGTTCTCTCCCACAGTGAATAGCCCTGACCTGCGTATCTAATTAGATATTGTAGAAAAGAATGTTTGTAACTTCTAAGGGGATATCCGTAAAAGACATTTCAGCTCCTGCCTTCATCTCTTTTGGATCACTCTATTGGAAGAAGCCAGTCACCACATCATGAGAATACTCTAGTAGCCTTATGAAGAGGTCCACTTGGTGAGGAATTAAATCTCTTGCCAGCAGACAGACAGCACTAACTTGCCAGTGTTTGCCATCTTAGAATTGAATCCTCCGACCCTAGTCAAGCCTTCAGATAACTGGTTATCTGGCCAAAACTTCAATTCTAACAACATGAGTGAGAAACTCTGTGTCAGAACCATCCAGTTGAGCCACTTCTAAATTACTGACCAATAGAAACTGTGCAATAATAAATATTTGTCATTGTTTTAAGATACGAAGATGTTGGATAATTGTTATATAACAATAGATAACTAATACAATAATTAATTCTATCCTAGGAGAAACAAAAACCTCGTGTTTATTTGAACTGTAAGAATCAAAGAAAGAGGGGCTGATTGTGGTGGCCCTTGCCTATAATCCCAGTACTTTGGGAGGCTGAGCTGGGCAGATCACTTGAGGTCAGGAGTTTGAGACCAGCATAGCCAACATGGCGAAACCCCGTTTCCACTAAAATACAAAAATTAGCTGGGCATGGTTGTGCGTGCCTGTAATCCCAGCTACTTGGGAGGCTGAGGTAGAAGAATGACTTGAGCCCAGGAGGTGGAAGTTGCAATGAGCTGAGATTACGCCACTACACTCCAGCCTGGATGACAGAGCAAAACTCCATCTCAAAGAAAAAGAATGAAAGAAAGAGGGACCAATTTATTTATTTCCTTGAAGAAACAATTTCTATAAACAAAGATACTCAGCCAGGCACGGTGGCTCACACCTGTAATCCCAGCAGTTTGGGAGGCTGAGGCAGGCAGATCACCTGAGTTTGGGAATTCCAGACCAGCCTGACCAACATGGTGAAACCCCATCTCTAAAAAAAAAAAAAAAAAAAAAGCTACTCTAATATGTAAAGACTCAGTTCCATTTAGCAGCTAAAGGCAGGCAAAAACAAAAACAACTCCAATCTTGTGCCAGTTATAACTTTTTTCAACTTTATTAAAGGATAATTGATAATTAAAATTGTATATATATGATGTACAACTTGATCATTTAATATTTATATACATTGTGAAATAATCACCACAATCAAGCTAATCAACATATCCCTCACCACACATAGTTTCCATTGTCTTTGTGTGTATGTGTGTGTGTGTTTGTGTGTGGTGAGAATACTTAAGATCTACCCTCTCAGCAAATTTCAAGTATACAATACAGTATTGTTAACCATAGTCACGATGCTGTCCTTTAGAGTTCCAGAACTTATTCATTTTACAAAACTGAAACTTTGTACCCTTTGGCCAGCATCTCTTCATTTTCCCCTTCCCCTGCCCCTGGGAATTACTCAGCATACTGTCCTCCGTGTTTTCGATGTTGCAAATGGCAGGATTTCCTTCTTTTTTTAAGGCTAAATAATATTCCACCAATTATAAACATTAATATGTCAAATACTTAACAATAAATACAGTGCCTTTTTAGGTACTTAGCCAAAAGAGAACCAGATAGATTTCTTATAGAGAAAAGTCTTCTGCTGAAAGAAGATGGAAAAAAAAGGTTGAGTATGGTCACCAGATCTTCTGAATCCCAAATTAGAAAATATGGTTGATGTTTATGGAGACAATGGACTACAATCTTTGAAACCAAAATAGTTCTTTTTATCATACGGTACCACCCTTTTTTTTTGAGACGGAGTTTCGCTCTTGTTACCCAGACTGGAGTGCAATGGCGCGATCTCGGCTCACCACAACCTCCGCCTCCTGGGTTCAGGCAATTCTCCTGCCTCAGCCTCCTGAGTAACTGGGATTACAGTCACGCACCACCATGCCCAGCTAATTTTTTGTATTTTTAGTAGAGACAGGGTTTCACCATGTTGACCAGGATGGTCTCGATCTCTTGACCTCGTGATCCACCCGCCTCGGCCTCCCAAAGTGCTCGGATTACAGGCTTGAGCCACCGCGCCCGGCCTGAAACCAAAATAGTTCTAAAAAAATCCAAGATATATGATCTCAGTACCTAACACTGAACTAGGTGCTTAAATCATGCTAAAGACTGAACTTATTGACAATTACTATTAGAAGATTTAGTCACAATGTTTTGATTTGTTTAGGAGAAGGAGACAACATTTAAAAGACTCTGCACCATCTTGAGAAGGTAATTGTAATATTAAAATAATTCTGACTAGGAGGCTTATTAAATGAAAAAGATGCATGAATCATTTGTACTTGAAAAATCAAAGTAAGTATCTCTTCTCACAATCATGATCTTAATAAGCCAAGAAGACTTAGATGTTAAGTCTAAATGACTTTATTTTTTGACAGATAATAGAAGTATAAATTTAATTCTATCTAGCATATTCACCACATATTAATCCTTAAGTAGAGCTATTATAGGTTTTTAGCCATATATATCTGTTACCATAAAAGATTTACCTTATAAAGAGACCTTGGCTGCCTTCTAACAACATAACTGAGTTGATGTGTCAAAACAAGATGACTCCTCTGCTGAGGTTATCAACTCATTCCTAACACATTGTCATTACACAAAATACTATTAGAACTCCTCATATGCTTTTGCCACCACTGAAGAGATGAAAATTTCATGATTAGGAAAAGGCAAGTAATTTACTGATTAGAAACAGTGACTCAACTCTAGATTCAGATTTTCTGAGTTAAAATTCTGGCTTCACCATTTACTTACAAAAGTTATTAGGTGAATAGAGAGGCAGGATCCAGGGAGAAAAATATATAAACAATAAAATAGACATATAAGTGATACAGTGAGTAATCACAGGCAAATCACTTAATGTCTCTGCCTTAATTTTCTCATCTAAAAAAAAAAAACAGAAATAAAAAGAATTCATCTCTCAAAGTTGTTGTAACGTATAAATGAAATAGCACATGTAAATTTCTCAGACTCTCCAACACAGCAAGTGCTCAATAAATGTTAGTTGGTGAAGTTAATTAATTAGTGATGAGACTTTCACCCCCAAAAAAGTCCTCCTAAAAGTGTGTGCAGCAGTGTCATAATTATAAAATATATTTATTCTCACAAAGACCCCAAGAAATTAATACTTTTGCAGGGTGATAGTAAGTGCTTGTTACACTGTTAAAGCTGTTGTTGGATGAATCTATTTGCATTCTTTGACTTTTAGGGTGCTTCTTCATAAAGATCAACTAAGCAGACAAACTCTTGTTAAGAACAACTAGAAAAACTGGATAATGTGCTTGGGCATGTGCACGTGCACACACACACACACACACACACACACACACGCGCACACAGAATGTTTGAAGGCACTGGATAGCTACGAAGACAAGCTAGGACTTATATCCCCAAGAGAAGAGACACTCACTGAGATAAACCTACCTTCTACCTTTCTTTTTCCATCAAGACATCTGCTGATTGATACACAGCTTGCTCAGATAAACTGAGAAAAGCAGGAGGAAAGAGGCAGAGAAACTGAGTGGAGATTTTGATAGTCTGCTAGGACTGTAGAACAGAAATTGGGTTTCTAGCCACCAAGTCATCCAGGATGTAAGGGACTAAGATCACAAATTAAAAAGAAACTTAAAATAAAGGCTGAGACTGATAGTTTGATCCACTTTTCGCCTTAAGGTATTTGCTGACTCATAAGCTGACTAGACTTTGAGGCAGAAGGGCTGAGCAGAAAACAGCATAGAAGAGCCTGTGGAGTTAAATAGAGCAATTAAATAGTTTCAGGATGCTGGGGAGATAAAAAGGAGTTCAAGTACACCGGGGAGCAGGGCATCTAATAAATTCCTCAGATTTTCAGATTGAACTCCTGAGGGACTATTTTCTAGGAATAAGGTTGAGTGACATTGACAACTGACTTCTCAATGGAAACAAAATGAGGTTGAGGTTAGTGAAGTAGGAAGAGGCTATTATGTAGGGCCTGGTATACCATGTGTATGGTCTGTTCTCACGCTGCTAATAAAGGTCTCATGACAATTGAAACCAAGCCTAGAACCAGCTTAATCCCTCAGTGGATTAACATAAGTTACTGCTACTCTTAATGCCTGCCAGAAACAGAATCTTCCCTGGAGGAATTTTCATTAAAGATATTCAGTATTTGATCAAAAGTTATCAGGTGGATCAAGGGACAGGATCAAGGGAGAAAAAAACAGAAACAATAAAATAGACCTACAAGTGATATGGAATCTATACTATTGGATATGGACTTTAAAATGACTGGGATTAGTGTATTTACTGAAGGAGAGGTCAAGATGGAGAATTTTAGCAGATAACTGGAATCTACAAAAAAAAGACAAAATGGAAATTCTAGAATTGAAAATATAGTAACTAAAACGTAAATTTCATCAAGTGCTTTTAATAGAAAATTGGACGAAGATGAAGAAGAGATAAATGAGAAGACAGGTTAGCAGAAAATATCTGGAATGAATAAAAGAAAGGAAAAAGGATGGAATATATAGAAAAGTTTATGAGACACATGAAATAGAGTGAAAGTTCTAACATATGTGTAACTGAATCCTAGAAGATGTGGAGAAAGAGAATGAAGTAGAATATACACGTGAGAATGAGGTAGAAGAAAAACATGAAGAAACAAGCTAAGGAGTTTTCAGAATTGATATGACATAAAACCACAGATTCAGAGAAAACACCATGAAGCCCAGGCAGGTTAAGTACAAACAAAACAAACAAATAAAACCTTAAGTATATTGTATTAAAACTGCTAAAAAGCTAAACAAAATCTCAAAAGCAGTCAGGAAAACATACACACATACACACACATTATTTCAAAGGAGCAACAAAACATGACAACTGACTTCTCAATGGAAACAAAATGAGGTTGAGGTTAGCGAAGTAGGAAGAGACTATTATGTAGGGCCTTATATACCATGTGTATTAGTCTGTTCTCATACTGCTAATAAAGAATACCTGAGACTGGGTAATTTATAAAAGAAAAAGGTTTAATGGACTCACGGTTCAGCATGGCTGGGGAGGCCTCACAATCATGGCAGAATGCAAAGGAGAAGCAAAGACACATCTTACATGGTGGCAGGCAAGAGAACTTATGTAGGGGAACTCCACTTCATAAAACCATCAGATCTCATGAGACTTATTCACTATTACAAAAACAGCATGGGAAAGACTCACCCCCATCATTCACCAGGTCCTTCTCACAATGCATGGGAATTATGGGAGCTACAATTCAGGATAAGATTCGAATGAATGCTATCATTCCACACTTGGCTCTCTTAAATCTCATGTCCTCACATTTCAAAACTAATCATGCCTTCCCAACAGTCTCCCGAAGTCTTCACTCATTTCAGTATTAACTCAAAAGTCCACAGTTCAAAATCTCATCTGAGACAAGTCTCTTCCATATATGAGCCTATAAAATCAAAAACAAGTTAGTTACTTCCTAGATACAATGGGGGCATAGGCATTGGGTAAATACACCCATTCCAAATGGGAGAAACTGGCCAAAACGAAGGGGATACAGGTCCCATGCAAGTCTGAAGTCCAGTGAGGCAATCAAATTTTAAAGCTCCAAAATGATCTTTTTTGACTCCATGTCTCACATCCAGGTAACACTGATGCAAAAAGTGGGTTCCCATGGTCTTGGGAACCTCCACCCATGTGGCTTTGCAGGGTACAGCCCCCCTCCTGGTTGCTTTTACAGGCTGCTATTGAGTGTCTGCAGCTTTTCTAGGTGAATCTACCATCCTGAGGTCTGAAAGATGATGGCCCTATTCTGACAGCTCCACTAGGCAGTGCCCCAGTGGTGGCTCCAACCCCACATTTCCCTTCTGCACTGCCCTAGCAGAGGTTCTCCACAAGGGCTCTGCCCCTGCAGCACACCTCTGCCTGGACATCCAGACATTTCCATACATCCTCTGAAATCTAGATAGAGGTTCCCAAACCTCAATTCTTGATTTCTGTGCACCTGCAGGCACAACACCACATGGAAGCCATCAAGGCTTGAGGCTTGCACCCTCTGAAGCAACCACCTGAGTTTTATGTTGGCCCCTTTTAGCCACAGCTGGGATGCAGGGCAGCAAGTCCCAAGACTGCACAAAGCAGCAAGGCCCTGGGCCCAGCCCACAACACCATTTTTGCCTCCTAGGCCTCCCAGCTTGTGATGGGAGGGGCTGCCATGAAGATCTATGACATGCCTGGGAGACATTTTCCCTGATGTCTTGGCAAATAATATTTGGCTCCTCATTACTTATGCAAATTTCTGCAGCAGGCTTGAATTTCTCCTCAGAAGATGGGTTTTTCTTTTCTATTACATCATCAAGCAGCAAATTTTCCAAACTTTCATGCTTTGCTTCCCTTTTAAATATAGCTTTCCATTCCAAACCATATCTTTGTGAATACGCAAAACTGAACGCTTTTAACAGTACCCAAGTCACCTCTTGAACACTTTGCTCCTTGGAAATTTCTTCCACCAAATGCTCCAAACTATCTCTCTCAAGTTCAAAGTTCCACAAATCTCCAGGGCAGGGGCAAAATGCCACCAGTCTAATTGCTAAAACACAGCAAGATTCACCTTTGCTCCAGTTCTCAACAAGTTCCTCATCTCCATCTGAGACCACCTCAGCCTGGATTTTATTGTCTATAACACTATCAGCATTTTCGTCAAAGCCATTCAACGAGTCTCTAGGAAGTTCCAAACCTTCCCACAACTTCCTGTCTTCTCCTGAGCCCTCCAAACTGTTCCAGCCTCTGCCTGTTACCCAGATCCAAAGTCACTTCCACATTTTGCGGTATCTTTACAGCAGCACCTCACTCTACCAGAACCAATTTTCTTTATTAGTCTGCTCTCATGCTGCTAATAAAGACATACTCAAGACTAGGTAATTTATAAAAGAAAGAGGTTTAATGGACTCACAGTTCAGCATAGCTGGGAAGGCCTCATAATTATGGCAAAAGCAAAGGAGAAACAAAGTCACACCTTAAATGGCAGCAGGCAAGAGAGCTTGTGTAGGGGAACTCCCCTTTATAAAACCATCAGATCTCATAAGACTTTTTCACTATTAAAAGAACAGCATGGGAAAGACCCATCCCCATGCTTCAATTACTTCCCGCAGGGTCCCTCCCACAACATGTGGGAATTGTGGGAGCTACAATTCAAGATGAGATTTGGGTGGGGACACAGCCAAACCATATCACCATGTGAAGGATGTTAACATTATTGGGAGAAAAATAGAAAGATATTGGAGGATGTGGAGTAGATTTGTGGAATTTTTGTTTTTCTGTTTGCTTGTTTGCTTGCTTTTTAAGGTAAGTATGAAGCTGCTAAGGGCTATCACACAAGTCTCCGTGGAATGGAACTCAGCAATTAGAAAAATCAAAGCTGATAGATGGAGGTGAAACCAACTCCTGAATACTTATTTAAGGAAAACAGGAGGAGGAGCCAGTCCTAGAGAAAAAGGAGTTAGGAGTAGGATAGGAAAAGAAGATAAACTTAATTTGGGGAATTGATGACAAGAGGGACATATGTGACAAGATCAGTGCTAGGCCATTGGAATTGGATATATAAATCTGGAAGTTAGGTGAGGGATTTGAACTGGAGGATGAAAATGTGTGTTCAACATTTGCTTGCTGGTGGTCAGAATCTCCACAGTGGATGAACAAACCAGAATGAAGGTTGTTCAGAGGGCCAAAGAGGTCAGTGAAGGAAAGGT
Organism: Sapajus apella; assembly: GCF_009761245.1. Lineage (NCBI taxonomy): Eukaryota > Metazoa > Chordata > Mammalia > Primates > Cebidae > Sapajus > Sapajus apella. Next base: position 5,051,130 of record NW_022437018.1, read on the forward strand.
GCCTGCAAAAGCAATTCAGGATGAATCATTAGAGAAAGGGAAGAAGAACCAAAACAGAAAGGAAAGAGGACAGCATTTAAAGAAAAGAGTCCACAGGCTTCAGAAGTAGTCTGCCTCTCCTGAATATTTGGTTTGTGTTCCTTTCTTTACATTGGTAGCTAGGAAGCTCAGAGACTTGACATACATCTAGCAACTGCACAGAACTTTATAACCATTATGTTCAACAAACTTATCCTTAGTTTATTTTTCCTGTCTTTATTCCCCCAACCCTATTACCTATTTATTTATTTTTTATTGCATTTCTTTGTGTTACTTTAAATCCTGAGGTGGAAGGAAAATAAGTAAACAAACAAACACATTGCAGTTAGTGTAAGATTCCAAACTCCAGACATGCCACAGTGTCTATCATTCCCAGTTGACTTGTGCACAGTGTGCCTCCCTCATTTATCTTACCTTCCTCAACTTTGTAGTCATCTGAGTCTGAGACTCCTAGTCCAAGCAATCACTAGGATCCTTTTATGCTCTAAATTTGATGAATCTACATTCCTTCAATGCCAAAATTTCATGAGTTAATCTACCAAATATATATCAAGTATTTAGAATAGCAGTGGTTTCTATTAAGTCTCACAAAAAAAAGGTGGTAACAGTGAACATCTATGGTGTGCACAGCACTTGAGAAGAAGTGGGCTGGGCTTAAAAAGCAACATGACGGCATTTACTCTGGATCTTTGTAATGCATCACTATGAGGTCCAGAACTAGCACATGTGTTCAATAGGATTTAAAGCAAAATGACTGAGTGGCACATCATTAAACCATGATGTTCAAGGCTAATTCCCTGAGCCTCTGCATTAACGGGGCAATATTCTGTTTGGCTTTATTCTCTTTATATTTATAGAGTACTCATTACCATAGCAACTAAGTGCTTTCCACAAAGAACTGATCAAATTATTAGGGAGAGGTGAACAGGAGAGGAGAGGACACTGCAGAGATTGAAAGGAACCCTGATCTCCCTCTAAATAACCCTTTCCTCCCTTTACCTGACAAAATGAGGATCTCGTAGAACATTTATTTCATGCTTCCCCTCCCATAATCCTACCATTACCCCATCTTGCTTTTCTAGAGCACTGCTACATGTCCTGTTGGGTTCATCCTTGACCAAAAAATGGTAAAACAGAAGGAGTTTGTCTTCAACCCTGATTTTGCCTTTTTGTGTCCTCTTTTCCACTTACAAATCAGATTTGCCCGGGTTTGAATTTTAGCTCTTCTACTTATTAGCTAGGTCTTCTTTGGCAGATTACTTAACCCTTCTGTGCCTTGGCTTTCCCTTTTGTGAAATGGAGATACTAAGACTGCCTACCTTATAGAATTATTATATAAAACTCAGGCGTAGCACGGTGGCTTATGCCTGTAATCCCAGCATATTGGGAGGCTGAGGCAGGAGAATCACTTGAGCCCAGGAGTTCAAGACCAGCCTGGGCAACATGGCAAAACCCCATCTCTACAAAAAAATATTTTTTTTTTTTTTTTTTTTTTTAGACGGAGTTTCGCTCTTGTTACCCAGGCTGGAGTGCAATGGCGCGATCTCGGCTCACCGCAACCTCCGCCTCCTGGGTTCAGGCAATTCTCCTGCCTAAGCCTAAAAAAATATTTTTAAATAGCTAGGTGGAATGGCATGTGCCTGTAGTCCTAGCTACTCAAGAGGCTAAAGTGAGATCGACCAAGCCCAGGAAGTGAAGGATACAGTGAGCCATGATTGTGTCACTGCACTCTAGTCTGGGCAACAGAACGAGATACTGTCTCAAAAGAAAAAAAAAAAAAAAGAAAGAAAATTAAAAAGAAAAAAAAGAATCGAATTAGCTGAGCTGATAAATATTAAGTGTATTAAAGAGTTCCTGATAAATAGTAAATGCTCAATAAATGTTAGCTATTATTTCAACATATCCTATTCTTACATTCCCAGTCACTAAAACACTCATGCTACCCTGTTCTTCTTGGTTCAATGAGTGGAAAATAACTATTTCTCTAAGACAGGGTCCCTCCTACATACCACACAGAGGAATGAAGAAGGTGACCCCTGTCTGGCCAGACCTATTGGTCAGATCAACAAATGCCTAACCCTCTGCCACTGGAAACTCATTTTTGAAAGTAAAGCAATGTCTTTACAAGTGTTTTCGCCTGCTAGATTCAACTTTCATGAAGGCGAGGAGCATGCTTCAATCATTTGTTCCCAAAAGTAGAGACAAATTCACTCTCACATCCTATTCATAGTAAGGTGTAAGTGAATAACTTGTTATCCCTCTCTGAGATTATATATACAGGCATACACAGAGAGTTATGGCAAGCCTATTATTTCAGGCTCTATGACAGGTGGTAAGGGCTAACAAGTGATTGACACATGTTCCACGCCTTCATGAAGGTTAAATCTAGTGGGAGAAAATACTGGTAAAGGAAATACGTTACTCAAAGAAATTGAGTTTTAGGAGGAACGTGGTGAGGTCTTCATGAGTTCCTCAAACCAAGCTAAAGAGAGGACCACCAATTCCAGCAGAGGTTAGCCCAGCCCTGGCATTAAGTCCGCTGAATTCCTCTCCTGGAGAGCTTCCTCCCTACTGCAGTGTGACAGTACTGATCAATGCTACTGACTCATCTTTGCACAATTACCAAGAGACTATCTCAGACAAGGTCGGAAGCATCAACACCCAAACCCAGGAGTTAAGATTTCAGATAAGCATGCTTGAAACTTGGAAGAGGTGGTTTTAGGACAAATAAAGGCAAACATTCTTTTACACTGTGGGTAGTTAATTCATTACCTCATCTAGAACTTGTTACTGCAAGACCCTGTATAAACCAAAAATAAAATTAGGTTCACAAAGGTTGAGATAAATGTATGAATAAAATGTTGCAAACATGCTCTTGAGATAAGATGAAGGCCTTCAATTCAATAGGAATCTACCAAGGATCCTAGTACTACGTTAGGCTTTGAACGTGTTCCTAACTTTCTGAAGATCTTGTTTCCTTCCATCATGTGTTCTTTGGTTCTACTCCTGAAAGAAGCTGGGTTAGAGAGAGAGTTTGCTAACCACTGAGAATTTTCCTATATTCTTTTGCTCTTTATAAGCATGATTTACTAATTAGACCTTAAAATAATAAAGAGTCCTTTCTCCCTCACCCAGACCTTGGAGAATCATCTACCAAAGGGCAGTGGTTCAACTCCAGAAGGATAACTGAAAGCCTAAACCTATGCTCTAGAAAAAGAGAGAGTAACCCACATCTGCTCCAGTTTTCAAGCTGTCCTGAGTTGAAATTCTTAGATTAATTACATTCTTAAGGCAATTTTTGCTCTTGCATTTGCTCTTGGGTTTCATGGGTAGGACGGCTTTAGTTACAAGTGGAGTAGGTGGTCTCCTGGGAAGAAAGATAAGAGAGGCTCAGGAATCCCTGTTCTCCATATTGCCTTTCTCCCTCAATTGACTGATAAATGCCCCAATACTACTGAGTCATTGCTTGGTCAATTTAGGTCAGTGATTTTCAAACTGAAGTGTACGCCAGAATCCCCTAGAGGGCTTGTTAAACTAGATTAATGGGTCTCACCCTCCAGAGTTTCTGGCGGTCTGTGGGAGAGCCCAGGAACGTGCATTTCTCACAAGTTTTCAGGTCATGCTAACACTATTGGCCCAGAGACCACACGGTGAGAACCATTGCTCTAGGCCTAGATGCCCATGCAAAAAGCCTCTATGTGGAATAGATGACGCTCAAACTGGCGTCAACCTCTTATACCCAAGAGTGAGATTAGTCCACCTATCAGTTGAGAGAAACTGCTGATTAGGATAAAATGAAAATAATGAATATATCCACAAAGCAGGTTTGGGGTACTAAGGATCTCTGATTTTGCCCACAGGAAAAGACTGCAATGAGTAATTATCTCTGAGTCTCTTTATCCTTTGCACACTGATCAACTGAGAAGTTAGAAAAGAAAACAAGAAAAAAGAAAAAGAAAAAAAGGAGGATTCATGTACTTTCATATTCAGATTTTTTTCTCTTTCCACAGAAGGACTTACTTGCCTTGCTCTGGAAATCCTGCCTGCTTTCTTCGGAATCTTATTCATGCTAATCATTGAAGAGACTGGTTGGGCTGGAAGTCAGCTGGCGAGCATGGTTTGCTCCTCCCACCCTCCCCAGTCCTCTCCCTTTCCTCTGTCACCCAAAGACCCACTTACTTCCTCCTCCGGTAACATTTCATCACCACAAATAAGGCACCCCCTCCTTCTACACCCCCTTGGAAATCTGCTAGGCTGCCCATCCTTCCACGTGCTTTTTTTTTTTCCACAGAAGCAGTCATCTTTAAACCATATAACTGAAGCCTTCATTGTCAGAGGATATTTTTTCTAAGTAAATAATATAAAAGAGTAATACTGCACCAAGTTAAATATCAACATTATCCATCTTTGTAGCTGTCAAAGGTAAAAATATTGAATATATTACTTTGGTGAGCAGCAAGCACTGATAAACCATCAGATATCTCATCTTCCAGAGTTATTTTTAGGCAGTTAAGTTGGCATGAATGTGCATCTTATTTCCCTAAATTTTAAAAAAGAAATTGAGGTAATAGTGTAAGCAAGTTGTGACTCCAAGTGTGCTTTAACTGAAAACAGTATCTCTAGGGAACACTTTTAAAAGACCTGTTCTAATGTTCTTCGTCCAATTACGTTTGCTTTCCAGGTTTATAAAACGCAATTGCATTCCCACAAAAGAAAAAGAATTTACCATCCTCCCTTCCTTATGACAAAGCCCCAGCAGCAAGTCATTATCACTTTTGACTAATCAGAGGGAAACCACCTGCAGGAATACGCTCCTTTCTGTGGGCTCCCAGCAGAACCTTCCAAATGATGATTAATCACTGAATAAACGGCAGAATTGACAACAGCATAATGACAAAGAGAAAGCAGAGAAGAGGCCTGAACCGTGGGTGCCTGTGGCCCAGCCCCAGTGGGTGGAAGGGCCAAAGAAGATGGATGGCCCTGTGAGTGCCGGACACTTGAGTATCTTGTCTTTTATAAGTGTGTGGGGGGGCGGCACTTTTGCCAAATTCAACAGATAAGGCAGCACGCATCAAATGGGCATGCTTCCTATGGCTGTCAGAAGCAAGGAGAAATGTCTTAAAAGTTAAACTAATGAGTTTAAATTTGCATCCTAAACTGAGACGATCACAGAAATAAGAGATACTACAAATGACAGCCTAATCCATTATCATGGAAGGCATTCGGAAGGTTTTACTGATTACAGCTTCAGATTACCCTGTGTCCCTACTAATTTGAAAAATGATGAATCACTAAGTTCAAACAGGACTCAGAAGAGTCAATTATACTAAGCAGTGATATCAAAAGCTCATATTTTCTACACTAAGGAATAAAACATGTTATGCCTAATAACAAAAGAAATGAGGCATAATACCCACTCTCAGTTGACCAAGTCATTAGCAATAGGAATGTTTCTCTAATTTTTCAATATTTCTTTTCAGTATATATACTCCCTGCCCTAAGGAATCCTACTAGCCAAAGTTGATTAACACACACACAAAAATTTTGTAGCAAAAGAAATATTGGTTTGCAATCCACTGAAGGCCCTTCAGATACCATGCGTTACCAGGCCTTCATGCTCCAGCAAAAAGAGCAGCTAGTGATCAGAACCATTATCTCCCAGGCATCTTGAGTACCATCATCTCCTTCACCATGATCATATTCATCACCACCTCCTCACCTTTATTATTTTTTACCCCCTGTAAAACAAAGAGAGCTTCCAATTCACAGAGGTCAAAGAATTCCATGCATATTTTCCCATTAATCCTAACTTAAACAGATTTGCCTGGCCAGTGCCCTTTCTCTAGACACTTTTTTTTTGGAGACAGGGTCTCACTCTGTCACCCAGGCTGGAGCACAGTGGCACACTCATGGCTCACTGCAGCCTCGACCTCCTGGACTCAGATGATCCTCCCACCTCAGCCTCCTGTGTAGCTGCGACTACAGGTGCACACCAACACATTCGGCTAATTTTTGGATATTTTGTAGAGACTGGTGTGTGCCATGTTGCTCAAACTGGTCTTCATCTCCTGGGTTCAAGCAATCCACCTGCCTCGGACTCCCAAAGTGCTAGGATTACAGGCATGAGCCACCACGCCTGATGTCTAGACACTCTTTTGACATTTCTTCATTCCACGTCACCACACGAGCCACTCTTCATGTTAATTTATATCAACAGAAAGCCTTTACCCAAGATACTGCCATGCCTGCTTAGCCAACACCACCCTGCACCAACACACACTGTCCATGTTCCCTCCTTCTGTGTTTCCCCTTCAACAGACTGGCTCTCCCTCTTCATTGTGTGACTATGACATCAAATATTAACATGTCCCAATACCATTAGGTATATTTTTTCTATATTATGTCTTTTTCTCAACCTTGCCTAGAACAATGTTTACACATTGTAGGTGGATAAATTGTTGTATTTCCTGTTTTTCTAGACTTAACCAACATGAGGTCCTATACTTGAGATCTTTGAACTCCTTCCCAAGGGGAGTTCTTGGGCATATGTAGTAGCAATGAGACCTGAACGGAGCAATTGAAACAGCAGAGGAATCTGGGAACCCATGATTATAAATGGATCTTGAAGTAGTCAATGAATAACTCTTTTCTCAGCACTTATGATATGGCTACACTGCAAACTGATTTTTCCAACCAAAATTCCATTTCTAGCACCCTCCAATTATTTTAGAAAGCTTAATCTCAGGGGCCGGGTGCGGAGGCTCACGCCTGTAATCCAAGCACCTTGGAGGCCAAGACGGGTGGATCGCCTGAGGTTGGGAGTTCAAGAAAGCTCAATCTCATACTCCAAACAAGTTTCATACTCAAATTCTCTGGCCTGGTTTTCAAGCCTCTACCCAAGATACTACCACGCCTGCTTAGCCAACTCCACCCCACACCAACACACAGTCCGGTCCGTGTTCCCTTCTTCTGCCTTTCCCCTTCAACAGGCTGGCTCTCCCTCTTCATTTTCATTTATGCCTTCTCATCCTCCTTGCACCCCACCACCCTTCTTTGGTGCTCCTGCTTTTCTAAGATCTTACAATCTTGGATCGGATACTTGAAGAGGCTATAACCAACCACAGCCAATGTCAGAGGGCATGAACTTTGGGGCTATCAAACCATCCTAAGATCTCCATTTAATTCCTACGTGACCTTGGATATGTTGTTTAAACTCTCAAAGACCATTTCTACATCTTTGGAATGGGCGTGGGGATATGTACCTTAGGGCATGATTGAAATAAAATAATGTGTCAGAAATGCCTGGCCCAGATACTGTACAATTAGTTGTTATTAATATCACTGTCATGGTTATGAATATTTTGAGTGGCAAATGCATGGGTCTGGAACAAGAAGTACCAGTTCTCTTTAACAGGCATTTCTTGTACAATCATTAGAACCATGTGTCCTATATAGTGGGCAATGTTTATAGAAACAAATCAAATACCAGTTTCTGCTGCCTTCCCTACCTCTCCCTGTCCCCAGATTTCATCTTCTTTTTGGGGCTTCAATGTTCCAGTGGCCCTGCTTTGGACAAGTACCTGTAGCTCAGAAGCTGCTCCTCCTATGGTCTGCTAGTGCCAACAGCTGCCTCACCAGCGATGCACCTACAAGCTTGGACACCCCTATGAGGAGAGTGAGGACATGTGTGCTTACATTGCATTGGCTCCCAGGTCAGGGATGCAAATGAACAGCAGGATAATGTGCTCCCTAAAACAAGAGACCGATGGACTGCTCCCATCTACTGGTAAACAATTTGGTTGTTTTTTAAAAATTCACTGCACATTCACTATTTTGACATTAATAGTGAAAATCAATATCTTAAGGACCTGTTTGTTCAAATCACCTATATCCCACCACTGTAGCCTATTATGTTTTCATTTTTCTAGATGTTCCCAGTCCATATGCAGATGTACTATTACATCGTTGATTCAAAGCATATTGTTTTGTGTTCTGGCTTTTTTCTCTTTTAGACAGAATCTCACCCTGTTGCCCAGGCTCCTATGCCTCCTGGGTTCAAGCGATTCTCCTGCCTCAGCCTCCCAAGTAGCTGGGATTATAGGTGCCCACCACCATGCCTGGCTAATAGCATATGCATCTCCATGTTGCTACACTTTATTGTTTTAAAGGCTACCAACAGCTTTCTGATAAGGCAAAAAAATGGGAATACCAAAATGTCGACCTTACTTCCTGAGGTATCCTCCCATGACCCCTCTCCACCATCATGAAGTCTTCTCATGGGGCTCTTCCTTCTTTCACTTATTAAAAACCTTGGGCAGGTGAAATGTATAAAATTCAAAACAATGCCCATGCGTGGTTCCAAAGCACTTGAGCTTTAGGATAGATCAAAATCACTGGGAGGGGTGTTAAAAAGTATAGACTCTGAAATCGGATTCTGCCACTTACTAGACTTATGACTTTGGACAAGTTATTATCCTCTCTGTGCCTCACTTTCTATTCTGTAAAATCAGGTAATAGTATTCCCCTCGAACAGCTGTTATGGGGATTAAATGAAAGAACACACACAGAATATTAAATAAAATTTTGTTGAAAACTTTGTTATTTTTCTCATTATTATTATTATTGCTTTGTGTAACAGCAATCTTTTAGGCACTGTGGAGGCCATGTTTTTGCTTCTTCTGCTAACTTTGAGCTGGATGAGAGAAGAGATTGTTTCATTCATTTCTAAAATCCCAGCACAAACCTTTGGGCCTAATGCATAATAGGGGTTCTGTAAATGTTTACTCAAAATTGACTGAAAATTAAACAGACACAGAGAGAGAGAAAATACACATGCACATGATTCAAAGTTTAATTCAGTAAAATGAAAGCTTTGATTTTCTTACGCTTTTATTTTTAAAATTATTTTATCTTTCTTTTCTAAAAAAAAAAAAAAATCCCTACTTCTCATATCTACCTCGCAGACATGTCAAATATTAGACATTAATAATTAATATTTAATATTAATTAATAATTAATATTAGAAACTAAATGGGTTTAGTTATCCTAATCCAGGTTAGAATAATGACATTTATCCTAATCTGGAGTTCCAGCTCCTCTTCTTTCCTCCTCCCACATATTGACACAACCCCAAAAGGAAATCTGAGAAAGCTCCTGTGCAAGACAGGTGTGAATTTGCCCAAGAAACTTAAATATAACGTGTCCCCAGTGAGCTCCTCTGTGATGGAGAGACTGGAGGTTTAAAAGCAACAAAAGGCACAGACAATCTCCCTGAAGGCAACTAAAGGCAACAGGTTCTTCCAGCCACATAGATGTGAATTTGTTAGGGGAAAACACCATAGTAATTATGGAGTCATTAGATAAATAATAATAAAGTAGAGGAAAATTAAATATAAAATGCTGGACAGTAAAAGAATAACATGAGGTGGTTTTAATTGGATGAATTTGGGGAAGGAGTCTAAGTTCTACATAGATTTTATATTCTAAGCTTCCTAGTTTGGGGATCTTTTTGTTTTGGGCTTTTTTTTTTGTTCTGACTGGCAATTATATTTTTTTCAATGATCTTTGTTACACCTAATTAAAAACTACAAAAAAATTAATTTATTGAATAAAAATAGCAAAATAAAACAGAAAAAGATACTTAATTCTAAAGACTTTTCTGGGGTAGAGGGCCTTTGACCCTTATACTTCTGCGTTTTTTCACTTTGAAATTTTATATCCAGGTACACACGAAACGTGACAATTTTAAAAACAAACAAAATGCATTCTTTCTTTCTCAACCAAGTGAGTTCAAATGTGTAAATGGTGCTTTTACCAAACATAACATCAGTAACTATTTTTGTTAATGTCGTCCTTCTCTTTTCTACCTGTCTTCAAAAAAACAGATTTCTTTTCCCGCTGCGATCTAAAATTGTAACTGAATTTCATTTCCTGGAAGAAGGTTCAGCACATGAAGTTTTGCACCACTTGTTAGGTATTTGGATTTGGTCCTCCACTCAATATTTGCTCAATAGAATTTGTTACATTTGAGTGTTCAGTGAAAGAGGGAAAAATGTTCCTCTTGAGTCCCTACTACGGTGTTTGGAGGTCCAAAGCTCTCTTGGCAAAGCAAAGTTCTAACTCCAGGCTGCGCGTGTGCAACCCAAGAGCAGCCTGGGCCTTCTCCCACAGGGCCCACGCCTCCGGAATGTTCTTCCCCTCCTGATCGGACACAGGCTAAAATCTGTGATGCTGTCTGCTCAGTCAGGCATTTTCCTGAGGCCTGTGGGTGGACTGGGATCAGAGATTAAAGTGGTGGCAAGTCTTTATTTATGATGACGATTTATGATGACTGCAGAGCAGTCTATCCAAGCCATCCATTTATAGGAACGGGAGATGATCTTGTAACAGCAGAGAAAATCATTAGCATCTGATTTACCCTCTTGACTACCTATCTACGGTGGGGGTGCTCATTTTGACCCAATCAGGACACAGAAATGGTTTCCTGGCCTAAGGGATGAAATGTGAGGTGGTGCACCTCCCAGGCCAGCCTGGATGCACAGAGACAGCATGGTCCAGTGACCTAAGCAATGAGCTGGAAATTCCAGACTAATTATGCCCTTTCCATCATCAGACTTGCTGTGTGATGCCAGGGGAAGCACCTACCTTCTCTGGACCTCTGCCTTGGCTTGTTTGCTACATGCTGAAAGTAGTTGCTGCAAGATCGCAGGTAACTAACAACCTTCTTGAACCTCGGCTTCCTCATCTATAAAACAAGACTAACTTTAACGAGTGTCTTCATTGCCTCCAAGAGTCACTGTGAGGCTAAAATGCACATGAAAACTCCAGTAATTTGTAGAGTGCTGAACAAATTGGTTCTTCCTCGTGTTATTGTTGGTACTAGAGTAAAGCTGGGACTCAACTCTAGGTCTGCTGACCCCGGTTCCGGAATCCAAGAAAAGCCAAGTGGGCTAAAAGGCTAATCCTCCTTTTTTTTCATGAAGAGCCAACAAATCTTGGACCCAATGGACTGTGGTTTCATGACACAGACGTTTCTGCAAGGGTTCAAGCATGTCCAAGTGTTGGCTAAATCCAGAAAAATCGCTAAGCCAGCACCCTTTAGGGGCATTTTGTCAGGTTCTTAGGAAACCAAGAAAATGTGGTGCAATATTTTTATTTGCAGCAAATGTCAAAGTTAGCTACACTTCTCTTTTAAGTTCTCAAATGTATAGAAAGTTTCTGCTTGAGGATTAGACACAGAATGGCAAGCTGGCTTCCCTCCACCCTGAATCCCACTTGGCCCTCCCTCATTATATCCCTAGTTAATTCTTCGGTAATTTGGAAGCTATGGTCTTTGCAAATGTCACAGTTTCACCACAGTGTATTTACTTCTGGGTGGATTAGCATGAATGTGTCAATTGTATTGGATTGCCAATTTTGTGGGAGTGATTTGAAAGCCTGCAGAATAAACTGTTATTTAACTTGGGGAAATGGGAAGAAAAAAATGGCAACATTTTATGTGTTTCTCCCTTTGGTTCATATTTGCATGAAATCCTCATAACCCAAGGCAGCTGGAATCCCAAGTATAATGATAACATTGGTGGGGAGAGGTTTGGACCTGGATGGAAGGTGAGGCTTGTGTAGGAGGCAATTTTTCCATGTAGATGTAAAGCATAATAAATATTTATTAGTAGAAATTACATACAAAGATTAAGGGGAAAATAGGCTTGTTTTTGAAGGAACTGTTCACAGTGTAAGCCAAAGGTATTCAGCTAACTTGGTTTCCATGTGAAGGCAGTTCCTATTGTATTCCCTTGCGAACATTCATGATTCTGTAGAACATTGGCTTGTCATTTATTTTCCAAAAGAACTTCTTGTTTTCGGGAATAATGCAATTATATTGTTTATACAAATCAGCCAACTCCAAACTGACACAATAAATTGCTCTTTTTTTTTTTTCCCGAAATCATCAGAATCAGGGGCAGAACAATTAATGAGGCCAATATGAAGAGTGCTGAGCTTTCTCACACAGGCCCTACTGATGATGAATGAACATCCTAGTCACTTACATCATTGGATTAACAAGCCTAGGGAGTTGCTACTTTCTCCTCCTTGGCTCTTGTGTCTCTTTTCCATCTTGTTCTTCTGCCCTCTTTTGTCTTCCGAACATAAAGCTAATGATCTCCATTATGATCGTGAGGGCATTTTACATGAAAGCCTCCTGCAATGTGCACTGCAGAGACACAAAAACACCAAAATGGCGGCCACTGTTACCAAACTGCACATCAGAGGAATTTTGGCCACAGGCTATTAGTGGAGGCTGAATTCCAAACAGTCACCCCAAAGAGCAAGATATCACTGCTGGCTAAGGCAAGGAGTTCACAGGTCTCAATTAAGCAGAATCTAAATTACAAGAATGTCCAATTATTGTTATTTGCCTCCTTTTTTTTTTTTTTGACAGAGTATTGTTTCGTTGCCAGGCGCCAGGCTGGAGTGCAGTGGCGCAATCTCGACTCACTGCAACCTCCGCCTCCCGGGTTCAAGCAATTCTCCTGCCTCAGCCTCCCGAGTAGCTGGGACTACAGGCACGCGCCACCACGCCCAGCTAATTTTTGTATTTTTAGTAGAGACAGGGTTTCACCAAGTTGGCCAGGATGGTCTCGATCTCTTGACCTGGTGATCTGCCTGCCTCGGCCTCCCAAAGTGCTGGGATTACAGGCATGAGCTATCGCACCCGGCTGTCTCCTTTTTTTTTTAAAGCAAGAAAATGGAAAACTACCATAAAACTGTGCCAGAGTAGAAGAAGTACTGGGTTAGGAAACCGGAAACGTGGTTTGTAGTCCTCAAGACTGCTTCTAGGAAGTTCAGAGAGAATGTGAGCACATCACTTATCTCTCGGCTCCTCAGTTTTCAAATCTGAAAATGAGCTAATTTGACTAGAATCATATATTTTTTCAGCTTTTAACATCTATGTCCTGTTTCCACAATGCCTTTTTTTAATTAACTATTTTTCTTACTACATAAGCAATATATCTTCATTATTTAGTTATAACAAATACGCAATAAAGACCAAAATTAAAATCACCTGCTGTTTTACTACTCTGAGACAACTGGGCTTACAAATAAATATATATTTATTTGTAAATATATCAAAATAAGGCTATTGCAAATATTCTGAAGTAAATTAAACATTGATTTATTTTTTTCCAAAAGGTAACACTAAATTTCTTGCTTATTGCCAGAGCACATGGGGCCAATTCTCTTTCATTGTCTTCAGCTATTGTGGCAAGCCTGCATAAGAATTAATAATGTGATGCTACTGTCCCTGGCCATCAAAAAGAAAGAAGCACTCAAAGGCGCCATAAAGATCCCTTGGAACTGCCTTCTAAATATTTTACAAATGAGAAACTTGAGGCCAAGGGTCAAGTGACAGGCCAAACATCGTCAAGTCACTGGATGGCAGGACCAGAACAAAGATCACCCACTCCTGTTTTAAAACTGTTTGGTACTCCTTCATTGTTTCTAGAGATATTTTTTTACCTTAAACAAACAGTGTTGAATTTTTTTTTCCTTCTGATTGAACTTCGGTTAACAGGGAAATTTGATTTAACCAACTTTTCTGGTTAATGGAGGTCTCACCCTACCACACTCCAACCTCACACCCTGTCACTAGCAGGCTCCAGGAAGTTGCCTTGAATGGCAGGGATGAGTCATGGGCCATAAATGGTACTTAGCAGAAAAGTAAGAAAAAGCATTATTGCCTCATTGACACTTCACTATGATATTAGCCACGCAATAGAATCTTATTTTTTTTTTTTTTTTTGAGACAGAGTCCCGCTCTGTCGCCCAGGCTAGAGTGCAATGGCACAATCTCTGCTCACTGCAACCTTTGCCTCCCTGGTTCAAGAAATTCTCCTGCTTCAGCCGCCTGAATAACTTGGATTACAGGCACGCACCATCACACCCAGCTAGTGTTTGTATTTTAAGTAGAGATGGGGCTTTGCCATCTTGGCCTGGCTGGAACTCCTGGTCTCAATGCCTCAGCCTCCCAAAGTGCTGGGATTATAGGCGTGAGCCACCGCACCTGGCCTCAAGTGTTAGAATCTAATTTTCCCTTAATTTATTGGGTTTCTTGACATAGTGCACCAAATGAAGGGTCACAGTTTGCAACAGATACTCCCAATAGATTATCCCTAAAGGTATGTGTAGATAGATTTTCCAATGCATACCTTTGAAAAAGGGATGCCAGGAAACAATGTCAGCTACTTAATAAATATTTGTTGACTGATTGAGCTTTCGCCAATCAAAGACACTGCTTTTCTTGGTGTTCTTGTTTACCATGAGATGGGGAAACAGCACCAGCCCACGCCTATCTCACGGAGAGGCCAAGAGAGTGAAAAAAACAATGGAGATCAGATCCTTTGAAGAAAAGCACTAGGTGTATTCGGAGCTCATTCATATTTATCATCCAGCCTCAGCACCTGGTCCCTAAGTAAGTCCTTCTTGGCCATTGAGAACTATCAGGCTTAGTCTAAAAATGGCCTCATTCCCCAGATCACTCCATCTAACATTTAAAATGCGTCACCACAATTCCTCACCCACTTTGCTTTCCTGAGGCCAAATCTGGTCCTGGTCAAGGTTACTTCAAGGGCATCTAGTCTAGTTGTCTGTTGTTTTCTTTTCCTGTTTTCCTTGTTTCAACTCATCTGAAGGATACAGCACAATCTCAAACACAAGGTGAAACATGCTTTCTTGTCTTGAATACAACCTTCTGGATAGCTCTGTTAAACCCATCTCAGTCCTAGTGAGTCTCGCTGATTCCAGTTCAGGAGAAGAAAAGGTGAGCCAGAGACTAGAGATGGTCTGTCCAGGGTTTCATCACTGGCTGGAGGAGGAGAAGCAAAAATCTCTTTCAAATTTTAACTTTTTATGATCCTTTTTTTTTCACTAGGCTCCAATGCAGTCAATCCTGACATTGTTTCATTTTATTTCAGGGTATATCTTAGCATCTCCCTAAAGAATCAAGTAGATCACTTTGCAAATTGTTGGTGCATAGTAAATACATGAATGAATAAATGACTCCCAAACTTGTTTTTCTCTTGCTACTCTTTACTCAGTTTTTACCGCTTATCTGGACCCAAGTCTATTTCAGTGGTTCTCAAAGTAGAACATGCATCAGATTCACTTGGAAAGTTTGTGAGACAGATTGCTGGGCCCCACTCTCAGAGTATCTTAGTTACCAGGTCTGAGGTGGCCAATAATTTGCACTTCTTTTATTTATTTATTTATTTATTTTATTGCATTTTAGGTTTTGGGGTACATGTGAAGAACATGCAAGATTGTTGCATAGGAATAATTTGCATTTCTAACAAGTTCCCAGGAGATACGGATGATTCAGGTCCAGAAACTACACTTTGAGAACCAATGGTCTATCTTATCCGAAGACTGCATGGGATCTCAGCTTTTTTAAAAGGCTCATTTTCAGTCAATTAAAGCTTCTGTGTTCACTCACCACTTTTCTCAGGCATATTCGCAATCAGTGGACTGAGTCGCTTTCCAATTTTCTTAAGCAACATTATCCATGTAATCTGCAACACTTGTATATATCTTTATTTACGTCTATTGTTATATTAATCTTTCTATTAAGGATTGTCTTGGATGGGCACGGTGGCTCAAGCCTGTAATCCCAGCACTTTGGGAGGCCGAGGCGGGCTAATCACAAGGTCAAGAGATCGAGACCATCCTGGCCAACATGGTGAAACCCCGTCTCTAATAAAAAGTACAAAAAAAATTAGCTGGGCGTGGTGGCAAGTGCCTGTAGTCCCAGCTACTCGGGAAGCTGAGACAGGAGAATTGCTTGAATCCGGGGGGCGGAGGTTGCAGTGAGCCGAGATCACGCCACTGCACTCTAGCAAGGCGCCTGGCAACAAGGCAAGACTCTGTCTCAAAAAAACAAAAAAAGAGGATTGTCTTATCTAGAATATTTTTCCTTATTTATACTATTATTCTCTGGCTATACATACAAACAATGCTTATTAGCATAGGTCCATGTCTTAGTTCTCCCTAAAAGAAATCAGCATGTGCACTGTGTTTTGTTAACCACTATTGTTCAATAATATTTGTTATAAAGAATTATAAACATTTAGAATTGCAATAGACCACAAATATAAGTATAATCACCAACACATTTTATCAATAGAGAAACTGACACACATAAAGCTGTGACTTTTGCAAGATTTCACAGGTCAATGGTAGCACAACCGAGATTAGAACCCAGCTCCCCTCTTTTCATATTTTTTAAGCCTGCCATAATGCCTCTTGGGCATTATGAGGCTATAACTGTGTGTGGTGCTATTGAAATGTGTAATTTACTATTTTTTTTCAAGCCTACCTCTATCCGTAGAAGTTGTCCTACAGTAAGCAACAATTCCTCTGATAATTAATTATACAAAGATCTAGCTTTTAAAAAGAAAATGTATTTGCAATAGATGCTTTCTATTACCATAAAGAGCCCCATGTTCTCAGGCACAGTGCTAAGAACTATATGTGAATATTCTCATTTAATCCTTGAGTGAACCCCGGAGGTAGCTATGGTCCCCAGTTTTCAGATATAAAAACTGAGACACAGGAAGTTGTTTGCTCACACTACTAGGATTAGAACTTCTGACTATCATTTCTTTTCTGAATCCCCACTAGACAGTGAGCTTCATGAGGGCAAGGATTGCATGCACCTTAATTACTATCTCCCACTATGAATAGCTCATGGAAGGAGCTCAATAAATATATGTTGAATTAATGAATGAGTGAAAATCCCTTTCAATATTCTTGGTCTTACGAACTGCTTCTACATGCCTTATTTCTACCATGGAGCATCCTTTAATAATAAAAACTGGCAATTGTCCTGGCATCATGAGGAAACATGTTTTCTTATGCAGCAAAATCTATAGTTTATTGTTTTTGCCCTGACATTTGTATACCACCAAATGTTTCCAACTCTTTTAGCATGATTGGTCCCCTATAGAAGGCTTTGCTTGCAAAGTGCTTTGTAGTTATTCACAATGCATTGTCCTAGTGGTAAATGTGACTCATCACCTCATCATTCCCACTCATCAGAGGGGAAACACACAACTAAGTCACGTCCGAGGTCAAAGTCAAGTGAATGGAGGAGTGAGGCATGAAACCAGTGACCCTCAGCCCAAATCTAGTCAGTTATGCCTCCAGCTCCTGGTCTCTTCCAAGATTTCTACACAGTTCCAAGCTCTCCTGCCTTTGCCAGATGTTTATCACGTCTTTCAAGTGGAAGCAAGTTCTTTCAATTAAGCTCACCAGGGGAAACCCACTCTACTTCTCTGAAAGAAGAACGGCTGAACCAGTTCACCTAAAATAAGAACTGACGTGATTCTTTGTCTGAATTCTGAAGCTGTTCTGACAGCATTTTCTAGTTGGCTAAGATCCCACCAGTAATGAACAGGAATATAAAAACAAAGGCTGTTCTCATGTTGTTTCCCAACCAAAGAGGGCTGTCTAAGCACTGGGTGAGTACTGAAATATCGGGATGTTTATCTGAGTCTTGAGCCTGGCTTTTCCCTACCTAAATACTCCATCAAGTTCCCACCAGAAGGCACACAAAAAGACTATGTTTCCATGTTTCTACGAGAGTCCCAGACCAGAAGCCATTTTCTACAGTCATTTAACAATTCTCCCCCGATATCTCCAGATTTTTTTTCTGTTGAGGAAATAAATGAGCAGCTGAAAATAAAATTGATTTTTTAAGTTGCACTTGGGATATAATTGAAGTGCTATGACTTGTCTTTATTCCCAATTTCATAATCCAATTTTCAAGTCTATACCAGCATTTTAATGGTGCCACATTTGTGTGGTTTCTTTGAAATTTTCATAATCTCATTAATTAAGGAATTGAAGAACATAAAAGGTGAGAGTGAAAAGGCCATGCAAGAACAAAAGCATAGTTCAAGACCTGAATACTAATTAGATTTACCATCAAGGTATTCTTTCCAGAGTGAAAAATCACTCCAAAACAGCTACGTGGATCTCATCTGAGAAGCAACTAATAAAAGTCATTGCAACAGTCTTTCCAGGTTTTCCAGAATTTGAGACAGCAAACCTCAAACCCCAAGGTATTTCTCTGGAGAGGTCTTCAGGTTAAACTGGGAACCACAAATTATTAGAGCAAGCTAACTGGTAGACAGTAGCTGCTCTGGCAAATTCACTGCAAGGGCATTCCTTGGCACACTTGATGTGTTGGTTCCCGCAACAGAGAGGCCGGAGGAAGAAACTCCACTCCCACATCGGTGTCTCACCTGCACTTTCTTCCCCAGCCCCTGCTTACAAAACAGAGAAGAATCTCAAAGTTCTAGCCCTGATCGCTTCAGATTGGTTTAGGAGCTACAATCAAATTAAACATATAATGGGATAGGAAGAGGATTTAGGCTAATATTTTATATTTTATCCTTCCCTAGTTTAGCTAGATTTTTTTTTCTTTGTTGCTTAAATCAGGGACAGAGCTTGAGCTAGGACGGAGCTTGAAAACACAGATATTTACAGGAGATAAGCATATAACATCAACACATATAGCAGGCTGGGTGTGAGAAGCACACATCCCACTCAGTCTAGCTTTATTTTCCCACTTTTAATGAAGACATGAATGTAAGAAATAGATTGTTTTTACCTTAACTCTACTACACAAAAATAACATTCCAAATTCAGTGGTGAATGGCAAATGGCACTAGGCCTTAATGTGGGCAGTAGGAAGTGGCAGGGACTGTGGGAAACAGGAGAGCAATAAGCCCATCTAAAGGTCGTAGCCACTGCACACCTCCAGCAGATTGCTGACATGCTGGAATTCAGGACCCAGGGTCCTGTTTGATGTTTCAAGAGAAGCCAGAAATTTGTGTATGTCCATGTTGGCAATTTATTTTTGGTTTTGTTGCTGTTGTTGTTTGCTGTTTTAAGCAACATAGTTCCAATGAACACAATGGAGATCAAAACAAACAAACAAACAAAAATGAAACATAAAACTTGTGTGCAACCTCTGCTTTCAGGTACTGAGAGAGTAGTATGGTTTCTTGGCTTTTATTTCCCATCTCTCTCTCCCACCCCCTAGCCCCCAGCCCTCAGCCTTTACCTGTCACCCTCTGCTCCCAGCCCTTCCTTTTGGCTAAATCTAAATTCAGCACACAACTTTAGACTCAGTAAAACTAGAATTTGTTTTCTTACAGCACATTCTACTAAAATAAAATAAAGTATGTCCTGGTAGGGAGTCTAGCCCACGTTGAGTTGAATCCCAGACCTACAAAGACAAATCAACCAGACAATGAAACAATATTTCAAAGCAGTAATACTGAAACATCAACTCCAAGGATCATCCAACATTAGGCATAGAAATCTCCTTCACCATGAAGGCTGCTTCAGTCCACTCCTTTTCCATCTGAAGGAATTGAGGCCCAAAGAGATTCAATGTTTGGGGTGATTAGAAAACTAGCCACCTAATCAGGAAACTGGATCTAAGATCCAAGTCTTTAGTTTTCATATTCAATATGGTTTTTATTATTAGCTATTCTGACAACACTATCATTTGATTGGAGAATATATTCACCAAGCTGAAATGTGTAAAAAGAAGCCTATCCCTTGTCAGTCATACTCACATATTTTGGAATCTATTCTTGGATGGCATATCACAATAGCAACTTAGCTCCAGAGACAACAAACTACTACATTATTATCATTATTATTATTATTATTATATTCATGTTCACTAAGCATTGAATCCCAGCTTCCTATCTAACCACATTGCTTCTTGCTCTGTGATTGGCAGGGTCTACTGTGCTACACAGAGGAGTGGTATACAAATCAGCATAAGCACATCATGACTCACCACTGAATACATTTTTCCCCTGAAATTACTCAATCAGAAGATGATAGTATCTCATCCAAAAATACACAATTATATAATTGTGAATGGAAAGGCAGACTGTAAGCAGAAGGCTGGAGTAGTCTCTTGTAGTTACCATTTCTAGCTCTCAAAATCTGGGGTAGATTTGCTCCGAAGTGTCTGAGCCTGTGACCAAGGGGTTCTACCCCCCAAATCCTATAGAGTGAGAGCATGCTGGTGTAGAAAGAGCAGTGGGCCCTGAGCCAGGAAAGAGCAGTGGCAATGAATTTGCCTACTCTGGGATTCAGTTTTCTCCTCTGTGAAGTGAAGGGATTACATGAGGTGACTACGAGAGTCTCCTTCAAGTTTCAGCATCCTCCGCTTCTCTTACCACAGCTAGTGGTAACTGACTTGAGGCTTTCTGATGAAAACACACGCACACACCACCACATTCATACTGACATCTTTAAGGATTGACACATTGTATAGGGTGCATTGCTTAAGTGGTCAAGAATATATTTTTTCTTGGGCACAGTGGTTCATGTCTGTAATCCCAGCACTTTGGGAGGCCAAGGTGGGCAGATCACTTGAGTCCAGGAGTTCGAGACCAGCCCGGGCAATATGGCAAAACTCTGTCTCTACTAAAAATACAAAAAATTAACCAGGCATGATGATGCATGCCTGTAATCCCAGCTACCTGGGAGGCAGACGTGGCAGAATCACCTGATCCTAGGAGATTGAGGCTGCAGTGAGCTGTGATCTCACCACTGCACTCCAACCAGGGCAACAGAGTGAGACCCTGTCTCAAAAAAAAAAAAGATAAAAAAATTAATATATTGCCAGTAGCAGTGGCTCACGCCTGTAATCCCAGCACTTTGGGAGGCCGAGGAGGGCAGATCACAAGGTCAAAAGATCAAGACCATCCTGGCCAACATGGTAAAACCCCGTCTCTACTAAAAATACAAAAATTAGCTGGGCGTGGTGGTATTTGCCTGTGGTCCCAGCTACTCGGGAGGCTGAGGTGGAAGAATCACTTGAACCCAGGAGGCGGAGGTTGCAGTGAGCCGAGATTGCGCCACTGCACTCCAGCCTGGCAACAGAGCAAGACTCTGTCTCAAAAAGAAAGAAAAAAAAAGTAACAAAAGAAAGAAACAAGAAAAAAATTAATATATTTTGTTTTACATAAAATAACTATTTCTGTGTTGTTGTTGCTGGTGTTATTGTTGCTGCTGCTGTTGTACACTTAGATACATTTTGATATTGTCTTTATATTTCCAGATATTTGTTTATAAAGTTTTTGGAGTTATCTGCCTTTATATTTTGACAACTTGTGACAAACACACCCACAAATCTCAGATTTTCTCTTTAACCTTAATCTTGTAGGAGGCAGAGAAGCAAAAGAGAAGGAAACACGTGCAATTTCTTGGCTTTTGTCTCAACAAGAAAACCTTTTTCTTTTTTTTTTTTTTAACAGCTTAGACTTTTTTTTCAAAACAAACATCACAGGAAAGGGAGGAAATCATAAGCAGAGATACTAAAAGGTCTAAACACTGCATTTCCACATCTTGTGATGCTTCTTTAACAATGAGTTGAAGATTGATGCCTTTTGGGATAATGAAGCATGGAACTACTTTTAAGACATACAGTTCCTTTTCAGTTCCTTCTCTGCATGGGCCAGGATATTGGAAAAAATCAGCAGATTTCCACGTGTTAATGTTCAACCAGGTACAGTAATGGATATAAAGCACAGAGGGCAAGACAGATCCGTTTGACACGTCCACCACTCCAGCCTATTGAAGAAGGCATGTACTTGCCTTGTACATTGCCTTGTCTAATTAGCTGCTGAGCTGTTCCCTGGCTCCCTGCTCCTGACTGAGACGTAGCAGGAAAACTGTCACCAGGCATGATGAAGTGGTGCTTGATTGTGCTACAAGATGTCCTGTGGATGCAGTCCAGACTGTTTCGACTAATCATCAACTTTGCAGATTCCAACACCAGGGCTTGTCTGCCAGGGCAAGACTTTGCAAAAGTCAGAGTAAATGATCTGCGGCTGCAGAAAGAATATAAGGAATTGCTTTGTTTGTATATTTTTTAAAGGACTGACTTCAATAGGCAGCACCATGAGTGTGCCTGAGAAAAGGGGACCATTTCAAGTCACATGTCCTCACAGCACCATCCTAGGAAGGAGAAGCACTGGCATTTACTATTTGCACACGAGCAGACCTGTCACCACGTTAAGTACTGGTTAAATTTTCAGCCATAACTATGTAACTATTCAGTTAACTCCTCCCTTCCATCCCAGTCTTATTACTTACTCTGTGCCTTTGGACAAGTTACTGTCTTCTCTGAGTCTTGGTGTCCTCATTTGTAAATTATTTTATATGGTTGCTGTAAGTGACTTTTATTTTATTTTATTTGTTTTTTTTAATAGAGACAGGGTTTCACAATGTTGCCCAGGTTGGTCTCAAACTCCTGAGCTCAAACAATCTGCCTATCTTGGCCTCCCAAAGGGCTGGGATTACAGGTGTGAGCCACCGCACCTGGCTGTGAGTGACTTTCAAAGGGCTTCAAACATAGTAAGTGCTTATTCGTGTTACCTACAGGTATCATTACTATTACGGTGCTTGAATCCATCATTCTAAAAGTGAATGTGATTAAAAAAAAAAAAAAAAAAAGAACACCAGTTGATAAGCATCATCTGCACAGTGTAGATTCAAAAGTTAACTACAGGTTACAAATGATAGTTGAGAGAATATCTAGAATCATCTTCAGAGGGTTGTAATAACAAGGAAGTCTTCCGACACAGCTTTGTGAGGTGAAACAAGAGCAGGCTGTTCCTCTCCCTCTTGGTTAGCACTACCATAACTTGGTGACAAAGGCCGTTCCAACTAGTATTTTTAAAGACAAACGCATATGCCCACCGCTGGAAAAAAAAAAAAAAATAGACCCGAGTCTATCTATACTTTAAATTTTGGCTGCCTTTCACTAGCATATGATTATTACTAATCCCAGAAGAATTACCCTGAGTCAAAACACAGCATTTAGTTCTGAAAACAGAAATAGAGAATGTAAGATCTGGACAGAAACAAAAGCAAATGTAGTCTGCCCCATCCCGGCTCCCATTTTCAAGTGGAGACCCTGAAGCCCAGAGAGGTGACCTGCTCCTCTGCGTCAGAACTGAATCCGGAACCAAATCTCCCACCTGCACTGCCTCCCAATCAGGGGCTCACATCCTCTCTAACCACAGGATGAGTTTCATCTTTGCAGTGGGTCAGTGATCGACCCAAGTCAACCACTTAACTAGCTAGGGCAAAAACTGAGATCTTCTTCTAGTTTACCTAGAGGGGACTTCCTAAAATAAAGAATGAGGATGACATGAAAGAGCAAATCTTACTTCATAGAACCATTTAATGGCTAAAAATAGACGTGATCAGTTTTCAAAAAGGGGAGCTATATATATGTACTTGAATGATTTAATAGTTAAAAATAGACATACCCAGTTTTCAAAGAGGAGAGTTATATATATGTACTTGAAAAGATATTCAAAACATATTTTTAAGTGAAAAGAAGTGCAGAACAGTCTATAGAATATCCATAAAACAGGCCAGGGTGAGGTGGCTCATGCCTGTAATCCCAGTACTTTTGGAGACTGAGGCAGATGGATCATTTGAGGTCAGGAGTTTGAGACCAGCCTGCCAACATGGTGAAACCCCATCTCTACTAAAAACACAAAAATCAGCTGGCTGTGATGGCTCACGCCTGTAGTCCCAGCTACTTGGGAGGCTGATGCAGGATAATTGCTTGAACCCAGGAGGCAGAGGTCACAGTGAGCCCAGACTGTGCCATTGCACTCCAGTCTGGGTGACAGGGTGATACTCCATCTCAAAAAAAAAAAAAAAAAAATCCATAGACCGGCATGTGTTTGTGTGTGAGAGAGAGAAAGAGAAAGAGAGAGAGTCTGAGTGTGTGTACGTGTATATAAGTACATGAAAAAAAAACCCAGAAGATTTGCATCAAATTGTTAGCAACCCTCTTAGGAAAGGAATGGGATCAAGAAAACAAGAATAAGTAGAAGGCAAAAGGACATTTTCTTTTTTTTCTATTTACTTCAGTTGGTTTTAATTTTTTTACAGCAAGAACTTTTTTTTACAGTGAATGTTACTTGTGCAATTAATTATAAGCTTATTTAATATATTTCAATATATTTTCCATGATCAACTATTACCTAAAGCATCCCCAAAACTTTTGCAAAACCTATCATAATAAAGGGAAACATTTGGCACGTGAAGTTAACTTGCTTCTGTTCTCAAACTAAGACACAGTGAAGCTGTATCTCTACTGTAGCCCAATAATAACACACAAATCTTGACTTGGTTAGTAGTAGTGTCGGTAATACAAATATGATCTTAGAATATTAATTAAGCTTCTAAAACATTTTAGAAATGGTATATAAAAATCTAAATACATCAGTATTCTAAGGTTTTTAATGAAGTATGCATATAAATATACACAAAATTTCCCATCTATGCAGATAAGTTGTATTTTTAAAATTAATCTACATGAAATATATTTTAATTCATAGTGACTTTATTTCCCAAACCTCCTGGTGATTTTATGCTGGTAATCCAGCAGTAAAATAAAAATCAAGCTATATTAACCCCAACTAACAAAATTATCTTCTAATTATACTTTTGCTTTAGGAAGTGGTAAATTATTTCACATTCAGAATTTTTTTTTTTTTTTTTTTTTAGACGTTACCCACACTGGAGTGCAATGGCGCGATCTCGGCTCACCGCAACCTCCGCTTCCTGGGTTCAGGCAATTCTCCTGCCTCAGCCTCCCCAGCAGCTGGGATTACAGGCACGCGCCACCATGCCCAGCTAATTTTCTGTATTTTTAGTAGAGACGGGGTTTCACCATGTTGACCAGGATGGTCTCGATCTCTTGACCTCGTGATCCACCCGCCTCGGCCTCCCAAAGTGCTGAGATTACAGGCTTGAGCCACCGCGCCCGGCCCACATTCAGAAATTTTTATTGGATATCCTTGTATTTGAATGTCAATTGAAATTTTAACCTTCTTGAATTTTAGTTCAGTTTTTCTGTGAAGCAGCAATAAAAAGTCCCAGCTGTAGTGTTGCCTATGTAGGGAAATCATCAGAGAACACGACTGAACCTCAGCTTGCACTAATAATGACTAGGTAGTCATCATTTTTAAAAACAATGTCACAAAAGCTATTTCGATGCTGTCATGCTTAAGAATAATTAGTTTCCATCAAAGCAACAGATTATCTGTTCATGTTGTCCACTGGGTCATTACAATGAACAACCAATACAGATAAATGATATCTAATCTTTTCTGCTCTTCTATTGGGCTGATTGATGGTTAGAACATCTCCAATATTATAAGGCAGAAAAATTATGCTGACATTTAGAAGCAAAAGCACAGCAAGATAAAACTAAACTACAAAGCATGCCCAACACTATTGGTGGTGGCGGGGGGGAGAAATATCTAAAGACAAATAGAACTGAAAAACGAATGGCAATTAGGCCAAAGGAGAGTTATGGGAGGCAACGATTATACCTTGTGGGTGGCAGGCAGCTCAATTAATTATATAACAAGAAGGGGGACCCGGGCATTTCCGTAAGACACATTATTAAAAGGAATATTGACTTAAGCATCTTTTAAATTTTATGTCCTAAAAGAAGACAAAAGGGTTTCCCTAGTATTGATCTGCTCCTGAATCAGGTTGACTTTAAAGGATTACATAATGAGAAATGGTTGAGCAGCAAATGAGGCTAGGAAGAAACTGCAATTACTTACAACTCATCACATTTACCAGGTTCAATAGATTCTAACTTTTCCATGTTGCTTTGTGTTCATGCTGTATTTGTCAGCCAGAACTGGAAAAGAACCATTCAGCTTGCCCTAAATATGAAACAGCAATTTAGGACTGTACCTTTGGTTCAGTCTATTAGCATTGGTCATTTGTAGAAAAATTATGTAATGAGGATAGCTTAAGCTGAGAGTCAAGGCAAAAATCTGCCTTCAGGTTATTTTTATCACATATAAAAAAGAAAAATATACCAGCATAGTTGTTTTTGCTCGAGAGTGTCGATTCCAGCTGAAGATTTTTACTTTAAGCAGAAATAGAGGAAATTTTTAGCTCAGTGAATGCTAATGGGAATAGGCCCCTACTTAGAAAAGTCCACTCAGTGTCATTTATCCTACCTACGTCAGTGTGGCTCACATTTTTTTTACACCAAATGTTTTTTAGATTCCTCTGAGAATCAGCAGTTTTCCAGGAATACATTCTATATTCTTTCCATTAAAAACACTATGCTCCTTCTAAATGCAATGAGGCATCCTAGGTCGAATCTTGGAACAGAAAAAGAACATTTTTTGAAAAACTGAGGAAATCCAAATAAAGACTATAGTTTAACTAATAGTATTATATCAGCCAATGCTAAGATCTTAGTTTTGATAAATGGGCCACAGTTATTATGCAAGATGCAAACATTAGAGGAAACTGGGAGAAAGGTATGCGGGAACATTCTATACCATCTTTGCAACTCTTCTGCAAATCTAAAATTATTCAAAATAAGAAGTTTTAAAAAATATGCTCCCTGGGCACAATCCCTCTACCCCCATCACACTTAAGAATTAATGGTAAGCTGGCAAATGAGCGGGTGCTTGTTAGACTTACACACAATGGCATCATTGTGGTCCACTGGAAAGACTTCGATATCAAGATTGAAGAGTTGTAAAAAAAAAAAAAAAAATCTAAAGTTGTAAAAAAAAAATCTAGATTTTTCATCCTTAACACAGAGAGCAAGAATGAGAGCAAAAGAGAGAGGGGAAGAAAAAAGTGACAGGTGTGCTGTTTTCTTTAAGCCAGCGGTTCTCAACTGGGGACAATTTTGCATCCCCACCCCCCGCCCCAGGGAACATTTGGCAATGTCTGGAGACTTTCCGTTGTCACAGCTGGGAGGTGCTACAAGCTTCCAGTAAGTAGAGACCAGGGAGGGGGTTATGTATCCCCTGATGCCAGCAAAGCCCACTACAACAAAGAATGATCCAACCCAAAAAGTCAAAAGTGCCTACATTTAACAAACAAAACAATAACAACAACAAAACTTGCTTAAAGCAATTAAAATTCAAAAGCAAAATAGGCTGGGTGCAGTGGCTCATGCTTGTAATCCCAACACTTTGGGAAGCCGAGGTGGGTGGATCAGTTGAGGTCAGGAGTTCAAGACCAGCCTGGCCAACATGGCAAATCCCATCTCTGCCAAAAAATACAAAAATTAGCCAGATGTGATGGTCTGTACCTGTAGTAGCCTGAATATCCCAACTCACCTACTTGGAAGGCTGAGTTGGGAGAATCGATTGAACCAGGAAGTGAAGGTGAGCTGAGATCTGGCTACTGCACTGCAGAACAAGACTCTGTCTCAAAAAAATAAATAAATGAAAAGCAAAATAGATGAAAGAAAAAATCAGACCAAAGAAAAGCTGTGCCAAGTCCACCCTTTAAAAGGAATTCAATAAGGGTGAGAGAGAATCTACTAAGGAATGAATAACCCAAGCACAATTCACTGACAGCAACTGTTCCTGGAATCCCTACCCTTCTTTCAGCTTATCCAAATTGGCTCTCCTTACTGAGCAACTTAGCTCAAGTCAGACCTTTGGACTCTTTCACAGTCTCACTGCCTTAAAGTTCATTGATAATTTTTCCCATGGTTTTCCTATTTCCTAAATTCACAGAACTTCTTCTGAGGATTCTTTTTGATAATGCTTATAACTCATTTTACCCTTTACCTGATCCTTGATAAATGCTTTTTAAATGTAACATATGTACTAACTACCACATTTCACTGAATCTGAGACATCATCAGTTTAAAATGTACCATTATTTTATATATACCAATAAAAACGAAAAGATCCTGCCATTTAGGCTACCAAATAGTTAATTATAATCAATTATTAGATGCATCCCAATAATATAGGCCTAAAGTGTAAAAAAAATACTACCTTAAAGCAATGACATATAATTTTATCACTCCTTTAGCATTTACTATGTTATTTTCACAATTATTGCATGGAAATATATCTTATCTCCTTAAGCAGTTAAAAGCCTAAATACCTTATATTTCTCTGCTCATTCCCAGCACCAAGATCAACACTACAGCCTTAGAATCAGTGGTGGGAAAGTAGTAATGATAATAGCACTTTACATGCCATGTAGCATGGGTAGCATTATTATTCCCTTTAGGAGATGGGGAAAGCAAAGTGATAGACTATGCCCAAGGTTACCAAACAAGTTAGTGTGCAGCAGAACCTCAGTTCACGCAGCCAGTTCTTTTCATTGCAGAAGCCAAGTTCCCCACGTCTATGCTCCTCTACCCTCAAAATGTGGACAAAAAAGCTACAATGGGCAGGTTTAGGATAGGAGGCCCTGACCATATGGTGCTTTTTTGACATACACCGTGTGAGCTTTCATTTTACAGTAAATTTTTATATTAGTTTGTTCTCTAATTGCTAGGAAGAAATATGTAAGCCAGGCGCAGTGGCTCACACCTGTAATCCCAGCACTTTGGGAGGTCGAGGTGGGTAGATCACCTGAGGTCAGGAGTTCCAGACCAGCCTGGCCAAGATGCTGAAACCCCATCTCTACTGAAAATACAAAAATCAGCCTGATGTGGTGCAGCTGCCTGTAATCCCAGCTACTCGGGAGGCTGAGACAGGAGAATCACTTGAACTCAGGAGGCGGAGGTTGCAGTGAGCCGAGATCATGCATCTGCACTCCAGCCTGAGTGACAGAGCTAGGCTCAGTCTCAAAAAAAAAAAAAAAAAGAAAGAAAGAAAGAAAAGAAAAAGAAATACCTGAGACTATGTAGTCTATAAAGAAAAGGGGTTTCATTGGCTCACAATTCTGCAGGTTGTACAGGAAGTATGATGTTGGCATCTGCTCAGCTTCTGGGGAAGCTTCAGGAAACTTACAATCATGGTATAAGGCCAGAGGAGAGCAGACAGGGCTGGAGCAACAAGAGAAAGGAGGGGGAGGTGCCACACAGACTTTTAAATTACCAGATCTCCTGAGAACTCACTCACTACTGAAAACAGTAGCAAAGGATGTTGCTAAGATATTCATAAGAATCGTCATCCTAGTATATCTGCTTAAAATACCCAATCCTGCCAAAAGTTGGAAGAATCTAAGATCCAATCACCTCCCACCAGGTCCTACCTCCAACACTGGGGACTACAATTCAGATGAGATTTGGTGGGGACACAGATCCAAACCATATCAGCTTTACCTTCACAAACAGGGCCATTAGCAATAGCAACCGAAAACTAAACCAAAATTATTTGTTTACAACTTTAAGCCACTAGAGGGCAAGTATTAATAATCCTCCCCAACAAACCAAGGATATCTAACTAATATGCTCTGAATGTGATGATCCCTTCGTCACCCCAGAGCAAATACTTTCTTTTAAACATTGCCACAGTATGAAATCATTTAAAACCATTGACAAGATATCACATCAATATTAAGAAACATTTCAGTAAAAGAACAGTAAAATAAATTCCATCTTCCAATTCCCTTACCCCATATTCTAATGTCATAATTTTTCCCATAGGTTTATCCATTCTATACGATTGTGTACTGGGTTCAATTCATATTCTGCTCTTTCATACAATCTATCATAAGCTTCTTTACAACTTCCTGTGCCAACTGTCAAAGCCATCATATTACATGCTAGCATAATATTTTCTCCTACATTTGGTTATTAAAGCATTTCTATCATGTTAAATATTCGGATAGTTTCCACTTTGTTAGCTTACAAGTTGAGTTGAGTTTCCCCCTATTGTAAATAACACCATTATGACCAAGCAGTGAAGGGCAGACAGAAATTTTATTTCTATGGATTAATTTATTTAGTAACTATCCTTAGTTGTGGGATTATTGAGTCAAATCATATGAACATCTGTATGAGATAATTTCCTAATTGTTCAATAGTATAAAACAGAGATCCCCATGTTGAATTATTTTATTGTCCTGAAAAAATGGGGGGAGAAGGACCACAAAATTATAGAATAATAATAGTTGGCATTTACATCTCACCTTATACTTTTCTTTTTTTTGTTTTAACTTAACTGGATTTGGACCTGAAGAAAGACACACCTTATACTTTTCAAAGTGCCTTTGCAAATGGAAAAAAAATTCTACTTCGCCCAGCTGTAAACACCTGACTTTCTCAGGGACACAGTTACTGAAGGAGCTCATAAATAACTCAAGTATGTTTAAGAGAGAATATCACAAGATCAAGCAATGTTTGTTACATTAAGAGATGAAATAAAGTCTGTCAAGGAAAAATAAATAAGGTGCCTTTAGATTCCTTAAGTGAAATATTGATCAGATTGATCACAAGCATGCTAAAGGCATAATTACATCTGTCATGTAAACTCCACTTCGTTCATAAAGTATTGAACAGGAACAGTAATTGTTTTCCTGTTAATGAGGCTGTAGACTATGTTCTCACAGTGACTCACTTATTATTTAGTTTATTTTGAAATGGAGTGTGGCTCACCAGCGTTCAGCTAAATTGGATAGATTACTACCACCATCACCACCACCACCCCACCTCCAAAGTTGGGCTTCTGTCCAAAATATGCAATGAAGCTCTCACCAAAAACCAAAACCACACAATTCTTTGAGTCATAAGAAGGCCAAACTGTGCTCAAACCCACAAGTTACTATTTCCCTTGACTTAATTTTTGTAACATAACCCATAACTTAAAATCATCCAAATGGAAGCTTTTTGTTTTTAAGTAAGGTTAAAAATTAACAAATAAACTTGTGAATTATATGAAATAAGGCTTTCCTATATCTGTTTCTAAGAAAGCTCTACAAGATGACACTTTATAATGGTAGAAGAGTGACAGGATCCACATCATGGTTTTGGATTGACCCCTCCCCCACCAGATGATGGATGAGACTTCTCTGTTACTATGTATAAAACCTACCCCTACTCTGTATACCCAGTACAACTTTCCAAAAGGACCTTATTCGCATCATCTTTATATGTCCTAGTATATCTGCTTAAAATACCCAATCCTGCCAAAAGTTGGAAGAATCTAAGATGTCCTTCAGTAAGTGAATGGTTAACAAACTGTGGCACATCCAGACAGTGGGATGTGATTTAGGGCTGAAGAGAAATGAGCTATCAACCCATGAGAAAACATGAAATAACCTTAGATGCATATCACTAAGTAAAAGTTACCAATCTGAAAAGGCTAGATGCTGTATGGTCCCAACTATATGACATTCTGGAAAAGACAAACCTACAGAGACAGTCAAAAGACCAGTGGTTTCCAGGGTTTAGGAAGGAGGAAGGAATGAGTAGGCAGAACACAGAGGATTTTTAGCACAGTGAAACTACTCTGTATGATATTATAATGGGGGATACATGTCAGTATACATTTGTCCACACCCACAGAATGTACAACACCAGGAGTGAATCCTAATGTAAACTATGGACTCTTGGTGATAAAGATGTGTCATTGTAGATTCATCAGTTGTAACAATTGTACTTAATGGGGGAGCCTACACCTTGGTGGGGTCACAGGGTATATGGAAACTGTGTACCTTTTGCTCAATTTTTGCTGTAAACCTAAAATTGCTCTAAAAAGTAAAGTCTATGTTTTAAAAAAGCCTGATCCCCACCTTCTTCACCTAGCTAAAGATACCTGACCTTCAAAATGCAGCTCATGTGTCACCTCCTAACTAATATATTGTGTTTGTCCACTTTCTCATGTCTCCCTCACCTTGACCTTGAGCCAGATGAGGGCAAGGACCTTGTTTTATCTGTCTTTGGATCTCTGGATCTAAGCACAAGCACATAGCAGAGGTTCAGTAAATGTTAGGTGCATGATCATGTGAGAGGAGAAGTCTCTTCTAGTTTGGTGAAGAAAATATCTAGTTGGCCTTTGTAAGTAGCCACATACAGAGATGCATCAGAAAACTTCCCTAAACTAAAAAAAAAAAAAAAAAGAAGTCTGTGGGATCCTTTTATCAATAATCTAAGTGTTAAAATCCAAGCATCCTATATCCCAAAACAGTTTTCAAAACACAAAAACCAAAAACTCTATGAATCCTACTTTCACTTCAAGCCCCATAATGATTAAGAACAAGAAAAAAAAAAATTCAAAGCTCTTGTTTAAACCAGGTGAAAAGTGCATTCAAGAGCTCCCTCTGCCTTGCTTTCTGCCCACACAGTGCAGAAGTGTACAAAGTGCTGGATTGTGGAGAAAGCCTCACCGTGGTTCCAACCATGGAGAAAAAAGAAACTCCCTTGGCTCCAATTTACATAGTCTCAAAACAAAGCCTGACTTGACAGACATAAAGAGCATAAACATGGAGGAAAATAAGAACCTGAGAACCCCGTTGGCAAAGCGGATTCCGCCTAATGCAGGGTTTGAAGTGAGTAATTTGTAGCTAGGAGGTAGCGCTGTCATGCAAGGCATGAGCTATAGCTTTCCTCCCACCCCACCAGAAAATAGTTTTGAAAATACCTCCAATTTGGGGCAGTCTAGCATACACAAAAGCGAACAATCAGTTCCTGAGAAAGTGCTTTTTGGGCAAGCCTCCATGAGACACAGGTGAGAAGGCGAGGTTAACTGTAGGTAGACAGGCAATAGGGGGTTTATTTCATGTCACTGTCTGCCTGTATGCATTATCCTTTCTGCCTGAAACTTCTGATCACCCTAACCCCTTCAAGGACATCATTACTGAAAGGAGTTTGGGGAAGAATTAGCAGTCATCTTTTTACCCTCCAACAGTAACATCTTTCTCACACGTTGTTGCAAGGCTTCCAAGTAATTTAACTTGTATGCAGAGGCACATAAAAGGTACAAGTAGCAGATATAAAAGATCAAAAGCAGGGCTTGTCACTCCTGGGGTGGGGTGGGGTGGGGTGGGGGCATGTGGACCACTGGGCTCAGCCCTCAGTTTCAAAAAATGGCCTCTAATTTAGACTTCTGAAATCATCTCTGAATAAGGTTATACATACAATTTACAGGTATAAACCAAGAGATGGAAAGAAGTTCTTTTGCCAACTTTCAAATTATGTTCCACAACTGGACCATATCACAGGTATTGTTCCCTTTCTTTAAATTATAAAATTGTCTTAAGGCTGGCACAATATACTGCATTGCAATGTATTTTTATATTAAAAGTGGCGATTTGCTAGATATAAATGTTTGCAATACAAAAATATGGAGCAATTTATGTAACTCTGTTTTTGGCATTTTCCATTTTTAAAAATTTACTATGAAGCTTTAAAAAAAAAAGGTGAAAGTGGCCTGATTCTCTCACAATATCTGAGATCCGTGTTATAGTGAGCCCCAAGTTTCTCTTCAAAGGATCAGTATGTCAGTATGTCCAGCTCTCTATTCTTTAATTCTCTATTTTAAAGTTTAACTTCCTTGTAATTCCAGTAAACAAACTTCTCCACCAGTTCTAATCCGTAGTTCACATCTGTTCCGCCTCCCCCCAGCTCCATCCTGACTCATCCCAGTCACCTAGGTCTCCCCTGGCTACCTGCTCTGACCCACCCATAATTGTCCTTCCTGCCAAAACACCCACCCTGCCACTCCAGCTCAGACCCCGGTCTTTTTAAAATAGCCAGTTGGGATTAGTCTAGCTTGTGCGGTCTAACCCTAGCCAACAGGGGAACACCACAGCAGTAGGGATGACCCTGGTCAGGCATAAGTACCCCTTCCCTGCTTGTCCAAGTATACAGCCATCATCATTGCTCCATCTGTGCACCACACCCTTCTACAGTAGTAAACTGCCTTGCTGGGAGGATTTCTCTTCAAGTGCTATTTCTTTTGTGGCATCGAAATTTTACTTGTAACATCCAGATTGGAGAACTGTAGTTTTTGGGTCCTTTTTGGAAGAGATTAGCAAATGCACAACTAGCAATCTGTCTAGATCAGTGCTGTCTCCTAGAAATATAATGCAAGCCACAAATATTAGCTACATATGTGATTTTAAATTTCCTTGTAATCATATTTTAAGAAATAAAATGATATGGGGAAATTAATCATAACAATATATTTTGTTAACAAAACACATTATAATATCATTTTTAAGTGCTATCAGTACAAACTTATTAATGTAATATTTTTACTTTTTTTGTACAAAGTCTACAATCTGGTGTGTGCTTTATACCCACAACATACCTCAATTTGAACTTGCCACGTTTCAAATGCTCAGTAGTCATGTGTAGCTAATGACTACCATCTTGGACAGCACAAGTCAAGAAACCATAATCTGCAGAATTTTCTCTTCAGGTTTATTTGCATGAGTGATGTCTGGACACTTGCCATTTTCATGATTAACAGTGGCATTTAAAAGAAGGCAGTGAAAAAAAGATGTAAGAGATGGCAACTGACACCTAGTGGACCTGAAATGAACATTTTTAGTAAGAAAATCAACTAAGCATCCATAATTTAACAAAAATATAAGAACAAGAAATCTTTTCTCATTTCTGATAGTTTTCCCATGCCATGATTCCCTCCATGGAAAATGTTCTGTGAATATTTTCGCAACAAGAAATCAATTTTGAAAAAGCTCAGAGATTCTGAACTGACTGATTCTGGAATACACAAAACAAATTCCATGAGCAAATGATAAGGTGCTTTATTAGAATGACCTCTGGACTTGGGCTCCTCACCTTGGTTTCATGAAAGCAATCCATTTCTACCTGTCTCAAATATTAGGTTTCTGCATAAAAGTTTGAA
This sequence comes from Sapajus apella, assembly GCF_009761245.1. Classification (NCBI taxonomy): domain Eukaryota; kingdom Metazoa; phylum Chordata; class Mammalia; order Primates; family Cebidae; genus Sapajus; species Sapajus apella. The sequence goes on from NW_022437018.1 coordinate 5,085,839, forward strand.
TATGGCCAAGCATGATGGTTCTTGCCTGTAATCCCAGCACTTTGGGAGGCTGAGGCAGGTGGATCATTTGAGCTCAGGGGTTCGAGACCAGCCTGGCCAACATGGTGAAACGCTGTCTCTACTAAAAATTTAAAAATTAGGTAGGCATGGTGGTGTACACTTGTAATCCTAGCTACTTGGGAGGCTGAGGCAGGAGAATCACTTAAACCTAGGAGGTGGAAGTTGTAGTGAGCCGAGATCATGCCACTGCACTCCAGCCTGGGTGACAGAGCAAGACTCAAACAAAACAAAACAAGTTTGGATAAAAACAGTTCCTCGTGCAGTAGAAAATAAATCAAAAAACCACTGGACAAAATGATCTCCTAGCTATTTGAAATAAGTCAAACTTACATTTTCACTTATATGACGTTCTGGAAAAGGAAAAACTGCAGGGATAGAAGTCAAATTGGTGGCTGTCAGGGAACGAAGGAGGAAATAGAGATGAGGGAAAGAACTGATTACAAAGAGAAACAGGGAGCTTTTTGGAGTAATGGAACTATTCCATATGTTTATGGTGGTGCTGTATACCTAAAAAGTATATCTTTCTTACATATAAACTATATCACAATATAGGTGACCCCGTAAAATTACCTAAGTCCCCTTTGTCCCTAACTGCTAGAAATCTTGGGGATGTCAGCTCTCAGGCAGAATGTGTGAAATGCAATTTGAACATTTAGACTATCATTGCTTATTTTTTAAACTTTGTTACTGGGCATTCGTGGGTTTTTATCCTTAAGTTCACACCCCCTTTTTTTGTCAGTAACATCCCACTTCTTTTTGAGGAGTTAATTCTCCATCAAATGCTATCTTGGTGAGACTGTCAGTCCAATCCTCTCCTACCCAAGAAATGGCATGTGACCCTAGCTTTGCCAACCTACACTCTCTTTTCCAAAATTTCAAATCTTCATAATAAAGGGAAGAATGATGTCCTCTCGAGAAATGTGAGTTGATTGCTGTCACCTAGACCTCTAAAGCAGCCCTCGCTCTTATCTCTTTCTGATTTTGTTTCCTAGCCAACTCCAAGTCTTCCACTTCTGTATCAGAATAATGCATAACAGCTCATCCAGTATCATCGCTAACCCCTCTGGCATCTCTTCTTGTATTGTAGAGGCTAGACATTAAAACTACATTTCCCAGAGTCCCTTGCAGCTAGAGTTCATATGTGACTTGTACCTGCAGGAGATTGGGAAGACAGTTGTGAGTTACATGAGATGGTAGCTTCACACAGGAGATAAGGTCATCTTGGGGAACTTGGGTAGAAGTTCTGTTGTTTGTAACCCGAGAATCCTACTAATACATCTAGTCATCTAGTCATTCAGTAAATTATTGCTGGACATCTGCTATGTGCCAAGTTATACTAGAACCTGAGGATATATAGAAACGGTATCCATGCCTTACACTCAACCACATGGATGAGTCGGAAAGATACCATGTTGAGAGAAGAAAGACAGGCACAAAAGGGTATATCCAATATGATTCCATTTATATGAAGTTCAAGAAGAAGTCAAATAAATCTATTATAGAAGTCACAGATTATGACAGTAGTCAGAAGAGTGGTCACCTCTGAGGATGTGATATTTGACTAAGAAGAGGCCCAGAGAAGCTTTCTGGGATTTTGGAAATGCTCCGTAGCTTGATCTGGAAATGTAAAATATCGTCAGGCTGTACACTAAATATTAGTGCATTTTAGGAATATTACATGTAAATTAAAAGAATGTTAAGAAGCCCATAGCCTAGCTGGAAAGCCAAGCATCATTTAGAAAACTCAAATGTAGGTGATGAGCACTGAGAGACCAGGATTAGATCCTATCGAGTTACAGAGAAGCAAGACATGAACTCTCCCTAAAGCAGGCATGTCGGTGGCAATCAAGGAAGGTAACATGGGTAGACTGAAAAGGTCCTTAAATGCCAAGATAATAAAAATACTTTTAACAAAATTATTATCCATTTTTCTTTTGGAACAGGAAGCTACATTTTTATTGAGATAGGGTCTTGCTCTGTTGATCAGGCTAGAGTGCAGTGGTACAATCACAGCTCACCAAACCTTCGAACTCCTGGGCTCATGATACTCTCCTGAGCCTCCTGAGCAGCTAGCTAGGACCACAGGCATGTACCATCACACCTGGCTCATTTTTTTTTTAATTTTTTTGTAGACAGGGATCTCACTATGTTGCCGAAGCTGGTCTCAAACACTTGGCTTCAAGAAATCATTCTGCGCCGGGCGCGGTGGCTCAAGCCTGTAATCCCAGCACTTTGGGAGGCCAAGGCGGGTGGATCACGAGGTCAAGAGATCGAGACCATCCTGGTCAACATGGTGAAACCCCGTCTCTACTAAAAATACAAAAAATTAGCTGGGCATGGTGGTGCGTGCCTGTAATCCCAGCTACTCAGGAGGCTGAGGCAGGAGAATTGCCTGAACCCAGGAGGCGGAGGTTGCGGTGAGCCGAGATCGCGCCATTGCACTCCAGCCTGGGTAACAAGGGCGAAACTCCGTCTCAAAAAAAAAAAAGAAATCATTCTGCCTTGGCCTCCCAAAGCATTGGGATTAAGGCATAAGCCACCATGCCTGGCCAAAATGCTAATTTTTTAAAGAAAGAAAAATTAATTTTATTCTCATCATAGATCTTTCTCAGGCTTTTATGGAATATAATATCCTTCTATGAATTATTTGAAGTATCCTACATTCAAACTGTTAGTCAAAAAATAAAAATTTTAATTTTTAATTTAAAAAATACAAAATTAATTTAAAAAATACAAAAACAACTATATAAAACCTTTGTGCTCACCAGAACATATAATTCTTCTACGCTATAATTTGTAACAGCCAGACACAGTGGCTCACACTTGCAACACCAGCTACTAGGGAGCTGAGGCAGGAGGATCACTTACTTGAGCCCAGAAGTTTGAGTCCAACCTGGGCAACAAAGCTAGAGCATGTCTCTCAAAAAAATAAAAAGTAATGTGAGCTGAAACTAGTTTTGCTTTTGATTTTCCAGTTTAAGATTTCCTTAAGGCAATCCTGAAGGTTTAGAACCCAAAGAAAATAAGAATTTTATTTACTATTATTGGAAGTCTCCCATTCTTTCAACTTAACTCTTAAATGATTACTATGTAACCCCTAAAATCAGATACGTGTCAGGTGGACCTAGATATTGACCTTTAAAGAGGTTTCAGTGTAATCCTAAACAAAATTATAGTGCTGCCTGATGAATAAAAAGTAACTTTTAGGCATCTTTTCTTGTTTGTCCTATATTTTTAACGAACTACTACTAATTTCAGGGTGTTTGTCCTTTCACGTCAGTAAGAGCAATACTGTATTTAAAGACTATGAACTGTTTAAATCTGTTTTAAAACACAAGATATAAGCACATAAACAGATTTTAGTGGTACTTCCTTTCCACTTACAGAAATACCTGCAACATTTTGATTGCCCGTATGTATCTAAAGTTGCCTCACATCCTACAAGTAATGGAAGGATGCTTACCAACCAGATTTTGCAAAAATGAAAGGATTGTTGGAAAACCCTGTACAGAAGGCATCTCAACAATATATACAAATAAACATGTATATGGTGTTTACAGAAATGGCAGGGCTGGGAGGGAAAAGAAAATATAATATTGCAACAAGATTTCTTTAAAATGATTAAAATTGCAAGTAGAGTGTGTTTGTGCTACAGCTGTAGGTTTCTGGATTGCAGTCTAATTTTGGCATTTTTTTTTTTTAACCATGGAATTGTGAAATACAGATCAAATGCCATTTCAACAAATATAATTACAATACATGACAAATTCCAGTTAATGCTTCACAGAAACAACAATAAGACACCCAGCAAAAGAAAATAATTTAAACAGTCCCTTGGAGCTTATTCAATCATTCAACTCTTCATTCAATGAATATTCATTACGTAACTATTATGTAGGAAGCATTGCACTAGGAACTAAGGAAACAATGAATAGAATACAGTACTTCCTCTTGAAGATCTTACAGATCAATGACAGAGAAAGACATAAATGAATGATTACAGTAATGAGTAAATAATATCTTAGAGTCACACACAGGGTATGAATGTACAGTGGACAGCGTGTGTCTTAGTCTGTTTTCTGCTGCTGTAACTGAATACCACAAATGGTAATTTATATAGAAAAGAGATTTGGCTCACCATTCTGGAGGCTGGGAAGTCCAATGGGCTGCATCTGGTGAGGGTCTTCTTCTTGTGTTATAACACGGCTGAAGACCAAGTGAACATGCAAGACAGACAAAATGGGCTGAACTCACTCTTTTTATCAGAAACCCACTCCCATGGTAACCAACCCACTCCTGCGATAACTGCATTAATCCCTTCATGAGAGTCAACCCTTTGTGGCCTAATCACCTTAAAGGCCCAACTCTTGATATTATTACAATGGCAATTAAGTTTCCAACACATAAACTTTGAGGGATACATTCAAACCATAGCACCATGGCTACCTCTGCTGGGACATCATCAAATGAGACATGATTGACTACTCTTTGAAGATAGAGGGGAGTTTCAGGTAGGAGGGGAGGCAAGAGAGTAGAGCCGCGAGAGATGAGGTTGGAGAGCTAGGTTCAAATCAAGTCCTAAAGGGCTTGATGTCTTGCTGAGGACTGTGGACTTGCTACAATAGTCCAGAGGAAGCCAATGAAGAATATTCAGGGACTTGGCCGGGCTCAGTGGCTCAAGCTTATAATCTCAGCACTTTGGGAGGCTGAGGCAGGTGGATTACCTGAGATCAGGAGTTTGAGACCAGCCTGGCCAATGCGGTGAAACCCCATCTCTACTAAAAACACAAAAAATAGCCAGGCTTGGTGGCAGTAATCCCTACTACCTGGGAGGCTGAGGCAGGAAAATCCGCTTGAACCCAGGAGACATGTTGTAGCGAGCTGAGACTGCTCCACTGCACTCCAGCCTGGGCGATAGAGTGAGACTCTGTCAAAAAGGAAAAGGGAAAGAGGAAAGGGGAAAGGCGAAAGGGGAAAGGTGAAAGGCGAAAGGCGAAAGGGGAAAGGGGAAAGGGGAAAGGGGAAAGGCGAAAGGGGAAAGGTGAAAGGCGAAAGGCGAAAGGGGAAAGGGGAAAGGTGAAAGGGAAAAGGTGAAAGGCGAAAGGCGAAAGGCGAAAGGGGAAAGGTGAAAGGCGAAAGGCGAAAGAGGAAAGGGGAAAGGTGAAAGGGGAAACGGGAAAGGCGAAAGGGGAAAGGTGAAAGGGGAAAGGGGAGGAGGGAAAGGGGAAAAGAAAAGAAAAAAGATAAAAGAAAAAAAAGGGAATATTCAGGGACTGAGTCAGGTGGGTATTTCCATAAAAATCACTACTGCCCCAGCATGGATGATGAGCTACGGTATGGTTATCCAAACAAGAATCATGAAGACCTGCCGGGCGCGGTGGCTGACGCCTGTAATCCCAACACTTTGGGAGGCTGAGGGGGGTGGATCATGAGGTCAAGAGATTGAGACCATCCTGGCTAGCACGGTGAAACCCCATCTCTGTTAAAAATACAAAAAATTAGCCGGGCGTGGGGGGCATGTGCTGCTTGGGAGGCTGAGGCAGGAGAATCACTTGAACCTGGGAGGCAGAGGTTGCAGTGAGCCGAGAACGTGCCACTGCACTCCAGCCTGGGTGACAGAGCAAGACTCCGTCTCAAAAAAAAAAGAAAAAAAAAAATCATGAGGACCAGAAAATATACAGAAGTAGGCACAGTTTTGAGAACTATTCGGAAGTTTCAGGAGTCAAGACGTTTTAACAAATTGACTATTTTTAGGAGACAGAGATCTCCAAAATGTCTGAAGTTTTCAGCTTGACTGACTGAATAGATGGTGATTTTATTAAAATTAAAATAAAAACAAAGGAAGAGGAGCCATTTTGGAGAAGAGAAGGCAAGTTTGGTTTTGTAACCAAATAATGAGCAGGAATTGACTATGAGGTATCCAGACAGAGGTCAAATAGGCAGCTGAAAATACAGAACTGGAATCAGGTTAGCCTGATTATTTTGGGCCTCATTTTTTGTAAAGAAAACAAGAGCCCCTGAAAGTATAATCCCTGATGTCTCTTAGAATAAATTATTAATAAACTAATGTTCTCCTCTTCTTAGGACTCTCTTAAACTGTATAATTTGTTTAAAAGGGTGGAGATATTCACTGTTTCTCAAAGCTGTCAGCTTAAGGCCAAATCTTCATAATTCCATAAGAAATTATTCATATTTTTTTCCAAAAGAAAGGCGATGAGAAATGAGATAATATATTAAAGGAAATCAAATAAATTTACAATAAAAGATCATTAGGAAATGAAATCTTGTCAGCCTGGATAAATGGGCCCGATTATTATATTTAAGTCAAACTAAATTACTGTCCATGTATCTATTAAAGCATTTATAAGTGTCGAAAATCTAAATGTTAGGATTCTGACTGTAGGTGTAAAATCAAAGTGATTTTGATAAGTTTAAACAATCTTTTATTGTGAAGAAAAGGCAATTTAAAATCAGAAAATGATATAAATATCACAGGAAGATATATAGATTCCTTTTCTGAAACATTACCAATGATTTGGGAGGTTAAAAAAAAAAAGTTAGAAACATTATTTCCACAGTTAAGCATGACAATCAGATGATCTTAGCTTCAAATAACCAATTACAAAATTTTTTTAAGTTGGCAAAGTCTTATATTCTCTTCTTTAAAAACTAAGAGGAAGCTGCTGAGATAAATTCAACTTGTATAGAGAAAAGCAATCTGTTACGTGTGTGGGGGGGGAGGGGTGTCCATCTCTCTGTCCAGCAGAAAACTTAAGTCATTATTGCTCTTTTTTAATGAGATTCTGTCTAACCAGACTCTTAATTAAGCAATTAAGCAGATATTATTTACTCTTATTTGTAAGAGAAAGAGATCAAAGATAAGAAAAGCATGCACATGTGTATGTTGCTGCTGTTGTTGTTCTTGAATTGCATTAAATCCATTATTGAGGTTTCCCAAGGATGACTCTCAGATCCCAGAGGAAACTTTAGTTCTGGAAGCTGGATGGTATGTTCACCTGTACCTGCTTACCAAACCTGGAAGGGTGGGAAAAGCACCTATGTCACTTAAGCCATTCATGTTTTGGGTTCTCTCATGTGCAAAAAGATGACTGGACTAGATGATCTTTAGAGAAATTATTGCCAAACCTTGAGATGTGTTTTCCAAACACAGATCCCCAGACCCTACCACAAATCTATAAATCAGAAACTTTGGTGGGGAAAGGAAGTTTGTTCTGTTTTTTTAAGCTCTTTGGGTGAATCCAATGAACTAACAGTCACATTGCGAAACTGTAGCACTAAGCTACCAGTTTTAAAGCCTATGAAATTATGAATCCAATTTTTTTCCCTTTTTTTTGAGTTTCGCTTTTGTTGCCCAGGCTGGGGTGCAATGCTGCAATCTTGGCTCACTGCAACCTCCACTTCCCGGGTTCAAGCCATTCTCCTGACTCAGCGTCCTGAGTAGCTGGGATCACAGGCAACCCCCACCATGCCCAGCTAATTTTTTTGGATTTTTACTAGAGACTAGATTTCACCATGTTGGCCAGGCTGGTCTCAAACTCCTTACCTCAGGTGATCCACCCACCTCGGCCTCCCATAGTGCTAGGATTACAGGCATGAGCCACCGCACCCAGCCGGATATTGTAAGATTCTTAAAAACAAGAATTCAACAAAACAAGATACGTGACTATCCACTAAATTCAATACAAAATGTGGAAGCCTCTGTAGTTGACACCCTGGCACCACTGTAATGATGATCATACTGTTCCTCCTACCCATGACCCAGTCCTGGCCACAGGGGCTTCCAAGAGAAGTTTCCTCACTAGAACTAGTCTGATGTTTCCATTTTTTCTCTTATTCTTCTGTCAATTTCATTGCCCACTGTAGAACCAATAGGATATTTTTATACATAGGAGGAGATTTACTATAAGGAATTGGCTCACGTGATTATGGAGGCTAGCAAGTCCGAAACCTGCACTGTGGTCCAGCAGGCTGGAGACCCAGAAGAGCCAGTGGTGCAGATGAGATGAAGTCCAAAGACAGTCTACTGAAAAATTCCCTCTTGCTAGGAGAGGCTGGTCTTTTTATTCATTTAGGCCTTCAACTGATTTGGTAAGGCTCAGCTATGATATGGAAGGCAATCTGTTTTACCTAAAGTTCGCTGATTTAAATGTTAATTTCATTCAAAAGCACGCCCCTAATTAACACATAAAATCAACCATCACACCCACCAAGCCTTGAGTTGATCAACAACTGCACCTAAATCAGACTGATGAGGAAGGCTCTCTCCCTCCAACCTCTTCTCATCCAAAGTAGATTCACTATTGTAAGGATGTTCATTTTCTCCAAATTATTTTATATGTTGAATGAGTTCTGTTCAATATTCCCCAAGAGTTTTTTTTTTAACCCTATTTACCAGATGGGTGATGGGAATAAAAGAGATTAGATCCATGGCTGGTTGGTTCATATGAGGTTGAAGATTCATTGGAGCTGTGGTACTGGGGGAATAGAAGTCAAAAGCTAGACGATGGTGTCCCAGGGTGGGATAATTTAAATTGAAATTATGCAGGCACTGGTAATTATAAGGTCTTGGGTATTACCATGTATTTTTTTGGAGATTCCTCAGATGCTGACCTTCAGAAAATAATTCAGGGGCAAATAGTTTATTTGGAAAATTATTCCAAAAACTATTATCAGGATAGTGGGGAAGTAAGACAAGGAAGGAAAATAAATGAATAGAGGATGTGAAGTCGACTAGAGCTTAATAGCTGAATACCACTGGGAGCTGTAGGAAGGAGTGTAGAACATGTTCCCCAGTTATTCCACTCACAGTCCTGTCATCTTTGGTTGTGGGTTGTTCCGCAGTTTAGCTGTTAATTCTCCTGGAACCTGCTACCTGCTGTGTGAATGGGGAGGGTGAGTTCCCACAATTATGTGAGGTCAAATCCATATAATACATCCTGTATCATTACCAGTGAAGGGGAAAAAAAGGATTACTTACACATGGACTATTGTATGCCTATTTCAAATGATACAGAATTATATCTATTAGAAAAATATTCAGAGCTGACAGGCTAGTGAGGTAAGAAAAGAAATTTTTAAAAATAAATAAATAAAAGAAAAAGCAAAATATACTTAAATTTTCTGATTTCAGTAAAGAAGCCTGTAAAATAGAATATCCCATTTTCTTTACATCTCTACCCACAAATACTCACAGGAAAACATTTAGAAAAACACACATAAAAGCATTAACAGTGGTTGTCTCTGACCAGGTGGTTTATGGCTTCGATACATTCTGTATAAAAGAGTGAAATTGATGAAGGAAGTGTCCAGTTTGATCCCCTGGGTCATAGCCCTTCAATTCTTGAAGATTTCAGGCCCTGAATTACGTTGTGTTTTGCTCATCCATTTTTTTTTCCTGTACTGAGGATATGTTTGTGGAAAAAAACTTAGATGCTTTCCATAAAGAGGGTTGGGGGTAGAAAGTAGGGATTTTAATAGATTTAACTCTTGTGCTAGTGAGACAGTCTTATGGCATTGCTAGTGGCAATGCTATGACTTCTTTGTTAACTCTTCATCCAGCTGCCATTCAACAATGTCAACTGTACAGGCTTTGTTAGTATCTTGGCTATCGTAGGTGTCTTTCCAGGCAATGTGATACGATAACTTATCCTGCAAGATATTTCAATGGATTTTTCATTTCTAATTTGAATAGGTATTAGAAATATTTGGGGGGCTTTGAAAGAGCTCATGACTATGTCCTAATTTAAAATATTCCATTTCTTTTTCTTTACCTGTGAATGATTGATTTTAAAATGATGTCACAACTTAAATGGCACCATAATCTTATTTGAAACTATTCTGTTGCATAGACACAAAAATGTAAATCATTTTCACCTCTAATGCCAAAGAGAAGATAGATGTTATCGTATTTTTGCTTCTTATTTAGAGTTTCCCTCAGGATTTTTTTTTTAAAGCAAATTCCTCCTTTGCATGAATCAGAAAATTCTCTAACATATCAGTTTTATCTTGTGCAGCATCTTCAGATATACATGGAGCATCTGTGGGTTGAGAAAGTGAGTCTTCTAATTCTCTTTTTAAAGCCAACAATCTGTCCTGAAATATGAGAAAAATATATTACAAAGAAAATGTATTTTCATTTAGGATGTACTATTGTTGAATTCTAAACAATATAGTTATAAATAAAATGTAATTATTTAGAAATTTTTTTTGGAAAAAATTTTACAGACTGTACAAAACAAGATAAGAGCATGTATGTACTACTTACTATGTTTCTATTAAGCTCAAGGAGAACTTTGGGGTTTCAAATAATGATTTATTGGATGAGAACAATGCTACAGAGATTTTTTGCAGGCATAATTAAAACAAGTTAGTAAAAACACAGTAGAAGTACTGAGAACAGATTGAGTTATTATTTAAATATGCACATATTTAACCTTAGAAAATTCTAAGACTAAAATTTTATGATATATTCTTGTAGCCAAAAAAATAACAAATAGAAGAAAATCTAAACCAGTGAACTTTTTTGTTTTGTTGGTTTTGTTTTTGTTTTTGTTTTTTGAGACAGTGTCTCTCTCATTCTGTCACCCAGGCTGGAGTGCAGTGGTACAATCTCAGCTCGCTGCAACCTCCACCTCCTGGGCTCAAGGCTTCCTCCCACCTCAGCTGCCCAAGTAGGTGGGATTACAGGCGTGCATCCCCACCCTTAGCTACAAAAAATATAGAGCTGGGATTTGCCATGTCACCCAGGCTTTTCTTGAACTCCTGAGCTCAAATGATCCATCCACCTAGGGCTCCCAAAGTGCTGGGATTCCAGGAGGGAGCCACCACACCCGGCCACTAGTGGTTTTCAAAGTACTGTCTGGGGACACCTGGAGTCTCAAAAACTCTTTTAGAGTTCCTGGAGGTCAAAACTGTTTTTGAGCCCATTGGCCCCTGAGTCATATTTTCATGCCTTATCTTCAAGAAAGCTGGGATTTTCCACCTCCTCTTTGGGTAGAGTAAAGCAGGAAACAGACCCACCAAGATTGCAAGCCATAAAAGAAAATGGAGGTTTTATTGGAATATAAGGAAATTACTTCAAGGCAAGGAATAAAAATCTTTATTTCACAGGTAATTGAAATTTTAAAATAACAAGATTTTTAAAGATTGAGTTAGTTATACAGGTGTCAAGCTGGAAGAGCACAGGGCTAGGACCAATCCTCAGTCCTCTGACTCCCAGACCTGGGCTATTTGCCCCACACTTAGATCTTTTCTGATGCAAATGTATCTGACAAAATAAGCAAAACCACATCTTTCTCAAATAAACTGTTAGTACCAGGAGAAAATGAGGGAATATTAAAATTATTTCTTCATGGAAGAAGGTAATAATTTTGCCTTTTAGAGATAATAGGTCTCCTTTTAGAAAAGTTATTGACATGTGAATGAACTGACTCCACCACCTTATAACCTAGAACCTAGAACTTTATAGGAAGCCTTCCAATCACCTATTTTGCAACAGTAACTCTGCTGCGCCTTACTGGGGACTTGCTGCTCTTGCATAGTAGCTTTAAGGGCTGGCATTGCTTTGCAGACCACATGTGCCCAGCACTTTGTAGGATTGCATTAGCATGCAACAGAAATAAGTACCTTCATTTAATCATAAGTACTTCTTCTGACGCCAATGGTTGCCTGCTAATTGTCATTCCCAACCTACCTCTTCCTTAGGCAAAGCCTTTTTCCCAAGATAAATTTTTTAAAACCTGAGCTTTCCTAACCTTCCTTGCAGATAAGGCATGAAAAGGTGACTCAAATTTGGCCAAGGGACTCTGGTAAGGAATTTGCTGAGGATGGCTATAAATGGTTTTCTTCTCCAAGAAGACACAAGAGAAAAAATTCTCCCTTGCTTTTCCTATGGATGCTGCAGTATGGAACCTGGGTCTACACCAGTCATCATACGAATATAAGAGTCAAAGCTAAGGACAAGTCAAAATGCTGACCATAGATAGCACAGTGTAAAGACAGAAAGAGCCTGGATCTTTGATGATATCATAGAATCAGTGAATTAACCCTGAACCACTCCACCTTTGGACTTCTTGTATGCAAGATAACAAATGTATTTTTTAATTTAAACCAGTTTTAGGGTACTGAAAGTATCCTAACTGATGCAATGGCTTTCCAGGGATCCAGACACCTAGAGAAAATTAAGCAAGTTTCTTAGACTACTGTGTACTTTATGCAATAGGCCTTACCAAGTACACATACACTTATAACTCAAATATATATGACAAAATAAACAAAAACACATCTCTCTCAAACTGGGGAGAAATGGCGGGGGGGACATTGAAATGACTTCTTCATGGAAAAACTTGTATAATTTTTGTCTTCTAGGGATAATAGTTCTCCTATCGGAACAGTTATTGATATGTGAATTAACTAACTCCACCACCATTCCTAGAACTTTGTAAGAAGCTTCCTAATATGTGTTTTGCAATTGTAACCCAAATGAGCCCTCCCTATGTTTTTGCCCCAAGTCCTCTGTTTTTTTGAACTCATTTTTTCCTTAAAAATTAAAAAAATACCTGTATGAAATCAAATGATGAGTAACCAAGTTCTCATTGTAGTCTACTGGTTATTTTTGAATGTTTTCCAAAATTTCTATAATGACAAAAAAATTGTAGGTGTCCAACCATTCCATCACAGACCACGGGAAGATTAGTGCCTCCCAAGACTCAGCTCTGGGATTCAGCTCTCACTATAACTTCCTACTCCCACTGGACTCTTAGGCTCACTAGGAAGGCTTACTTCCTTCATTTAATGTCATCCCAAACATTGCACATGGCTCTTTTTTGCTTTAACTTCCCAAAGCCACCACTAACACAAGGTTACTGTCTATATACCACTTTTAATGAAAGATTTAACCGTAAATGTTAGGCATCCTTGTTTTTAAATTTCCCTGACCATCCCTGTCATTAATCATCCTTTCTCCTTGGGCCCTGACCTCCCAATAGGCTTCTGGGCCCTGCCTCTTTGCCAAATCGCTTTATAGCTCCCCCACTGTGTCCCCCTTCCAGTCCCCTTGTACCCCTATTTCCTGGGAAACTCAAGAATTCCTCTCACGTATTTAGCACAACAAATCAGCAGTCTCTTTGTGTCACCCTCTCCTGGCAGAACTGCTAGAATCACCTTTTGAAAGCAAAGATATCCACTAGGTTATTTTCGTAAATAAAAATCCATCTTCCCTGAAATGAACTATGACATTCCTCTTGTAAGATACAAGCAGCAGCAGCTGCAGTTAGTTTTTGGTTTTCAACAGCAATGTTTTTCTTCTCACTGTGCCAGAATGCAATTACTTTGCAGTCAATGCAACAGGATGTTAAAAATGAAACAACTTCTGCCTCCATTTTAGATGAGGCCTAATGGCCAACAAGCGCCAAGGCTCATGGCGTTCTAATTTGTGTGCTAGGCCCTACAGGCAGGACTTGCCAAAAGGGTGCCTAAAAAATACTTGTTGGCACTTAACCCACCACCCCATCTAAGAATATAAAGGGGTAATAAAACGAGGATATAAAAGGTTTGAAGTTGTAAAATAACATAGAGAAAATGTATTTGAAGTTGCTGATGTTTTGTGCATTCCTTCCTCCCCCAGTGAAGGGGAAAGGATGGAGGAACTTGTGAGAGAGGGAACTGGAAGAGAATCATTCAAAAAGCCCAACATGTCTCCTGGAGTAGAAGTGTCAGAGGCATTTGAACCAGAACAACTCCATCTTGAATAGTGGCTGGGCAAAATAAGGCTGAGAACTACTGGCTACATTTTCAGATAGTTAAGGCATTCCAGATCACAGGATGAGATCGGAGGTCAGCACAAACTACAGGTCATAAAGGCCTTCCTGATAAAACACCTTGTAGTAAGGAAGCCAGCTAAAACCCATCAAAACCAAGATGGCCATGAGAATGACTTCTGGTCGTCCTCATGGCCATACTCCCACTGGCGCCATGACAGTTTACAAGTGCCATGGCAATGACAGGAAGTTAACCTACATGGTCTAAGAAGGGAAGACATGAATAATCCACCTCTTGTTTAGCATATCATCAAGAAATAACCATAAAAATGGGCAAACAGCAGCCCTCAGGCCTGCTCTGTCTATGGAGTAGCCATTCTTTTATTCCTTTACTTTCCTAATAAACTTGCTTTCACTTAACTTTATGGACTCGCCCTGAACTCTTTCTTGTGCACTGAATTCTTTCTTGTGTGAGATCCAAGAACCCTCTCTTGGGGTCTAGATCGAGATCCCTTCCCTGTAACAGAAGGAGTAGAAAGACTGTGTGGATGCATTGGTAGAAAATTGCATCTTTGGCCAAGCACAGTGGCTCACGCCTGTAATTCCAGCATCTTGGGAGGGCGGGATCACCTGAGGTCGGGAGTTCGAGACCAGCCTGACCAACATGGAGAAACCCCGTCTCTACTAAAAATACAAAATTAGCTGGGTGCGGTAGCACATATCTGTAATCCCAGCTACTCAGGAGGCTGAGGCAGGAGAATCACTTGAACCTGAAAGGCAGAGGTTGCAGTGAGCTGAGATGGCACCATTGCACTCCAGCCTCCAGCCTAGACAACAGGAATGAAACTCATCTCAAAAAAAATTAAATTAAATTAAATTAAAATAAAATTGCATCTTCACCAATGACAGTGCAAAAATGCATATGTGTTTCTTGTGGATCAGTGGGGATCAAATAGGAGAGATTTGTCTTGTGACAGCTGAATCTTGCCCAAGAGAGTTTCTCAAGGAACAAAATGACCCAAATGAGGGAGGGACCATTGGAAGTCCACGGGCAAGAAGGAATTCTCAGTGACCGGCCAGAGAGTGGACTTTCTTATGCCATGAAAACTACAGTTAAGGGTTCCCAGCGTGGAAATTTTTGCAAGGAACCCACTAAAACATCAACTGAGAGAGAAAAAAAAAGTCCAAAATGAGAATACTACATACTCAGCAGGCACAGTCACCAAATGTGATTTGTGCCAGTCATTGAAAACCTTTCCTGAGACTTAACCTCTCTTCCCTCTCCCCATTCAATCCTGAGGGAGCCAGAGACAATTAGGTAAAGAACAGGAGAACCAGGTGAAGAGCAAGAGAAGAACAACGTAGACAAGTGAAAGAACCCATCACATTTCACATCCCCAGCTGCAGGCTTGCTGACCTGAAGCAGGCTCATGCTGGAAGGAAGGAGAGCACACAACTCTGGAGGAGACTCTGGGTGTCAATTATTACACTGGCTGGATAAATCAATCACTGAAATGAGCCTCTTTTTAGGACTTAATGTTACTAGAAACTTTTCTTCTTCAACACTGATAATAAAGCTGTTACCAGAAAGGGGTCCCAATCCAAACCCCAAGAGAAGGTTTTTGGATCTCACGCAAGAAAGAATTCAGGGCCGGTTTATAAAGTGAAAGCAAGTTTATTAAGAAAGTAAAGGAATAAAGAACTGCTACTCCATTGACAGAGCAGCCCCGAGGGCTGCTGGTTGCCCATTTTTATGGTTAGTTCTTGATGATATGTTAAACAAGGGGTGAATTATTCAGGCCTCCCCTTTTTAGACCACTTAGGGTATTAACTTCCTGTTGTTCTCATGGCATTCGTAAACTGTCATGGTGCTGGTGGGAGTGTAGCAGTGAGGACGACCAGAGGTCACTCTCATCACCATCTTGGTGGGTTTTAGCCAGCTTCTTTACTGCAACCTGTTTTATCAGGAAGGTCTTTATAACCTCCGATCTCATCCTATGACTTAGAATGCCTTAACCATCTGGGAATGCAGCCCAGTAGATTTCAGCCTCATTCTACCCAGCCCCAATTCAAGATGGAGTTGCTGTAATTCACATGCCTCTGAAAAAACTTACGGAACCTATTCAAAAGTTTATTCAGGGTAAGAGAAAAAAAGTAGTCCACACAGAGTATTTGATAGAGCTATGCAGAGTAATCTGCGAATCTAAGATCAGATAGGAGCTTGTAGGATATGACAAGCACACAAAAGAAAGCAAAGTTCAGCAGTCAGGAAGAATGATAAGGATCACTGAATGTGGCCTAAAGGAAAAGTTCTATTTTGCACATATTCTTGGATTTGTCTTGGTTTTTGCTTTTTGATGCTGGTTTTTGTTGTGGTTGGTATTCTGTTTTATTCAGTGTTCTAGGTCCATTGCTCGGAACACTGCCTGGCACATAGTAGGTGCTCATTAAATATTTATTAAATGTATTGTTGGATTTGAAACCAGAAAACAATGAAGAGATACCATTGTCTTGAAAAGAAAAGAAAATGCCAACATAAAATTCTAGAATTGCCAGGTGCTGTGGTTCATGCCTGTAATCCCAGCACTTTGGGAGGCGGAGGTGGGCGGATCGCAAGGTCAGAAGTTCAAGACCAGCCTGGCCAATGTGGTGAAACCCCATCTCTACTAAAAATACAAAAATTAGCTGGGCATGGCAGCATGCACCTGTAGTCCCAGCTACTCGGGAGACTGAGGCAGGAAAATCGTTTGAACCTGAGAGGCAGAGGTTGCAGTGAGCCAAGAGCATGCCACTGCACTCCAGCCTGGGTGACAGAGTGAGACCCTGTCTCAAAAAAAATAAAATTTTAGAATTCTAAAATATTGAAAAATAGTTGCAAGAATAAAGACAAGCCAGGAGCAGTGGCTTACACAGTAATCCCAGAACTCTGGGAGGCTGAGGCAGGAGGATGCTTGAGGCCAAGAATTCAAGACTGCAGTGAGCTATAATTGAGCCACTGTACGTCAGACTGAGCAACACAGTGAGACCTGTCTCTTAAAAGTAAAAATAAAGCAAAACCTGAGAAAATTAATTCCTTTTTTGGGGGTTGGGGGGACAGAGTCTTGTTCTGTCGCCCAGGCTGTAGTGCAGTTGCACCCTCTTAGCTCACTGCAGCCTCCACCTCCCGGGTTCAACTGATTCTCCTGCCTCAGCATCCCAAGTAGCTGGGATTACAGGCACGAGCCACCATGCTCGGCTAATTTTTGCATTTTTAGTAAAGACGGGATTTCACTGTGTTGATCAGGCTGGTCTTGAACTCCTGACCTCAAAGTGATCCACCCACCTCGTCCTCCCAAAGTGCTGGGATTACAGGCATGAGCCACTGTGTCAGCCTTTTTTAAATTTTTTATAGAGACAAGGTCTCTCTATGTTGCCAAGGCTTGTCTAAAACTCCTGGACTCAAAACAATTCACCCACCTCAGCTTTGCAAAGTGCTGGGATTATAGGAATGAGCCACCTTACCCAGCCAAATTCATTCCTAAAGGAAATAGTAAGGGCTGTTTATAATTCTGCGTGAAAGTTTGGAGATGCAGAAAGAAATGAAGAGCAGTTCAAAAACCAATATTTAAAGACACATAAATGAATGCTAGCCACAGAAAATACAACTACTGTTAATAATGCCCCTTAGCAGAAAAAAATATACAACACTTGTATGTAAGTCAAATGTGAATTGATGGAATTAAGTGTTTTAAGATCCTTGTACATTCTGGGAAGAAAATAAGTGCCAATTAACATTTTTATTTATAAATTAAGGAGGCCTATAGTCATCTTTAAGGTAACCACTATAAGTTTAATTTTTACAATGTGATAATAAAAATTATTCATTCCAAAATATAAAAGAAAAAAGAGGAAAAGAAAATGTAATACAGAATAGCAGAGATAAGGGTCAGGGTATAAAAGTAATTACACTGGCCGGGCGCAGTGGCTCACGCCTGTAATCCTAGCACTTTGGGAGGCCAAGGTGGGTGGATCGCCTGAGGTCAGGAGTTCAAGACCAGCCTGGCCATCATGGTGAAAACCCATCTTAAAAAAAAAAAAAGTAATTATATTAAATGCAAATGTTAAATGCCAGTGTACCTGAAAGCCTAAATTTAAAAATAAGGACAGTCAACTCAAATTCTGAAAAGCTCTGCTCTTTATAAGAGACACATCTAAAACAAAAAGATTCAGAAAGATTGAAAGTAATCTCAGTAAAATAAGATATGCCATGTAAAAATTAACATTACTATCAGAGCAATTGTCTTTGGAGAAATAAGCACTACCAAAGATAAATAGGAACACTTCAAATTAAAGAAGATATTAGGAATAAATAACAACCCTAAATTTGTGTGTACCTAATTATATTACTTCAATATATATCAAACCAAAATTGGGAAAAGTAGATAAGAGGAAAAATACACAACTATAATGAAAGAATGTAGCATATCTCCCTCAGTAACTTATAGAAAAAGCAGTTAAAAATCAGTATGTATTTGGAGGCCAAGGCAGGTGGATCACCTGAGGTTGGGAGTTCAAGACCAGCCTGACCAACATGGTGAAACCCCATCTTAAAAAAAAAAAAAAAAAAAAAAAAAATCAGTATGTAGTTGTGTTCTCTGGTTGAAAAAAAAATCAGTATGTTTTAGTATGTATATACAAAATGTGCACAATACAATTAAAGGACTTAATCTATTGGACTAAGAAGAGTGCTACCTCACAATTTCTTTTTCTTTTTTTTTTTTTTTTTTTTGAGACGGAGTTTCGCTCTTGTTACCCAGGTTGGAGTGCAATGGCGCGATCTCGGCTCACCGCAACCTCCGCCTCCTGGGTTCAGACAATTCTCCTGCCTCAGCCTCCTGAGTAGCTGGGATTACAGGCACGCGCCACCAGGCCCAGCTGATTTTTTGTAGTTTTAGTAGAGACGGGGTTTCACCGTGTTGACCAGGATGGTCTCGATCTCTTGACCTCGTGATCCACCCGCCTCGGCCTCCCAAAGTGCTGAGATTACAGGCGTGAGCCACCGCGCCCGGCCAACCTCAGAATTTCAGACCTCATATTAATTAATTATAAGTTAGGCTGTAGAGCAAGTCCCAACAACTTCAAAAGCTTGAAACCATACAGAGTGTGTTCTCTATAATACAATTAAACTAAAAGTGCAAAATAATAATAATCACACCCCCCATATCTTTGAAAGTTAAGAAATATAACTTTTAAGATAAATTATTGAAGGGGGAAAAAAGAAATGCAACTTTAGCATGTAAGTTCATGAAGAAATAAAAAATTAGGAAACAGTGTGGACTGGCTGCACAGTGATAAAAACACTACAAATCAAAACTCATGAGATACAAGTGAAACAATGTTTATAAGAAAATTTCTTCTCTTGAATGCATAGGTTAGAAAATAAAAAATGCTGAAAGTAACGAAATAACAATCCACTTCAAGAAATTAGAAAAGGCAGACAACATGGACTCCAAGAAAGTAGAAAATAGAAATAATAAAGAGCAGAAATTAATAAAATATAAAACAAACATATATAAATTAAGGAATCTGAAAGTTAGCTACATGAAAAACTAATAAAATTATAAAGCCATTGGGAGAATTGTAAAGATAAAAATAGAGAAGGAAAATTAAACAATAGAAAGAGTCAAGAGGGAAATAGACTCTTACTTTGTCCTATTTAAAAAAATTAACTTTCGCCGGGCGCGGTGGCTCAAGCCTGTAATCCCAGCACTTTGGGAGGCTGAGGCGGGTGGATCACGAGGTCAAGAGATCGAGACCACCCTGGTCAACATGGTGAAACCCCGTCTCTACCAAAAATACAAAAAATTAGCTGGGCATGGTGGTGCGTGCCTGTAATCCCAGCTACTCAGGAGGCTGAGGCAGGAGAATTGCCTGAACCCAGGAGGCGGAGGTTGCGGTGAGCCGAGATCGCGCCATTGCACTCCAGCCTGGGTAACAAGAGCGAAACTCTGTCTCAAA